>NC_135543.1:38099272-38433439 GCF_045843805.1 Urocitellus parryii
TATAATCCAAAATCATGCTTTACTATGTTGTTTCTCTTAGATATCATGAATTCATCAATGAATATTCTGGATACAGAAATAGTACTTTAAACTAATCCAGTAACTTGTCCAAGGTCCCAAGGCAGAACTGGCACCAAACACATGCTATTGTCAAAGATCACGTGTTTCTCTGAGTCTCACCTTTATCTCTGAATTGTTGATCAGCAGCTAAAGATTGTGGCTAGTGGGCAGCTAAAATTACCTTAGATGAGGCTTAGAAGAGGTAGAAGAATCACGGGTTCAGAGCCAGCTTCAACGACTTAGTGAGCCCCTGTCTCAAAATTAAAAAATAAATAAAAAGGGCTGGGGATGTGGGTCAGTGGTTAAGCACCCCTGGGTTCAATCCCTGGTACAAAATAACAACAACCAAAAGAGATCACCTTAGATGAAACAACTTATGAGATATTTTATTGCATATCTTCAGGAAAACTGGGGGAAAAAAGCCTTTCATGTGTAAATATATTGCAAGCCAAATGAATAAACAAAAAGCTTGAAGAAGACAAACACAAGAGTGAGAAAAAAATTTACCATACTCAGTTGAAAAAATGAACTTTTGGTAACATAAGCTAAACAAACTTGTCATAGGAGTCTAAATTTCCTCAAAAGTTAAAGAAAATTAAGTAAACATGACTGGAAATAAATCTTTAAAGACAGCTTGTGATTTTTTGATAAATAAAAGCTAATAGTATTTATTATTTCAAAAAAAGTAAAAGCATATGAATTTTTCTTTCTTTCTTTCTTTCTTTTTTTTTTGTACTGGGAATGTATCTAGGGGCACTTAATCACTGAGTCACATCTTCAGCCTTTTTTTTCCCCCCATAGGGACAAGTTCTGAGCTCAGGGCCTTGCACATGCTAGGCAAGTCCTCAGCCACTAAGCTAAATACTCAACCCCTACCCAGACATTTTTATATTTTTATTTGGAGACATGGTCTCACTAAGTTGCTTAATGCCTCCTTAAGTTTCTGAGACTGCCTTTGAACTCACAATTCTTCAGCCTCAGCCTCCTGAGCCACTGGGATTACAGGAACATGCCACCCTGCCCATCACATACAGATGTTTATGAAAATATTTAATATGATATTTTCCTTTAGATCATAATTCAGAATCAGTTACCATAAGAATAAAACCCACTATCTGGTAAGAAAGTTACCTTTGTAAGAAATATTTCAAATGAATATTTTTCTTGAAAAGACATACTAAATTTTTATGAAATGAATATGTGTCTAGGTACATTTTAGTAGTTCCAGAATGTTTGAGTGAAATGCAGAAAAGAGATATTTCTTCTCAACTTTTTAGCCAATAAAGTGTCAACTCATTGTACCCTTGAGAGGAAATGGAACACTTTTCTGTTTGTTTGGGTACATAACTATGCATGGTCTACAGTCCTGATCTCTGTTTTGATCAAATCCAGTGATGGGGAATGGACAGGGCTACCTTTTCACTGGTCCCAGAGGATCTACGTGTATAGAGGGTAAAACAAGGCAGAGGAACACAAGCTTGGTGATTACCATCTGGAGCCTTCAATCCAGATGGCATTGTAATTCCCGAGATGAATTAGTTGAACAAACAAAAAATTATTTTGAGTTGCAGATTATCTGCATTCCTCTTTTCTAAATTGTCAATTATGTTTCATAATCACTCATCATATGATCCCAATTATATGAAATGTCCAAAATAGGTGAATCTATAAGGATAGAAAACAATTGTGGTTTTGTAAGGCTGGTAGCAACTGCTGATGGTTATTGGAGTTTCCTACGGGAATCATGCTTGCTTATTTGTTTTTATTCTTTTTTTTAATATTTATTTTTTAGTTATAGGTGGACACATATCTTTATTTTACATTTATGTGGTGCTGAGGATCAAACCCAGTGCCCCATGCATGCTAGGCGAGCACTCCACCACTGAACCACAACCCCAGTGCCTGTTTTTCTTCTTTTAAAATTTTTTATATGCTATTTTTTAGTTAAACATGTCAGTAGATGTATTTTGACACAGTATGTGTACATGGAGTATAACTTCCCATTCTTTTGTTTGTACATGAATGCTTGAAATTTTTGTGAGTTCAGGACTTATTAGTGGAAATCTATTCATAAAGAAAAACAAAAAGGCAACAAAAATATCAAGTGTTTAAGAATTAAAAACACAAACCTAGAGACAAAACACAACAATATTCTGTTGCATATAGGAAAATCTGTTTCACAGCTTTTTTTTTTGTTTGTTTAATTATTTATACATGACAGTAGAATGCATTTTGACATATCATACATAAATGGAGTATAACTTCTCCTACTTCTGGTTGTACATGTTGTAGAATCATACTGGTTGTGTAATCATATATGTGCATAGGGTAATAATGTCTGATTCATTCCACTATCCTTCCTACCTCCATGTTCCCTCCCCTCATTCATTTCCCTCTGCCTAATCCAAAGTACTCTATTTTGTGAATAAGTGTTTGCCTATCACAGAAAATATTTGGCCTTTGATTTTTAGGGATTGGCTTATTTCGCTTAACATGATATTCTCCAGCTCCATCCATTTGCCCGAAAATGCCATAATTTCACTCTTTAAGGCTGAGTAATAGTCCATTGTGTATCTATATTAACCAGGGTATTCTTTATCTTTCATTAGATGAAGTTCTCTAAGCAATTGTAATGCTGGCAAGTGCTTACAGTACGAAATGCACTAAATGAGTGAATGGTCAAAAATTTTTTTTGATTAAGCATTACAATTCACTTGTCCATTAGATTATGATGATTTCCACTGTAGTTGGAATGAACACAGCAGAGCTCATGATTAGCAGTGATGCATGTACCAGAAACTTGACTTTTCACTCCCACCAGTTTACTTGCAATTTGATCTTGAAAGACAAACTCCTCCAGGTACTTACTATGAATGTTTTCTCTATATTTTATTTCTACAAATCATCAGAAAATATTGCAAAATGGTGGAATTGCAAAATGCAATTGCCTGGATAAATTTACATACAAGAAAAACATTTAGTTTTATTTTTTCTTGCACATTATTTTTCTAGACTGTCTAGGCTATAGATAGTCTTATTTAATTTGGTAAGAGCTCTACCTAATTGGAATATTTCTCTTCGTTTAATTAATACAAGTCCTGAGGATGTTACCATGATTCAAAAGAACAATATAGAAAGTATTTAGAAGACACATAATAAAGTTAATATTTTTCAAATATTCTATATCATAGGCTGTATTAAACACTTAATATTCATGATTTCATGAATCCCTATCAAAATCTTGGGAAGCAGAAACTGTGGTTATCACCAGTTGTAAGTGAGAAAAATGACTTCAGAGGTTGGCTTCCCCTGAGCTCACAAGGTCAGGTGTGAAACTAACATCTAGCTAAGCATGTCTGGCTCCTAAACACACCCTCTTCACCACTGTGCAGTGACAAGTCTCCCTGACAGTGTGTCATCCATGTGGACCCAAGATATGAACACTGAAATAATTCTAATTCTAGTTGAAAAATGTGGCTCTGTTTACAATCTCACATCTGTTTTAACTCTGAAACCTCACATTCAATCATCCAGCTCTCTACTAAGTCTTTGGTACTTTGAGTTCTCTCATCCTGTTAATGTTATATTTTATTTGAAATTTAAGGACACTTCAAACCCTGACATAGCCGCTGTTTCCTGTTCTATCCTTTCCGTCTTTCCTTTGTTTTTTCTGCTTAATTCATTACTCACTCCAAACACTCAGTAACTGGTTTGTTTGGTCCTTTATTTCTTTATCCTACCATTCCTCTACTCTGACCAAAGGCCAGCTGAAAATCTCTTTGATCCGCTGTCTCCACTCCTACACAGGGGCTGCTGAGCAGTGCTGGAGGACACTGCCCAATAATCCAAATGTGTCACAATTTATTACACAATAACCGAGGTCAACCTCAATGGTGCCTTTACTAGTGCTCAGAAGTCATTCTGTTGTCAACCAGAACTTTCTCTGACATTCCATGCTGGCCACTCCTATCATTCTGTTCTTTGTTAAAACACCAAGTTCTCCACCTCACTACACATTCATTTGTTTCTTCCCAAAGAAAATAGGAGTGATAATTAAAAAAAAAATTGCCTCAAACTGTTGTTATCCTACCGGTGAACATCCTTGAATTCCACAAATATTATTCCTGTTGCCTTGCAGGGGAAGATTCCCCCGTCCCTCCCCAGCCTAGGGCTACTCCCTAACTGCATTCCATCTTTTGCTTTTACAAAGATCTTTCTTCATTGATTGTGTCTGCCCACCATTCTACCTTCAAAATCTACTTTTTTAAAAAAACTTTATTAATTTCTTTTTAAAATTAAATCATTTATTCTAATTTGTTATACATGATGGCAGGATGCAATTCATTTCATATTACACATAATAGAGAACAATTTTTCAAGTCAGTGGTTGTACACAAAGTATTTTCACACCATTCGTGTCTTCATACATGTACTTAGGGTAATGATGTCTAACTCATTCCACCATCTTTCCTACCCCCATACTCACTCCCTTCCCCCGCCCTCCCCTTTGCACTATCTAAAGTTTCTCTCCTTCCCATGCTTCCCCCGACCCCATCGCCATTATGAATCAGCATCCTCATATCAAAGAAAACATTCGGCCTTTGGTTTTTTGGGATTGACTTGCTTCACTTAGCATTATATTCTCCAACTCTATTCATTTACCTGCAAATGTTATGATTTTATTCTCTTTTAATGCTGAGTAGTGTTCCATTGTATATATATACCAAGTTTCCCTATTCTTTCATCTACTGAAGGGCATCTAGGTTGGTTCCACAATTTAGCTATTGTGAATTGTGCTGCTGTAAACATTGATGTGGCTGTGTCCCTGTAGTATGCTGTTTTTAAGTCCTTTGGGTATAAACAAAGGAGTGGGTTAGCTGGGTCAAATGGTGGTTCCAGTCCCAGCTTTCCATGGAATCTCCATACTGCTTTCCAGATTGGCTGCACCAATTTGCAATGTATGAGTGTATCTTTTCCCCCACATCCTGCCTACACTTATTGTTGTTTGTATTCTTGATAGCTGCCATTCTGACTGAAGTGAGATGAAACCTTACAATAGTTTTGATTTGCGTTTCTCTAATTGTTAGAGATGTTGAGCATTTTTTTTTCACGTTTTTTGATTGATTGTGTATCCTCTTCTGAGAAGTCTGTACAGTTTCTTGGCCCATTTATTGATTGGGTTGTTGTTGTTGTTTTTTTTTTTTTTGATGTTAAGTTTTTTGTTACTCATTTTTAAAAAAATTTTTTTTAGTTGTAGATGTACACAATACCTTTATTTTTATTTATTTATTTTTATGTGGTGCTGAGAATCTAACCCAGTGCCTCACACATTCGAGGTAAACGCTCTGCCACTGAGCCACAACCCCAGCCCCTACTTTACTCATTTCTGTCCACGTTTAAAATACAAATGTTTCATCCATTTTTGAGAATTTTTTTTTAAATTCTATACTTTTCACAAATGTATTCCTTTATTCCTTTTTCTTCCTATTTAAAACTTGCCTAACTATAGTATCTCTAATTCCTCACCTCCTGGTTATTCATTTATCTATTATAATATGAATTTTATCCCCACTATTCAAATGAAAATTTTTTCGTCAAATTAACCATTTACCTTGTTTTTTCTATTAACACTTGCTACCTACATGTGCGCACACACACACACACACACACACACACTCCAAAAGTCTGTGACTAGAACAACAAGCATTTATTGGGTTACCATTCAGTTCAGCCCTGAACTCAGCTGAACAAATTTTATGATTTTTTTTGTGTCTGAAACAAAGTTATTAAGAAACATCTCAGAAGAATGGGAGAAAGGACAGAGGAGCAGGGCAGGGAGAGTGTCCCAGGGAAAACAGTCTCTGCTGTCTTCTGCAAGTGGGGGCTTCAGAGGAGAATCCTGATGTCCAGGAGGATGCAGAAGTGCCCTCGGCTAAAACCTGGGCAGGGGAACCTGAGGCAGTTGGCACGTGTTGCACCTGCAGCTGTTCAGAGGCCACATGACTGATGCCCACGCAAGGTGTCAGGATCCACAGAGGACAGATTCTCTGACTATTTATTTTTAGGGTGTAGTTGGACACAATACCTTTTATTTTATTTATTTATTTTTATGTGATGCTGAGGATCAAACCCAGGACCTTGCACATGCTAGGCGAGTGCTCTACCCCTGAGCTATAACCCCAGCTCATCCATCATTACAACTTTCACTTGTAGATATATGACTTCAATTTGAGGAGTATTCAAATTATCTCTTTAAAATTTTTACCATCCCCTTTCCTTTTGAAACTTGCATTCTGTGTATGTTGCTGTATTTGATGGTATCTTAGGCTCTATTTACTTATTTTCGTCATTCAATCTATCTTCAAGATCAATGATTCATCCTTCTCCCCGCTCAAATTTTCTACCGAAGCCCTGTAGTGAGTATACACATCTCAGTTCTTGTAATTTTCTGTTCCAAAATTTCTTTTTGGCCCCTCTTATGCCCTCTAATTTTTATCTTCTGTGGATAACTTTGCTTTGTTGAAATGTCATACTCTTATAGTCCTTTAGTTCTTTGTCCATGGTTTTCTTTAATTTGTTGAAAAGACTTAAAACAGTAGATTTAAATTCTTTGTTTAGTAAGACCAAGGCTTGGGCTTCCTCAGGGATGGTTTCTTTAAATTTATTTTTTCTTATGAATAGGCCATATGTTCCTCTTTCTTTTTATGCTGTTATTTTTCTCCCATCTGGAGGTTGTACCATTGGGTCTTCATGACAAGATGTGTATCTCCCTTGCCACAGTGAATAATTCATATTCAGTGTCATGCCTAGAATGTACCAAGTTCCAGGAAGTACTGTGGATAATGATGAATTATGTGTGGATTCTTTATATCCAGGTCTTTCAATCTAATGTGAGAAAGACAGCAGACACACACAGACAGCCACACACACATACTAATGATTACAGAAGTGGTCAGTAAAATATCATGTGAAATTTTAAGGGTAAAAGTTATCCTAAGTTTAGGGGGGCAAAGATGTCATTGTGGAAAGAGGTAAGGATTAAATTGGGTTAAGAGAGAAATTGCATGAATGAGGGCCTGGAGGGAGGAGAGTTAGCCAGAGGTAAGGAAGAGTATATGGAGGGACATGAAGCTTAAGAAAGTGTATTATCTTAAAAAAAGGTTTTTTAATGTCTTGCCACAGAATGTGAATTAATCACCATTGCAAGAGAGTTTTAGGGGACAGTTTGAAACTTATTACTGGGAATACTATATTTAGAAAGAGAAGGTACATGTCCTGTGTTTTGGAGATGAGTGAGAGGATATACTTATTATTTAAAAATTTTTAAAAATTTAATTTAATTTTTAAAAAATCTGTTTTAATTAGTTACACATGACAGTACAATGACCTTGACATATCATACATTTGAATCAGATGGGATATGATATCTCATTTTTCTGAGTAGACAGGTTGCAGAATCACATTGGTCATGCATTCACATATATACACACAGTAATAATAATGTCTGTTTTATTCTACTATCCTTCCTATATCCCCAACCCTTCCCCTCCCCTTGCTGGTGCATTATAATTACACATAATATTGAGATTTGTTGTTATATATTAGCATTTCAATACCAGGTACCTAGAAATTTGGCTCTTTTACAAAATTGCTCCTGAAGTAATATTTTGAATATATTTTCCTAAAGTGTTTCTCCATGCCAAATTCATCTCTATTTCTAAAATTTTTTTTGAGTTTGCTTTTATCTTTGTACAACACATCATTTTCTGATGTACTATTAATAAAATATTAATTAAGCATTGAGGACTTTAAATTTTTTATGTATTGATATCACAATTCATTGAAATGCCTCTTAACAGTATGCTGCTGACACATGGGCTACCTGATTTCAAGTGGCTTTGATCACTATCATGTAAATCAGCCTGATTAGAGTTCTGCATTGTCCAGGACCCTGTATTGTCAGTTTCCAAAACCAAGAGAAAATATTTTCTGGATTATTAATTAATTTTGAACCTATTAATATTCTCACTGAATATTCATTCTCTTCTCTACAAAATGCATGTTTATTTTTTGCCCATGTTCTTTTGGGTTTACACATATCTTCTTATTGACTTATAGGTACAAATCAGCATCATCAGGAAATTAAATGTATTAGAAATAATTTTCTCTCCGTGACTTCTTTTTACTCTATATCTTTTAATAAAAGGATTATTAATTTTAATGTACTTAAACTTATAATTTTATCTTTAAGTGTTTTGTGTCTTACAAAATCTTCTTATACTATAGAGTCATACAAAATGTTTACTTCATATTTTCTAAAATTTTAGTTTTCCATTTAAGATTTAATTGCTTAAGTGTGAAATTGACTTTTTGTGTAAGAAAAAAAGTTGCTAATTTGAAACAATTGTTTTACTTTTTTCTCCACATGGAATTTATTGCAAATCTGGTCATTTCTTAGAAACTCGCTATCCACATATATGATATTTCAAGTATTCAAATAGATTCCATCCATGTACCTCTTTTACCCACTACCAGGTTTTATCTTTTTATTTCAATAGGTTATTTCACTCCCTTACTTGCTTAAAAATATGCTTTGAGATCTGGCATGGAAGACTTTTTTTTCTTTTAGTTATTTTCAGTATTGTTGATACATAGTTCTTACACATATTTTAGAATAACTTATTATATATGTGAAAATATTCACTGGGATTGTCAATAAAATTATATTCACCCATTTTTTTATTATGTAGAGGAATTTAGTCTCTTTTAGAGTTTCTTAGACTCCATTATATCTATTATACTATTAGCACAAGAAAATTCCAGCAGAATAGCAAACACCAAAACCTGTTTTGAGAAGACTGAGTGGGACGTATTAGGAAAGATAGGCAAATTACTGAATAGATAATGTTAAATTATTGATTCTGCAACACATTAATATATCTGTGCATGTGTGTATATAATTGTGTACATGCCCACACACGTGCACACCCATAGATCAAATAGCCATATAAAGTTTCTTTTGCATTTAATTTTCTGTTAACTTCTATTTATATATCTTTTCCATTTTTCTCATCTGTTGCATTTCCATATTTTTAGAAACATTAATACTAATCTTTTGTTTGCAATGTTAATTGCAAACTTTATTTTATTTTATTCACTTTTACTAGTCCTTTAACTATAATCATTTTTAATACAGAAAAATTTTAATACAGAAAAGTGGATTTTATTGAAAATCTGGTTACACAAATCATAGAATAATACAAATGCTAGCACTTTTGAATTGTTTAAAAAAATCTCAAGATTATTAAAATTTGCATAATTTTTACATTTTGTATTTAGCTCTTTAGACCATTTGAGGGTTGCTTATTGAATGAGGCAAATATGATACTTAGTTTTTTCCACATGAAATTGAAATTATCCCAGTGTACATTGAATTTTCCATCTCCATTGATTTGAAATGTAAATTTTCTAACAAACTAGATTCTCTTATATATGTAGATTTTTCATCCTATGATGTTCTGTTGTAATCATCACTTATATTAAGCTAGTCCATATTTGAATAATGATGGTCTTGTAATAAGTTTCATTTTTGTATTTTGGATACTATAAAGAATAAAGACATATGCTTTGAATTTGTTTATTATGATATTAACGTTTGTTCATTCCAGTATTTCTATTACATCTGAAGTAAATTTTCTCATTTTTAAAAATGTTTTCATACATATTTATTTTTTCTTTAATTTTTTTTTTTTTGCTTTTTTATTTGTTCTAATTAGTTATACCTGAAAGTAGTACATTTTGACACATTTTACACAAATGGAGCATAACTTCTCATTCCTCTGGTTGAACATAGTGTTTTTTTTAAATTTTTTTATACTACAATCTTTCTTTAGGTACTTGTATAATTTTCATTGTCCTTTAAATTTGTAAGTGACAGATTGGACTGACTATTGGTTTCAAGCATGTGTTTCTGGGCTTTTATGTTTGTTTGGTTGGTTTTTAGCATTTCTTGGGTATACCTATATCAAAGTTTTGTATCACCTAAATAGAGCATTTTACTGGGGTTCTTTGAAATAAGAGATAGTATATTAAGGAAAGCAATTTGCAGTGGTCTGTCTATTCCCAAATTAATTGCATTTATTTATTTATTGTAATCACCTACCCTGTGCCCACTGTGAGAATCTAGCCTAGTTCTGTAGATTTTTCTTTACTTCTCTCTAGAACCATCAATTCCATGCTTGCCCAACCTTTCCATTTTAGATAAATCTTCCACATGGTTAGAGATCTTATGTGTGGCAACAACTAGAAGGCACATCTTCAGCCCTGCATTCTGGATTCTTTGGATGCAAAGCAACAGGACTCATTCATCTCAAACACTTCATTTCTTCAATTGTTTACTTTGACTACCATCTACTTACTCTTGATACTGGGAGTTGTAGGTCAGAAGCTGGATTCTGGAGTTCCCAACAAATCAGGTCCCACTGCCCCATCCAAAAACTAAGCAGAAGAAGTAATGGTGAAAATCGGGAAAGGACCTTTAATAAGTGTTGTGACACCAGGAAGACCAGAGGATCTGCATCCCTATCCCTGACTTTGAGGGGCTGACAATGAGTTTTTACAGAAAGGGGGATGTAAGCAAGGGTTGAGCTTTACATGGCTGGGGAGGTTTGCACAGCTGGAAAAGCGGGTGATCTTGGTCAGGCATGGTGGTGGTATATCATTATCTCAGGATTAGTCAGGCAGTGCCTTTTTGGTACTGAGAAAGTTACTGTGGCCTAATAGGTAGTTTAGAATCATCCCAGGATGTTTATGGATTAAAACATTTGTTCTGGAATCCAAGAGACTCAGAATAAAGGAGACAGATGCAAAATTGAGGCAGTTTTAATCTTGCTTTTAAATACCCATTGAGCATTTACAGGTGAATGTGAAGAATCTTAAGTCTTTATTACTTTTTTTTTTTTTTTTTTGCATGCTGATTTCCTTAGGAGCTACACAGAGCCTTGGCCCTATCCTGAAACAGTTTTCATCTGTGTGTTGTGAAGTGAATTTGTTTTGGTCTGTTTTCATTATCAATCTAATCTCACTGCTTTCTATTTCTGAAAATTCTCCTAAAATATATATACACTGATTATTTATTTTGTTGTTGGTGGTGTGTGCGTGCATGTGTGTGTGTGTGTGTGTGTGTGTGTGTGTGTGTGTTTGTGTGTAACCAGATTTTGGTAGGCAATAGGAACTTAGAACAATTAATTATGTATAACTAATTAATAAAAATCATTTATAAAATATGTACCATTCTGATTTTATAGCCCTATGTTTTTTTTTAATGTATGACTTTTACAGGCCACATTATTGTTAAGATATAGTTGTAGAATAGGACCCCTGCCAAGGAATTTGAAGTCCAGAAGAAGCATAATATTATGGAAAATTAAATATATATGTGAAACTTGTGTATAATTTTATATTTGCCATTATTTGGTAGTAAATTAAGATTCAATAGATTTCATGCATTTCTTATTGGGTGGAAAGTCTTTGGGGGAATAAGCAGCATTTGAATTGGCCTTTGATGAATGGGTAATATTTAGAAACACAGAAGTGAAAAGTGAAAAAAATTAGGTGTGAGTAATCATAGAAAGATTGGAGTTGGTTTGGGAATCAACAGAGCATAGTTTTACCAAACTATAACAGGTATGTGAAGTAGAGAACCGACTAATTTGTCAGTGAGTTCAAGTTTAAGTGAAGTTTACCAATTGTTTTTTGAGATGTTTAAAATTTGATTTTTATTGAATTTTTATTTTGACAGGTTGAAACTTCTTTTGCAGAATGGTAAGAAACTTTCATGCTTCTTTTATTGTTTTTTGTTCATGTTGAAATTTTGATAATCTGCAGTTGACTAAGTTTACTTCAAAAAGAGTAGGAAATTGAAAGTAGGATTTTCACATTAAATTTTAAAATACACTTTTTAAAAATAGAAAGATGAAGTTTACTGGAAATGACAGCATAAGAGTTTCTAAGACTCCATTCCTACAGAAAAACAACAAGAAAATTGTCAAAAAATAAATAAATACATTAGAATTGTCATTTGAGATAATCTGGACTCCACTAAAAAAAATTAGGATGACCAAGGAAAATCTTATTAAACCTGATGCATTGTACTAGGAGAGCACCACGGTGTTTTTAAAATACCTGCTCACAGTGACACTATCCCTGTATCAGGGTAGTCAGGAAGAGAGTATCTCACACTTGTGGTAGAAATTACTAGTGCCAGAGGGAACACGAGGGATCTTATTTCCAGATAGCTCTTTTGAGTGCCTTGACCTGCCTGACAAGTCCCTCAAAAACCAGCACAAAGATTTGCCTTTGTTTTTCCTCCTGTGGAGCAATCACAGGGCTGGGCTAGTTTTCAGGCAGTGTTTTCCGAGAAAGCATTTAAAGTCACAAACCTGCCACAACAGCCTGGGGTAATGGATAAAAACTGGAATGAGCAGTAGACAGATCAAAATGCCTAGGACAGGGCTGGGGCTGTAGCTCAGTGGTAGAGCACTTGCCTAGCACCTGTGAGGCACTGGGTTTGATCCTCAGCCCCTTAGAAAGGGAGATAGAAAGAATAGAGGTCTCAAAGCTTCCAATAGATTGGCAAGTCCAGAAAGACACAGCTATGATGAGGACTGGAAATATGCTCAGAAAATACTGAAGAATTCCCCAATTTTCTTCCTCCAACTAATATTAGGAGATTGGCACAGCAGGAACTGGAGGCAGAGGCAGGGTTGTAACAGCCTGGATAAGCACTAAAAGAGCATCTCTGCATAGAGGTGTCTGCTAAGATTGGGAGAACTGTTTATTTTATTTTTTGCATTCTTCGTTTTCAGGCATATAAAGTAACTCAGACAAAACAGTAGCTCATCAGTCAGCAAAGAAAACAGATTTCATTAGTCACTCATGACAAAGAATAAAGACATTTCAGAAGTCTATAGAAGAGTCATTAAACAAACAGCAGCTCAGAACAAACAGGGAAAACAAACTTAATAAGGGAAGGTTAATCTAATTTTGATTTCACATTAAAATAGGAGAAATGTCCAGTTTTCTACAACAAATAGAACAGCAAAATAGAAAGTTTGAAATTAGAAATTATGTGACAATTTTCATAGAAACTATGAGAAAAAAAAGTTTGGCCTCTTTATAATAAGAAAAATAAGAAAAAGAAGAAGGAGAAGAAGAAAACCAACTAATATAAACTGTAAACGATACCCAAGGAAGCCCAGAGAATTTGGACAGTTTAGAAAAGAGGGTACTCAATGAAATAAAGGAAACTATAGATAATGAACTAAATGAAACCAGGGAATGATGTCTGAACAAATAATATCAATGAAGAGAGAAATTATAAAAATTAAACAAATTCTGGAACTAAAAGTAAAATAAGTGAAACTATAAACTTTACTAAAGGGATTCAACAGCAGATTTGAGCAAGCAGAAGAAAGAAATCAGTAAACTTGGTTGATCCATAGAGAATATCCAGTCTGAAATGGAAGACTAGAGCATGAAGAAAATGAAATATATCCAATAAACCAAAGGGAATTTGTTATGCTCGAGTTCGGGACCCCCAAAAGACCAACAGAGACCAAGATTGATGTAAGCAGCAAAGAGGCGCTTATTGAGTGCTAGCTCTGTCCTCTGTGCACACAGCAACTGGTGATGCTGAGAGGCCCCAAGCCCAGGGTTTGCAGCAGTTTTATACAATCTTTGGGGAAGACAGGGACTTCACATACATCATAGCATCTCTTAGCAAATCATCACACACTGCGGGAAAATCATAAAACAACTCTAAAACATGACTAGCACATCCACTGGCAGGAACAAGTTGGGTAGGGGTGATTGGTTAGTACAAGAGGGGGATTCGTTTGGACTGATTGGGTTAAGCCACAAGGGGAGTACATGCTGAACTACGTGGTTTCCCAACATATTACCAACCACCATAAACTACTGGGAGGGTCATCTGGCATCCCAGGTATTTTCCCTGTCTCATGCTGATTGGAGGTTGCTATGGGTTCCAACCTAGCCTGACTGAGTCAGGGACACCTGGCGCAGCAGATCTCTCCTGTTATTTGTAGATAACAACTCATCAGGGTGGGTATGTGCCTAGGAGTGCTCTGTGGGTCTTTCCAAGGACAAAGGTCATGCCCCCTTCCTTGGACAGGCTTGATCTGAGGTAGAGTCTGGTTTCTCAAAGTATTACAAGAAATGAACAAATATTCCCACATGAGGATTCCAAGAATAAAAGGAGAAGAAAGAATATTTCAAGAAAACTGGCTGGAACAAAAAGAATGAAATATGGCATTTGCCAGTAAGTGGGTGGAATTGGAGACAATCACTAAAAGTGAGATAAGCCAATCCCCCCCCCAAACCAAAGGCCAAATGTTCTCTCTGATAGGCAGATGCTGACTCACAATAGGTGGTGGTGGTGGTGGTAGGGTGGATAATAGGGAGGAGGAGAGGTTCACTGGATTGGACAGGGTAGAGTGAGGGAAGGGAGGTGGGTGGGAATGGGAAAGACAGTAGAATGAATCAGACATACCTTCCTATGTTCATGTACGCATGCACAACCAACGTAACTCCATATCTGTACAACCACAAAAATGGGAAGTTATACTCCATTTGTGAATGGTATGTCAAAATACATTCTACTGTCATGTGTAACAAAAAAGAACATTAAACTTAACTTCAAATAAGATAAAGTCTACACCAATACACATTTTAGTCAGTGTATTAAAAGCCTGGGACAAAGAGGGTCTTAAAGGCAAGAAGAAATAAGTGACTTTTCTTGTACAAGAGATCTTCAGTCAGATTCACAGTTAGTTTCTCACCAGAAACTGTGAGAGTCGGAAGGTAAAGATGACATATTTAAAGTGCTGGAAGGAGAAAACAAAGACAAAAACACAAACCATTCATCCCAGTATCCTACAATCTGTAAATTAGTCTTCAAAACTGAAGGAAAAAACTAAGATATTTCCAGATAAATTAAAAACTTGGGATTGTATCACTAATAGAAGTGTCCTATAAGAAATATTCAAAGTAATCTTTCAGACTGAAAACTATTAAAGAAATAAAGAAAAAAAAAAAACCCAACAACAATGTAAGGAGAAAAGATCTGATTCTGCTGCTGCTTGATAAGGCCATTGTCTCAAGAGATAGCTTGATGGGAGAAGTAAGAACTTTATTCAGTGACCAAACAATGGAGAAGCCTTGCTCCCAAACAGTTTTTCAATGCCACTGAATAGAAATAATGAGGAAGAGAGATAAGCTAAAGAGTTTTCCAGTTAAAGGCAAAGATTTTTGCAGGAACTTGGATGCCACCTCTTGGCACTCCTCTTACAGTCTGGTGTTTCAGGTCCTGGTAGCTGGAAGGTCTTATTTAGACCAAAGGTTAAAGCTCCAAAGGAGACAGGAACATTGTGAAGACAGAGATGCCAAGTTTTTTCTCTTTGTTCCAGTCACCTTATTGGATATCTGCCAGCTCCAGTGAAAAATTAAGTGTTTTCAGCAAAAGTGGCCCCAGAGATCTTATAAAGTAACATAGGCAACCATTATTGGCATAACTACTCAGCAGAGTGACTAGTGAGAAACTAATAATGTATTGCCCAGCTGTATAATCTCCAAAATTAATGACTTTTTAAAGTCAACTAAGACAAGTGAAACTAGAGGGCTTATTTAGTCTTTTTTTTTTCACCCTAAGTAACAATAACTATAAAGAAAAATATAAAACTTAGTGTAATGGTACTTTTGTCTTGAGGCTTCCTTATTTTCCCACATGATAAAACCCATGATTATAAATCTGTGTTTATGGACACAGGATGTATAACTGTGTGATTTCTGAGAATGGGGAGGGCAGAGCTGTTAAGGAGTGGAGTTTTTTACAGTATTGAAATGACATTGATTTTAATTCAAACTTAAGCTTTATATTAAAATGTCAATTGTTATCTCCAAAGTAAACACGAAGAAAGATTCTTTAAAAATATGCAGAAAAATAAAGGATACTAAATCAACATACTAGAAAAAAATCGAATAATGACCAAAGGAGGCAGTTATGGAGAAGCTGAGGAAGGAAAGACATAAGTAATGTAGAAAACTGTAGCAAAATGACAGAAGTAGTTACTTTACTACTATTACAATGGACTAAAATCTCTGATTAGAAGATTGGTGCGGTAGAATGGATAAGCATATATGGTCCTACTGTGGGCTATCTATAAGCATAAAGAGACTCACTTGGATTCCAAAGACACAAATTATTTAGAAGTGCAGAGACTGGGAGGTGGGGGATAAAGAATATTTCATGCAAAACAGTAACCAAAAGAGAACTAGAGTGGCTATACTAAAATCACAAACAAATGACTTTAAATAAAAATCTGTTCCCTGAGACAAACAAGATTTGAGATATTGGTTAAGGTTATTCTATCAAGAAGATATAAAACAATAAACATATACACACATTTAACTGTAACTTTGAAATATGTGAAATATTAACAGAAATGAAGGGATAAATAGACATTTCTATGAGAAGAGCTTGAGAATATAATTCCTCTCCTTTCAAAAATGGATAAAAGAACTAAACACAAGATTGATAAGCAAATAGACTCAAATAGCACACACACAAAAAATCTCATATGCAAAGGGAAGAGTCTTTAGGTTAGATTATATTAGACCACAGAACAAATTTTAATAAAATAAAAAAAATTAAAAACTCATAAAAGGTTTCTTTGTGACAGAATGAAGTTAGAGGTTAATAACAGAAGGAAACCTAGAAAATTCATTTATATATGGAATTAAACAAACATTCTTTAAAAAGAACCCCAATGGATCAAAGCAGTAATTCACAGCAGTAATAATGGAAGATAAGAAAATATTTTGAGATGAATGTACCAAAATTTATGGGATAAGCAAAGTTAGTACTTAGAAATTTACATTAGATTAAAATTTACATTAAAAAAGGAGACCTCAAATCTCCTAAGCTAACTTTAAAAAAATAGTAAAGGCATAAACTAAAACCAAAGCTAGAAAATGAAAGGGAGTTTTTAAAAAATTATAAATGAAGCAGAGAATAAAAAATACAAAAAGTTTCATTAAAACATTAGTTGTTTTTTTGAAAACATCAACTAAATTCATAAACTTTTAGCTAGACTGACAGAAAAAGAAGACTCAAATGAATAGCATTTTAGTCTGGATGTGCTGGTGGTACACACCTGTAATCCCAGCGACCTGGAAGGCTAAAACAGGAGGATCATAAGTTTGAGGCCAACTTCAGCAACTTACTAAGACCATGTATCAAATAAGATAAAATCAAGTAAAATAATAATACTTCTTTTAAAAAATTAGGCTAATTAACAACATATCCTATCGAAATGAAAAGGATTGTGAGAGGATACTATAATATATACAATTGCATATCACTTAATAACCAACATAAAATGGACTAATTCCTAGAAGCACATATATTACTATAACTGACTCAGGAAGAAATAGAAAAATCTGAACTAATCTATAAGAAGTAGAGATTGAACCAATAATCGAAATCTTCCCAACCAAGAAAAGGCAGAACCAAATGGCTTCACTGATAAATTCTACTAAATACGGAAAGAATTTATAGTGATGGTTTTTAAATTCTTCCAAAAAATAGAATTCTTCCTAATTCATTTTATAAGGCCAGCATTAACCTATTAACCTGATTCCAAAGCCAGATAAAGGCATCACAAGAAAATTGTAGAGCAGTCTCTTTGAATATAGATGCCAAAATCCTCAACAAAATACTAGCCAACTAGTAGTAAATCCAGCAAGCTATTAATAGAATATACATCACGACCAAATTCGATTTATCTTAGGAACAGAAGGGTGGTTTTGTATACAATACGTATGTTAATAAAATGAAAGGGATATCTGCCTGAATATCTCAATTGATGGGAAATACACGTGGCAAAGAACAACGTTTTCATTTTATAATGAAAATACTCCAAAAACCTAGGATTGCAAAGAAAATTCCTAAACACAATGAAAGATGTCTTGAAAACCCCTCAGCTCACACTGTACTTATGGCGAAAACTGAAAGTTTCAACCTAAGATCAGGAGCAAAAATAAGGATACCTGCTCTCCACTTATATTCAACAGTGGAATCCTGTACATTGCTGGTGTGCATATATAATGATTCAGATACTGTGAAAAGCAGTTTGTTCTTCAGGAAGTGAAATACAAAATTACCATTTGTAATTTCACCCTGAGGCGTATATCCCCAAAGTGTTCAAAACAGGCATTCAGAGAAAGACTTATTCATAACATAAGTATTCACAATAGTTAAAAGGTGGAAACAATCCCAAATCGATCGATGTACTCATTAATAAAGAAACTATGGTTTATCTATAAAATAAAATATTATTGCAAAAGGTCACTTTTACACAATGCTGTTTATGTAAAATATCCACAAAGACAGAAAGCAGATAAGTCATTATTAAGGACTACTGAGAGGGAGAAGGGGAGAGACTGCTTAATCAGATAGTTGATTTTTTTTATTTATTTTTTTTGGTTGTTCAAAACATTACAAAGCTCATGACATATCATCTTTCATACATTTGATTCAAGTGGGTTATGAACTCCCATTTTTACCCCAAATACAACCCAAATACAAATGCAGAATCACATCAGTTACTCATTCACAATTTTTACATAATGGCATATTAGTAACTGTTGTATTCTGCTACCTTTCCTTTCCCCTACTATCCCCCCTCCCCTCCCCTCCCATCTTCCCTCTCTACCTCTTCTGCTGTTGTTCAGTTCTCTCCCTTGTTTCCCCCCCTTTCCCCTCACAACCTCTTCTATGTAATTTTGTGTAACATTGAAGGTCTCCTACCATTTCCATATGCTTTCCCTTCTCTCTCACTTTCTCTCCCCCCACTCGTCTCTGTTTAATGTTAATCTTTTCCTCATGCTCTTCCAATCTTTTCCTCATGCTCTTCCTCCCTGTTCTGTTCTTAGTTGCTCTCTTTATATCAAAGAAGACATTTGGGCTGGGGGAGGGGCAAGCAGAAAAAATCAAAGTGATAGAGTGCCAGGGATCCCAGCAGCCTGCAGCAGGGCCCCGGAGATCCAGGCCAACTGATTCGCGTGGCCTGCCCTGCGGCTACAGAAGGCGTGGCGCCTCAGTGAAGCCATTAATTGGCAAGCAGGGAGGTTAGGGAAGGCCATTAGGTGGAATCCCACCAGCCAAGCCCACACGGACCCTTGGGCCGAGCACGGGTTCTCAGAAGGGGAAGGAAGCGGTACAGTCCCATCCCCCACAGCGGACACTCCGCCGAGGCAGTCAGCGGCCACCATCCGGGAAAGCTGAAGGATACACCGCCAATCTCCTTCAGAGTGCAACATCAAAACAGCGGACACTCCATCCAGGCAGTCAGCGGCCACCATCCGGGAAAGCTGAAGAATACACCACCACTCTCCAACAGCTTGCAACATCAAAACAGCCAGCAGCAGGACCCCGGAGATCCAGGCCAACTGATTCGCGCGGCCTGCCCCGCAGCTACAGAAGGCGTGGCACCTCAGAGAAGCCATTAATTAGCAAGCAGGGAGGTTAGGGACTGCCATTAGGTGGAATCCCGCCAGCCAAGCCCACCGCCCACGCCCGGAACAGGCCCAGCGACCTGCCAGCATTGTAGTCACGACACCCCAATTGGAATAGGGACAGAGCAGAGCCGCCTTCCACTCCCGGAACAGGCCCAGAGAGCCGCCAGCGTGGTAGACACGTCACCCCAATTGGAGTAGGGGCACAGCCGCCGCCCACACCTGCAAGGGAGACTTTTCAAGTATACAAGAGCAACATAAATAAATAGGGGGTAAATTTCAAAACACAACAGTTGCACCAAGCAGAAAGAAACGCGAGCAGTATGAAAAGACAAGGAAAGAAAGGACCACAAGCAATGCAGGTCAACTCAACTTTAGAAGAGGTAATAGCTGCAACAGATGGAATATCAGATAAAGAGTTCAGGATATATATGCTTCAGATGATCTGGAGTCTCAAGGAAGACATGAGACAGCAAAATCAGACAATGAAAGATCACATTGACAAACAAATCCAGGAAGTAAAAGATCAATTTCACAGGGAGATAGAGGTAATAAAAAACAAACAAATTGAAATTCTAGAAATGCAGGAAACAATAAACCAACTTAAAAACTCAATTGAGAATACTACCAGCAGAGTAGATTACTTAGAAGAGAGAACATCAGACAATGAAGACAAAGTATTTCAACTGGAAAAGAACATAGACAGCTCAGCAAGTCTGCTAAGAAACCATGAGCAGAACATCCAAGAATTATGGGACAATATCAAAAGACCAAATTTAAGAGTCATTGGGATACAGGAAGGCACAGAGCTCCATTCCAAAGGAATAAACAGTCTATTCAGTGAAATAATACGAGAAAACTTCCCAGAATTGAAGATTGAGACAGAATCCCAAATCCTAGAAGCCTACAGGACGCTGAATGTGCAAAATCATAAGAGATCCACACCTAGACACATTATAATGAAGATGTCCAACATACAGAATAAGGAGAGAATTTTAAAAGCTGCAAGAGAAAGAAAGCAGATTACATTTAGGGGTAAACCAATCAGGATAACAGCTGATCTCTCAACACAGACTCTGAAAGCTAGAAGATCCTGGAATAACATATTTCAAACACTGAAAGACAATGGGCTCCAACCAAGAATCGTGTATCCGGCGAAATTAAGCTTCAGGTTAGAAGATGAAATTAAAACCTTCCACAATAAACAAAAGTTAAAAGAATTCGCAGCTAGAAAACCATCTCTTCAAAAAATCCTTGGCAAAACATTACAGGAAGAGGAAATGGAAAATAACATTGAAAACCAACAATGGGAGGTAGGACAGTAAAGGGGGGAAAGTAGTCAAAGAGGATAACAAATCAGGTTTAGTAACATCAATAAACAAATATGGATAGAAGAACAAACCATATCTCAATAATAACCCTAAATGTTAATGACTTAAACTCACCAATTAAGAGACACAGGCTAGTAGAATGGATCAAAAAACAAGACCCAACAATATGCTGTCTACAGGAGACGCATTTGATAGGAAAAGATATACATAGACTGAAGGTGAAAGGTTGGGAAAAATCATATCACTCATATGGACCGCGGAAACAAGCAGGAGTGTCCATACTCATATCTAATAAAATAGATTTCAAGCCAAAGCTAATCAAAAGGGATATAGAAGGACACTTCATACTGCTCAAGGGAACCATACACCAACAAGACATAACAATCATAAATATATATGCCCCAAATAATGGTGCAGCTGTGTTCATCAAGCAAACTCTTCTCAAGTTCAAGAGTCTAATAGACCAACATACAATAATCATGGGAGACTTCAACACACCTCTCTCACCACTGGACAGATCTTCCAAACAAAAGTTAAATAAGGAAACTATAGAACTCAATAACACAATTAACAACCTAGACTTAATTGACATATATAGACTATACCACCCAACATCAAGTAGCTACACTTTTTTCTCAGCAGCACATGGAACCTTCTCAAAAATAGACCATATACTATGTCACAGGGCAACTCTTAGACAATACAAAGGGGTAGAGATAATACCATGCATCTTATCTGATCATAATGGAATGAAACTGAAAATCAATGATAAAAGAAGAAAGGAAAAAGCAAGCATCACCTGGAGAATGAACAATAGGTTGCTGAGTGATCAATGGGTTTTAGAAGACATCAAGGAGGAAATTAAAAAATTCCTAGAGTTAAATGAAAACACAGACACAACATATCGGAATCTATGGGACACATTGAAAGCAGTTCTAAGAGGAAAATTCATTGCTTGGAGTTCATTCCTCAAAAAAAGAAAAAACCAACAAATAAATGATCTCATACTTCATCTCAAAATCCTAGAAAAAGAAGAGCAAAACAACAGCAAAAGAAGTAGAAGGCAAGAAATAATTAAAATCAGAGCTGAAATTAATGAAATTGAAACAAAAGAAACAATTGAAAAAATTGACAAAACTAAAAGCTGGTTCTTTGAAAAAATAAATAAAATTGACAGACCCTTAGCCATGCTAACGAAGAGAAGAAGAGAGAGAACCCAAATTACTAGCATACGGGATGAAAAAGGCAATATCACAACAGACACTTCAGAAATACAGAAGATAATCAGAAATTACTTTGAATCCTTATACTCCAATAAAATAGAAGATAGTGAAGGCATAGATAAATTCCTTGAGTCCTATGATTTGCCCAGATTGAGCCAGGAGGATATACACAACCTAAACAGACCAATAACAATAGAGGAAATAGAAGAAACCATCAAAAGACTACCAACTAAGAAAAGCCCAGGACCGGATGGGTATACAGCAGAGTTTTACAAAACCTTTAAAGAGGAACTAACACCAATACTTTTCAAGCTATTTCAGGAAATAGAAAAAGAGGGAGAACTTCCAAATTCATTCTACGAGGCCAACATCACCCTGATTCCGAAACCAGACAAAGACACATCAAAGAAGGAAAACTACAGACCAATATCTCTAATGAACCTTGACGCAAAAATCCTCAATAAAATTCTGGCGAATCGGATTCAAATACATATCAAAAAAATTATACATCATGATCAAGTAGGATTCATCCCTGGGATGCAAGGCTGGTTTAATATACGGAAATCAATAAATGTTATTCACCACATCAATAGACTTAAAAATAAGAACCATATGATCATCTCAATAGATGCAGAAAAAGCATTCGACAAAGTACAGCATCCCTTTATGTTCAAAACGCTAGAAAAATTAGGGATAACAGGATCATACCTCAACATTGTAAAAGCAATCTATGATAAGCCACAGGCCAGCATCATTCTGAATGGAGAAAAATTGAAGGCATTCCCTCTAAGATCTGGTACAAGACAGGGATGCCCTCTCTCACCACTTCTGTTCAACATAGTCCTCGAAACACTGGCCAGAGCAATTAGACAGTCAAAAGAAATTAAAGGCATAAAAATAGGAAAAGAAGAACTTAAATTATCACTATTTGCAGATGATATGATTCTATACCTAGCAGACCCAAAAGGGTCTACAAAGAAGCTATTAGAGCTAATAAATGAATTCAGCAAAGTGGCAGGATATAAGATCAACACGCATAAATCAAAGGCATTCCTGTATATCAGCGACAAATCCTCTGAAACGGAAATGAGGACAACTACTCCATTCACAATATCCCCCAAAAAAATAAAATACTTGGGAATCAACCTAACAAAAGAGGTGAAAGATTTATACAATGAAAATTACAGAACCCTAAAGAAAGACATAGAAGAAGACCTTAGAAGATGGAAAAACATACCCTGCTCATGGATAGGCAGAACTAACATCATCAAAATGGCGATATTACCAAAAGTTCTCTATAAGTTCAATGCAATGCCAATCAAAATCCCAACAGCATATCTTGTAGAAATAGATAAAAGAATCATGAAATTCATATGGAATAATAAAAGACCCAGAATAGCAAAAACAATACTAAGCAGGAAGTGTGAATCAGGCGGTATAGCGATACCAGACTTCAAACTATACTACAGAGCAATAGTAACAAAAACAGCATGGTACTGGTACCAAAACAGGCGGGTGGACCAATGGTACAGAATAGAGGACACAGTAACCAATCCACAAAACTACAACTATCTTATTTTTGATAAAGGGGCTAAAAGCATGCAATGGAGGAAGGATAGCATCTTCAACAAATGGTGCTGGGAAAACTGGAAATCCATTTGCACCAAAATGAATCTGAATCCCTATCTCTCGCCGTGCACAAAAGTTAACTCAAAATGGATCAAGGAGCTTGATATTAAATCAGAGACACGGCATCTGATAGAAGAAAAAGTTGGTTATGATCTACACGCTGTGGGATCGGGCTCCAAATTCCTCAATAGGACACCCATAGCGCTAGAGTTAACAAATAGAATCAACAAATGGGACTTACTCAAACTAAAAAGTTTTTTCTCAGCAAAAGAAACAATAAGAGAGATAAATAGGGAGCCTACATCCTGGGAACAAATCTTTACTCCACACACTTCAGATAGAGCCCTAATAACCAGAATATACAAAGAACTCAAAAAATTAGACAATAAGATAACAAATAACCCAATCAATAAATGGGCCAAGGACCTGAACAGACACTTCTCAGAGGATGACATACAATCAATCAACAAGTACATGAAAAAATGCTCACCATCGCTAGCAGTCAGAGAAATGCAAATCAAAACTACCCTAAGATACCATCTCACTCCAGTAAGACTGGCAGCCATTAGGAAGTCAAACAACAATAAGTGCTGGAGAGGATGCGGGGAAAAGGGCACTCTTGTTCATTGCTGGTGGGACTGCAAATTGGTGAGGCCAATTTGGAAAGCAGTATGGAGATTTCTCGGAAAGCTGGGAATGGAACCACCATTTGACCCAGCTATTCCCCTTCTCGGTCTATTCCCTAAAGCCCTAACAAGAGCATGCTACAGGGACACTGCTACATCGATGTTCATAGCAGCTCAATTCACGATAGCAAGACTGTGGAACCAGCCTAGATGCCCTTCAATAGATGAATGGATAAAAAAAATGTGGCATTTATACACTATGGAGTATTACTCTGCATTAAAAAATGACAAAATCATAGAATTTGGAGGGAAATGGATGGCATTAGAGCAGATTATGCTAAGTGAAGCTAGTCAATCTTTAAAAAACAAATACCAAATGACTCCTTTGATATAAGGGGTGTAAACAAGGACAGGGTAGGGACGAAGAGCTTGAGAAGAATATTTACAGTAAACAGGGATGAGAGGTGGGAGGGAAAGGGAGTGAGAAGGGAAATTGCATGGAAATGGAAGGCGATCCTCAGGGTTATACAAAATGTCATATAAGAGGTAAGGAGGGGTAAGTCAAGAGAATACAAATGGAAGACATGTTTTACAGTAGAAGGGGTAGAGAGAGAAAAGGGGAGGGGAGGGGAGGGGAGGGGAGGGGGGATAGTAGACAATAGGACAGACAGCAGAATACATCAGATACTAGAAAGGCAATATGTCAATCAATGGAAGGGTAACTGATGTGATACAGCAATTTGTATACGGGGTAAAAGCGGGAGTTCATAATCCACTTGAATCAAACCGTGTAATATGATGTATTAAGAACTATGTAATGTTATGAACGACCAATAAAAAAAAAAAAAAGAAAAAAAAGAAAAAAAAAAAGAAGACATTTGGCATTTGTTTTTTTAAGGATTGGCTAGCTTCGCTTAGCATAATCTGTTCTAATGCCATCCATTTCCCTGAAAATTCTATGATTTTGTCATTTTTTAGTGCTGCGTAATACTCCATTGTGTATAGATGGTTGATTTTAAATGATGTGACTTAACTCAATACAAAACAATAGAAGAACGGACATAGAATCAGAACAGAACATTAAAAGACAACATCTGAAAATAGACTTAATTGTGTATAATAACTTACCAGATCATGTAACTAGCATTAGAATCCAATTGACTTACTAATTGGTGGTAGGACAATTATTTTTCTATGTTTTAAAGCAAACAAACAAGAAAAAAGACCCCATTTTTTTTTCAACAAAAACATTTTGAAAAGAAAATCAAAACCAAAGAAAGAAAACATAATGAGTATTTTCCTGGTCTCCCGAAAGAATGGGATCTCCTAAATGAACTGTGAAACAAGAGTATGTGAAGAAGAATATGCAACCATCAGAAATATTAAATGACATTAAAATGTACTGGAAACAGTGTCATGTTAACTAAAGTATGGTACAAGTTTTTATGACTCTAATTTTATAGAAATTAAAATATCACTAGACTTACAATCTATGTTATCTCTGAAGAGAATAAATGAATATGGATTATTTTATGTGATTTTTATGATTTTTGATATGCTTTCTTAAATTAATTTGTAATAATTCTTTATTAAAAGATTAATAATTTAATCAAAACTAAAGGAAACTCCCTGGTTTGGTGATAATAATAATTTTCTTAACTTTTATCAGTGAGAAAATACCTTTTCAAAAATAAATGAAGGCTAGTTTAGGATCCTAGAACTGGATCAGAGAAATACTGATAATGAGAAATATTTAATTATTCAACACATAGTAGCTTAGAAAGATACTTTGGAAATAACATTTTTCTAACAGCTTATTATCTTTAAATCTGAAATGGTATTTTTGCTCCTTCTAATTTATATTGCTTTCCCAGAAATGGCTGACTTTGAAATTAGAGAAATATCTCATGCAAATTGTTTTGAATCAACGCCCCTTTTCTAATAGCAATATTATTGAAGAAAGACCAATTTCTTGCAACAAATTTTATTCCATTTATCAGTTAGTATAAATCCTACCACCTATTAGAATTTTCCTACATTAGTTCCTTATAGTAAGATTACCAGAAGTTTTACCAGAAAATAGTTTATAGTAAGCTTTACCAGAAACATTTAAAAAATTCTGTGTAAGAGTAGCATAGCACCTAAAATTTGTTTTACTAACCACAAGTACATTTCTCCTTTACTGATCAATTGCTTCTTTCCTATTATGTAGGAGAAAAACTTGTCCCACAAAAGACCTAAAAGAAGATTTGAGTATTGAAGGACCAGTGGAAGAGGTCAAACCAGAAGAAGAGAGAGGTGAAATTGTTCTTCATACTTAGATAAATGGAATTATATTTAGAGCTCACTGACTTTTCACTTAATATATTTCTACTTTTCACAGTATTCATGTTTATGAGTTCTATAATTCTTGTGAGCACTGAGCAGAGAAATCAGCCCTCCATTTCATTCAATGAAGCATTCATTCCACGAATATTTATTAACACTATTATGTACCAGATACTGCTCTAGGTGCTGAGTGTATCATGATGTCTGCCCAACTTTCAAGAAGACAACTGTAGTAAAGGGGCTATTATTATAATTGAAGTGCTCTTCATCTGTTCTGTCCAATAGAATAAGCTATTAACCACATACAGCTGGTGAGCCTTTGAAATGGGGCTAGATGGGACTGAGGAACTTAATTCCTAAGTTTAATCTTGTTAAGTTACATTTAAATGTGAACTCCTTGTGGTTCATGAGTACCATATTGGACATTGCAGCCCTAGTCTGTATTTCAGTTGTGATTACTAAACATTTTGCATTTTATAAAACATACCATATTTTATATGCTGGTCTAAAATTTGAGTTAACATTACTTTGACTATATTCTCAAAATTACATGAAATACTTCACCCACCACCAAAATTTGTAAGAAAAAGTTAATGAAGGAAAAGTGATAAGCTCACTTTTCCTTTAAAGAGGAAGAGTATTTTGTTCTTCAAAGATCTCATCATGATGGGACTCTATTTTGACTGTTTTTCTTTTCACTATTTGCATCTACGATGAAGTTGACAACCTGAGTGTTTACTTCCCAAGTTTTCAAATGACAAATGCAGAAAGAAAAGATTAACATATTAATGGTCATGGTCGTAGCTAAATTATCCACATTTATGTTTATTATAAATATGTACATTTGAGTCTAAAACACACAAGAGTGTCAGGATGAGGGAGATTTATTGTAACTAAATGTTTATGTTAAAAACTGCAGGCGATTGTTTACTTAGCCAGTATGAAACAGTAAATGTGACAATTTGTAGGAAAAAAAGTAGATGCTTAATATAATGAATTAGATTATGCTGTACATACAAGATATGTATGTACAGCAATTATTTTAGAAGGCTATTACAGGAACAGAATAAAAGACAACTTAAAAAAAAAAAACAATGAGCAATTTTGGAAAAACACATATAAATCCAGTTCAGAATGTTTTAATTTTAAATAGTATTCACTTCTCTGTGAGTTTCAGGCTGAAATTTTATAAATTGATGACAGAGTGAGTCACAAATTGGCTCGAGAACACAGTGTGCCATAAGTATGTTTTCATTTAAAAATGTTTGATTCACAAAAAAAGTATATAAAGTACCCAGGAAGTGGTAGAACTTGGCAAAACCAAACAATTGATTTAGAGAGACTAACTTAAGGGCCAGACCAGAGAAAATCATTTTTATGCATTAAAATAGAGAATCCTGTTTGTCAAGAATTCTTTTTGGTACCATGCAGAATTTCTCTGACAAGCCCAGTAGGTTGGATCTACTGAGTGACTGTGAGCTTACACTTATAACCATCATGTGACCTTTACGTAATCTGATCATAAAGCAGAAAAATCATTGTCTTTATTGTCCAAAAGCAAAACAAAAAGGAAATTTATTAATTGCCTTTTTCCATTCTGCTTTTATACTATTTTCCCTCCCACCTTAGCTCTTGACAGTTTGGTTATAAGTATTCTCATCATGTCACACTTTGGCAAAAGTCACTGCTTATACATATAAATCCCATAAGGATGGGAACATTATCTATCTTCTTTACCTTCTTATCTCCAGGGTAGATCCTATTTCCTGAAAATAATAACCTCTGTACACATTTTTTTTTCTGTAAATAGATGGATGAATACCATGGCAATACTTTCGTTAATAAATATTAAGTCATATAATTTCAGTGTTGTGAACCAGGAATCACAAATATCTATCATTAAAGGAGTTAATTTGTATTATAAGAAAATAAATAGAATTTGGAAATTCTGATGAATTCCTGGTAAAGCTAAAGAGAGAAGTTATTTGTCTGATAAGCTTGAAGAATATAGAGTGTTCATTTCTAGGAACCATCTGAGGATCTTCAGTATTTGTCTGATATGATAATTTTGATTTGTTTTCTTATAGAATGGTAGGAAACACATTCATAAATTAAAAATAAAGTTGTATAGTACAGTTGTGCATATAACATGTGTTTTTTCCATGTACTGTAATGAAATTATATTATTCTTGAAGGTATGGTTTAAGATGTAGCCCTTTAAAAATATATTCTAATTAGTTATACATGATAGTAGAATGCATTTTGACATATCCTACAAAAATGAAGTGTAATTTCTCATTCTTCTGGTTCTATGTGATGTCTTTTTTAATAGAAATTGCTCATTGAAAAATTTTGCCTTCAAAGATTATAATCAATGTTATGATTGTATTATAACAAGACTGTCTTTAAAAGGCTAATTCATTTTTTAACATTCTCTTATTAAATGCGTAAATATTTAAAAGAATAATAATCCAACTAAGGACCCATGTTCCCATCACACAGCTTGCAGGCTGCTTCACTAACAAATGTAAATGCATTTTCCTATTTTCAGATGAAAAGTGTCCTGAGTTAAAGAAAGAAATGGAAACATTGCTGTCAGAGACGATCCATCTCATTAAATGTCTAGAAACTGACCGGGCAATTGCCGAAGAAACTTTAAATCAACAAAAATTAAGAAAGGGAAAGATTACCACAAAAATTGATGCGTGGTCAATCTGGAAACTTCAAGAACTCCCACTAGCTGTGCAGAAAGGTAATAATAAGGATTTTCTATTGTTGCCATTTCCTTTGTTGGGGAAGCACAGATAATCATTCGTAGCTCTGTGTACAAAAAAATCACCTGTTTAGAGTGACTGTATGTTGTCTACAAACCAGGACACTTTTGAAAGATGGTATTAATAAGATTGCTGAATTCATAGGCATACACTGGAAATGCACTGAGGAAAACTGAGCCTGCTGTCATTTAGGTCTGTTGGAAATTCCATGCATTTATGATATCCCAGGGGCATGCAGACATTTGGTATATATTTTTACCTTGGCAGTAGTATTTAAGTTACTAGAAATTTAAAGTGATTTCTAGTTGGTATTATTGGCCACATTTTTAATTGTAGGAAAATTGAAAGTTTTCAGTGATGTGTTGAAAACTACACGTGTCTGTGTTTTTGAGAATTCAGAAGCCAATTTACTTTTAAAGGAATTTGTATCAGAGATGGAACCCTTAATGTTTCCAAGTCATGTAAGTAAAAAATATTTAAGAAGAAACTGATGTCTTTTAGACTGCAGAGCCAGGGACATGGTCCGAAGTGCTACACAATCTAAACGTGTGGGTTTTTGTTTGTTTGTTTTTGTTTTTGTGCTCTGAACACTGCCTGTCAAAACATTCCTAACTACTTGATTCTGCCTGAGGCTGGGAGGTTTTTACCCCTTTATAAGGGGAAAAATTTAATTCAGAATTCATATACTTTGTTGTTGTTGTTGTTTTTTAAACAATTGGGCATCCATGTAATCTATCATTTAAATCAAGAAAACCTTGAGAGAAAAAGGAATGCTATTAATTATTACTCTGAGACAATAGTTATTAACTAAAGGTAAGTGTCATGGTGAATCCATACATACATTTTTGTCATGTCATAAGTCTTTCAAGCTATAGTCTCCAAAGAGGGGTACACATTCAGGGGAGTTTCAACAAAACATTAGATCTTTTATTTATTCTCTTGAATGTTATTCTTTTTCTATTTTTTTTCTTTGAATAGAATTAATATGTATACTCTGTTATCTGTGCAATACCGTAACTACGTGATTTATAAATGCATGCTATATATGTGCCTGTATTTGTGTTTTAAAAACAATGAGACTACAGTCGAGTCAGCACGGACACCCTGGGAAATCCTAGATCTCAGGTGATTCTTGGGCAGACTCATATTCACACCCACAAGGAGTCATCGGCACTTTTCATAATGCTTTGTCCTTGTTAGTATAATAGAAAAAGTTAATTTTGAGGCCTAGTTTTATTAATCTTTGTTTGCTGATCAGTTTGTGTATAATCTACATGGGGTCTATATGGACTTATATGTGGAGAGCGGTGACAGAGAATGGGAGAGCAGTGTCTGAGATTGGGGTCTCTGATGACTTCATGGCTATGGCATGCTGGATGCCTGGGAAAACTTCTGTACAAAGATGCAGGATGTCTAGCTGCTGTGGTAATGCCCTCCATAAGGAGGCTTTGTGCTACAGTCTTATCATCCTTGACCTTGATCTCAGGCACATAGTTCCTGGGAATAGAGGAACTCTCTTGCTAGACAACCACAATGTTTCACCAAGCTCCACTGCTCCTAAACCTGCCTGCATAAGAGTAACTTTAAACAATGGACTTTCTTGACAGTTACACAAAGCTCCTAACATTGCACATTACAACTATAGAATGTAACTGCTGAATAAACTGCATAATATTGCTAACTCTGTAACTATCATGAATACAAAAAAATAATGCTTGCATAAACTTTAATCCAATAAGGAGACATATATAAATAAAGATTGCTGGCATAATTCTTTAGACCTGCTTCTCCCTCAAGAGAGCCATGCTCCACTTGACCCCAGCTATGTCTTCACAATCTGTGTCTTTATTTTTCTCATCCCCCTTTGCCCCTCACCAGAACCCACGAGATTGGCTGTGCTGGTCAAGGCAATTGGTGGCCTGTTCTGGGAGAGGTCAAGTCCAGTGAGCTTTTGATTGCTGTTTTGCCTCTATTTTGATCCTAGGAATTGTACTTATCTGGAACAGTTATGTTAATTTATTAGTTGAATTTGACCTCTAAACCTTCATAAGTTATGAGCTTGAGGTTTTTTTCCTTTGATTGTTTGCTTTTTAATTTTCTTGAAGTTGTTCTTTCTCTAGCAGGGCCCACTTACAAATTTTTATATTCACGGCCAACCTGTTTAGTCTAAATTTGCCAGCTGTTATGGTTTGGATATGACATGTCCCCCAAAAGCTCATGTGTGAGACAAGGCAAGAAGGTTTAGGGAAGAAATGTTCTGGTTATGAGAGTCTTAACCCAATCAGTGAATTAATCCCCTGACAGAATTAACTGAGTAGTAACTTAAGTTGGGTAGGGTATGGTTGGAGGAGATGGGTTATTGGAGGTGTGCTTTTGGGGTGTATGTTTTGTATCTGGAGAGTGGAATCTGTCTCTCTCTGCTGCCTGTTCATCATGTGATCTGCTTCCTTATGTCACATTGTTCCACCATAATGTTCAGCTTTAGCTAGAGCCCCTAGGATGTCTATGGACGGAGACCTCTGAGACTGTGAGCCCTCAAATAAACTTTTTCTACCCTAAAATTCTTCTAGTCAGGTCTTTTAATCTCAGCAGAAAAACAAAAAAACAAAAACCCAAAAAACCCAACTTACTAAAATACCAACTTATTTTAAATAGCTAACTTCTTTCTTAATTTTAAGTCTCTTCTGTTTTCTACTTTTTGAACCAGTTTGGACAATTTATGTTTTCTGAGGAATCCAGACATTTCATTTAGTTGTCTGATTGCTGGCAAAATTTGTTTATGATATTCCTTTATAATTATTTTAATTTCCATAGCAAGAGTAGTGGTAACACCTCTTTTTTCCCCCAATACTAGTAATTTGTTCCTTCTTTTTTTTTTCTTGGTCAGTCTAGCGAAACGTTTGTCAATTTTGTTGACCTTTTCAAAAAGTCAACTTTTTCTTTTACTGACTTCTCTATTGTTTTTCTACTTTTATATCACTGATTTTTCTCTGACTTTCATCTGGAACTTTCTTAGGAATAATTTACATTTATACACACACACATACACACACACACACACACACAAACACAAAGTGGAAGCTTTGATTTTTTTCCTTGGTAAATTTTTTCTAGAATTGATATCTCAATCTATGAATTTCCTCCTAAGACCTGTATTAATTGCATTTATATTAATTGCATTTCATAAATGTTTATATGCTGAGTTCATTTTTATTTAGTCAAAATATTTCTAAATTCCCTTGTGATTGTTTTTGGATCTGTTATTTATTTAGAAGTTGCTGCTTGATTTGCTAATATAATGAGATTTTCAAAATTTTCGGTTATTTCTAAATTAATTTTATTTGCTCAAAAACATTCTTGAATTATTTCAATTGTATTAAAATTATTTATACTTTAAGAATTGCCTAGGCCTTTAGAAAATGTTCTGTACAGATGAAATTAGTCTATGTTTTGCTGTTGTTGAGTAGAGTATCTAGTAGACAGGTCAGTTAGATTAAGCTAGTTGCCACTGCTGTTAAAGTCTTCTATCTCCTTAATGATTTCCTGTCTTGTAATTCATTGAATTATCAAGGATAGGATACTGAAATCTCCAATAATACATTAAAATCAGAAGAAAAAACCAATGATACTCAAGTGTTTTTTAGTTGTCAGTTTTGCCGATGTCTTGGGGGGGGCACCAGAATCAAGAGGCACCACAGCTTTGTAGGTTCAAACAGCAATTCTTTATTCCCGATCTCACACCAGCCTCCACACACGTTCGGGGGCAATTCCAATATGTCCGATCCCAAATCCTACTCCACGAGGCTTTTTTCAAATCCCATTTGAATCTCACAAGAACTCAACAGGAACAAGCAGCAGGAACACCCTAATCCCAGCAGCAATAATCTTCAACCTCAACTTCCCTAAAACTCCTATTGTCACGCCCTAAACCCAAGGACGGAGATACTTCCTGCAGGAATACACCCTAATCCTGGATCCACCCTGGTGATTGAGCAGGGTCACCTTTCTCAAACACACAAGCAAGGTCGCAGCAAATTTCCAAGGCAAGTCCATTTAACATGGGGTACACTGGCAAGGATTACGATGCGTCATACCTACTTGGTAATGGCCCTCAGCAAGTTTTTTGTGTGTATTTTGATTTTTTAAAAGTCCCTTAAAATACCCTGATAAATTGTTAAGAAAATAAGAAACACACCAGTACCAACTTTTATGTTTGGAATGGAAACTTTTGGAAATAATTAGGCATCAGTGTTAGATTTAGTCTTGAGGGATACCAGGATTTTCATGGGTTCCCATTTTGATGTATCTGAAGGATAGAGGAGACCAGAAATAAAGCCTAAGGCTAAACCAAAGTGACAAGTCTAATTAGAGATGATGAGGAAGCTCAGAATCAGAAGATCTACATACTTAGCATAAGAGCAAATCATGAATAAACCTGTCATTCAGGTCAGACAACAAACTTGCTTGTTTCATTTAGTCAACGGAGGAAAACAATGTTCCCTAAGATTTATTAATGTCCTAATTTCAAACGAATTTGCAACTCAACTTCCAGCTGTCTATGTGTCTGAAAATTAAGTGGAGAATATTATTTAGATGTTCTGTGGGTCGATAGTAAAATGAGGCAGGAACAAAGACAAATTTCCTCCAAAAGACTAAAATTTCAGTGTAGGCACCAGAGCATCAGATCAGATAAAGTTCTGGGGGGTGGGGAGGAGGAGTAGCTCAGCATAAAATTCTATAAAACACACAGAGATTCTGATTTAATGAGTTCAAATGAGTACAAACCACAGAATTTTACTTAAATATTTCAGAGATTGTATTATACATGAGATTATAAAATAAGTATGATTTGTTTCAAGAACTAAAAAGAGATACTTGAAAATAAACGCAAGGACAATTTTTTAAAGATGGCAAAATAGGAAGGAAAAACATTACTAGAAATGAAAAATACATTACTTAAGCTTGCCAATTCAATAGTTACTTGTATTGTTCATTAGACTCAGAAGAGAAAAGTAATTGGTAACTAAAATTTGAAGAAATTGCATGGAATGTATTGCTGCAATAGAAAGAATAGGATGATGAAATATTTAAAAGCATGGAGTATAGAATGGGAGAATATAATGAATATCTACCGTAAGATAAACATGAAAATAATGATGGTGATATTTAATATCACAGTAGTAAATGGCTAAACGTGTTACTGTCTATAGTGAGGGTAGACAAAGTAAGAAAGTAATGGTATCACATTGTACATTTCCAAGAAATTAGAAAATATTCAGAAATGTATCATTAGAAACTTACTATCATCCTATTATTTAAAGAGAAATCAGTAGCTTTTGTTGCATCGAAAAAGGACTAATTGATTATAAAAATGACTTTAGAATTTAAAAAGCAAAAATAACAAATACAAAGAAAAATAAAAAACAATTACAAAATGGAAAAAATAATTTAAAATACATTATTCAGAAGATACATACATATAAAGGTTGGCTCATTAAAAGGAGACTGATGAAAAGAGTGAACATGGAGAACTAATTCCAAGGTCATTCAAAATCACAGAGGATGTACCCATGAGTGACATTTGGAATGAAATTACATAGAGATGTGGCACTGATTAATAGTAAAGAAGATATTAAGAACAAATTTATTAGAATATTGTTAAAATCTTGATGAACTGAATAATTAGTGCACAGAGAAATGGATTGATGAATAGATAACCAAAATATTCACGTGGCCATTAATGGAAAGATTTTGACTCAAAAATGCCCTGACACACAAATAAACCCTTCAGGGTCACTCCAGGTGAATTTGGGTTGGCACGACATAATTACACACAGACAGAAAATACCTTTTTCTTTGGGTTCTGTGATGGCTCTGGACCTTAGGGGTCTGTTGGAATAAGAGAGAGTGCCCCTCGAACCCTGGTTTTATTTGGGGAGGCTGTTGGAAAGAACATTCCATCCATGTAAGGCAAAGGGATAATGTTACAAGGGGCAGCCCATTCCCAAAGCTTTGCTTCTCTGCTGAACAGATGGGGATCCACCTGCTTCCAGGTCAAGAAAACCAGTCTCTAATTTTTTGCGTTCTTTGTATACTCTGGATATTACAAATAACCCAATCAACAAATGGGCCAAGGACCTGAACAGACACTTCTCAGAGGAGGACATACAATCAATCAACAAATACATGAAAAAAATGCTCACCATCTCTAGCAGTCAGAGAAATGTAAATCAAAACCACCCTAAGATACCATCTCACTCCAGTAAGATTGGCAGCCATTAGGAAGTCAAACAACAACAAGTGCTGGCGAGGATGTGGGGAAAAGGGTACACTTGTTCATTGTTGGTGGGACTGCAAATTGGTGCAGCCAATTTGGAACACAGAATGGAGATTTCTTGGAAAGCTGGGAATGGAACCACCATTTGACCCAGCTATTCCCCTTCTCGGTCTATTCCCTAAAGACCTAACAAGAGCATGCTACAGGGACACTGCTACATCGATGTTCATAGCAGCACAATTCACAATAGCAAGACTGTGAAACCAACCTAGATGCCCTTCAATAGATGAATGAATAAAAAAATGTGGCATTTATACACAATGGAGTATTACTCTGCATTAAAAAATGACAAAATCATAGAATTTGGAGGGAAATGGATGGCATTAGAGCAGATTATGCTAAGTGAAGCCAGCCAATCCCTAAAAAACAAATGCCAAATGTCTTCTTTGATATAAGGAGAGTAACTAAGAACAGAGTAGGGAAGAAGAGCATGAGAAGAAGATTAACATTAAACAGGGATGAGAGGTGGGAGGGAAAGGGAGAGAGAAGGCAAATTGCATGGAAATGGAAGGAGACCCTCATGGTTATACAAAATTACATACAAGAGGAAGTGAGGGGAAAGGGAAAAATAATACAAGGGGGAGAAATGAATTACAGTAGAGGGGGTAGAGAGTGAAGAGGGGAGGGGAGGGGAGGGGAGGGGGGATAGCAGAGGATAGGAAAGGCAGCAGAATACAACAGACACTAGTATGGCAATATGTAAATCAATGAAAGTATAACTGATGTGATTCTGCAATCTGTATACGGGGTAAAAATGGGAGTTCATAACCCACTTGAATCAAAGTATGAAATATGATATGTCAAGAACTATGTAATGTTTTGAACAACCAACAATAAAAAAAAAAGAGAAAACCAGTCTCCCCATTTCCATTGTTCAATGCTAGGGGGTGCTCAGCTCCTATGTGGCAGCTCCTGACACAAAAACTGAAATTTTTTCCCCAACAAAATAAATGCATACGTGTACACTAGAGAGATAGGGCTTTATATGTAATTTCAAAATTCTGTAAAGTCTTAGAGAAAAGAAAGTGAAAATGATATAAGAAGCTAGCATAAATTATAAATAAAAATTAGGTGAATAGTACAAATATGAAAAATACATATATAACAAAGTGGAAAATAGTGAAAAATATACAATCAGAAGATACATAAAGCTAAGTATTGGCTCAGTAAGAAGTCACTAATGGAAAGAGTAAATATGGAGAACCACAATGGCAAGATGAATCATAGGGTAGCTTGTTTACCAGAATCAGTATGTCTATTGATTAGAATAAGTGGGAGTTTTACTAAAATAAATACTAATTTATAAACATGTTTTAATTTCTTTGGTGATGAATGAAGAAACAATGTATTTTATAATGCAATACTAAAACAACTTTTTTTGGATTTAATAAGATTCACAGATAAGCATTAATCATGAATATAAATGTACAAAATAATCCTGTGAAGACATCAGCAAATTCCATCAATAAATCTCTTTAGAAAGATTAAAAGCAACAACAACAACTAACCTGCCTAGTTTTATTCCAAAAATGCAAGATTGGTTTAACATTAGGAGGTTAACACAATGAGGAAATCTTATTAGCCTAAAATTGCCTTGGTTGGTTGAAGGGACTTAATGAAATTTATAAAGTAATCAAAGGAAATTTCCATGTTAAAAATTTCAAACATTTTTATACAAAACAAAACATGTTTACCCATTGATTCAAATTCATTTTCTAGCTGTTGGATGGCGTGTTGTTGTTTTCTTCCTTCAGGCCTTTCTTGGTTCATGTAGAGATTATTACTAGATTTATGCAGCTTATTTTACATTATAGTTTTGTTGCTGCAAAATCATTTTCAAGATATTCTTTATGAAAACATTTATTTTGTATATTAACTTTACAACAATTTTCAGCTGATTTTTTTGCGTTTTGTCATATAATTGCATCACCAGTAGTAATTCTTGCCTTTTCCATTCTGATATTTGTAACTCCAATTTCATCACTTTAGATGTGGGTGGTTTTAGAAGGCCCCCACTCTTGCAATTTTTTTCACTTTGGAGCAGTTGCCTACACAGAGTGCAGTTATACAATGATCAGTGTATCTGCAGATCATGGTGAGTGTAATTTGTACTTAAACAATTACTAATTAATAAAACACATTTTAATTTGTTTAGTGACGAATGAAGAAAGCACTGTATTTTACAATTTAATATTAAAATAATCCTTATTTTAGATTTAGAATTTAAGATTAGTAAGATTCACAAAGTAATTTCTGAAGCAAAAACGTCTCAGTTATTTTCAGAGATTTCCTTTTGGATCTGTTGTTTCAAAATCTGATTTTCTTTTGTTCTTGTTCTACATCTAGAACATGATGCCTACTTGAGAGACATTATGGAATTACAATGGCATCTGGAAGGTAGAATTCGTCAACTGGAACATGTGGAGAAACAAAAGACAAAGCTAGAAGAAGCCAACGCGAAGGTTCAAAGAGACATCGACTACATGCTTCAATATGGCCCTCTACTGCGATCAAAGCGGCAGCAGGAAGTCGAAGCTCTGAAGGAGCTTTCTCAAAAGGAAGCTGAGGTAAATGAATAACTGCATGGATATGCATCTCAGAAACTGGTGGTTAGTTATAAGAATATTTCTACCATAAGAAATTAACATATTTTTTAAAAGTTTAATATTTTTTCTCCAAATTGACATGCTATTTATTTTTCATAGGACTTAATTGACTGTATACAGTACAATCTATTGGTACATTTTATCTATATTTTCTTCATTTATATTTATACCTAGGGAGATTAACATTAGTTAATTTACTAATGACATTTTGGAGATTCAAAACAGCCTGGAATAAATATATATATATATATATATATATATATATATATATATATATATATATATATATATACACACACACACACACACACACACACACACTTTTTACATATAAATTAAGATATATATATTGTGGTGGGGCAGGGGTAATCAGGGATGGAACCCAGGGGTTCTTAACCACTGATCCAAATTCCCAGCCCTTTTTTTATATTTTATTTTGAGACAGGTTCTTGCTAAGTTGGTTATGGCCTTGACAAGTTGTTGAGGCAGGCTGTGAACTCGTGATCCTCCTGCCTCAGCTTTCCCAGGTGTTGAGATTACAGGTGTGTGCCACTGTGCCTAGACAGTCTGGTATTTTTTAAAGCCACAATTGAACTGACGGAGAATGCAAGTAGAATATATCAGTGATTTCATTGTTGATGAAAAAGTGTAAGTGAAAGGGTCTTTAATGATTAATTAACCTTTACCTCTCCTATTGTGGGATCATATTATAGAAAAAAACAATTTATTTATATCTATCACAAAAACCAAGCCTAAGTTTGTGTTATATTTATTTTTGATTATTTTAAAGTGTATAAAACAAGTTGTTCCATGTCTTTTGTGTTCACTTCAGCAGTTCCATTTCCACCCTCCTTTTGAAAGATAACTAATATAAATTTCATTATTTCTAGGAAAAATTTGAATAATTTATATAAAGATAATTTTAAAATAATCTATATCTTTAAATGGTATAAATAGTATCATAAATTTTATAACTGGGCATCTTGTTCTTTAATCTTTCATTGCATTACTTTAATCAAGCTACAATTGAGATACTCTGATTCACTTATTTTACTTGCTGTGTTCCATCAAGTAGATACCTCACAATTTATTATTAAGCATTTTCTCTCTTGGACGTTTATTTCCAAATTTTGCTGACACAACTGCTGATTTGACTTGAAACAATAATCATCTGTAAATGGGTTCCTCTCTAGGTGCATGTGAATTTTTTCTTAGCTATGTATTCTTAACTAGTAGGGTGTTTTACTAGGATATGGATTATATTTATTTTTGATTTTATGGATAATACCAAGTTTCTCCTTGAAGTACCTGTAACAATTCACATTACTCTAGAAGAGACAGTGCCAAAGACGTCTCATGCTTCCACTGCAGGCAAGAATTCCCGTCCTTTCTTAGTAACTCATCTCTGCATGGCTGGAACACAATGTGTCAAATTATTTCCCAGTTCCCCCTTTTCCCCATTGTGTTCTAATGATATAGAGGTAGAAACCATTGGATGGAGTTTCTATGAAAAATCTTTGAAATGGACCAACTCACTCAAAGGAAGCACCTTTTAGAATTTTTCTCCACTTTCCAGCAACCTAGAATCTACATGATAGCTACAGCTCTAATTTCCATTGTATGGCATGGAACAGTTTTAGGAATGGAAGCCAGTTGTAGAGATGGCTGGACAGACACAAAGACAAAGGGGAACTTGAATCCATTTCTGTGAAAAAAAGGTACAACTGCATTCTCATGTAAGAAACTTACTTGGCTTATTTCTGTTACTCCCAGCTAAATGCAATCCTAACTGATTTTAGAACTCATATATTTTGTCAACATTTTTATTGTCATACTTTAAAAAAAATTGCCCACATGTGTTTAAATTAGTATCCCTTTGTTGTTTTAGTGTGCTTTTCTCTGATAGAGGGACTTGGCAACATTGTAGGCAGGAGAAAGCAGAGTTTTTGGATGATTGGAAGACTAGGCAGGATGTTGGGTGGGAGGAAAGCAACAAATTCACCTGGCACACCAGGAAAATAGCAAACTTTGTGTAAAGCCTATCAGAGTCTCTATGATGGTTATTTTTATGTGTTAACCTGGTGGGGCCACAGGGCCCAGATTTTTGGCAAAACGTTATTCTGGATGTTTCAATTAAGAAGTTTTTTGGATAAGATTAACATTTAAGTCAGTGGATTTAGAATAATTACCCTTCATAATGTGGGTGAGCCTTATCCAATCAGTTAAATACCTTAACATAATATTGACCTACTCTGAGCAGCAAGGAGTTCTACCAGCACACTGCTTTTGGATTTAGACTGTAAATTTTGCCTGGTCTCCAGCCTGTCAGCTCACACTACAGATTTTAGACTTGTACCTCTATAATCATGTGAACCCCATGGAGTGGTTAATTTGAGTAATTTCAGTGGGCTCCAGAATGTAGGCTCTCCCTACTTGTCTGGGGCCTGTTAGAGAATAGGACGGGCATGTATATAGTGACTCAGGAAGTGGTTGGGGGTGCAGATTAATGCATTGCCCACAGAGAGGAATGGCCAGTGGTTAGCCCAGGCCTCAAAATCAGGTAAGAAAATATAACACACTGTGGATTCTGAGAAGTAAAATGTGTAATATCCGGAATTCTGAAGGGAATAAGGAGTGTCCCTGTGAAGGCTTAGTGTGGGTAGACATGTGTGACCTTGATTTTTACATTTTGGGTATCTGTGAGGCAAGACATTCCAAGAGTTCTTTACCCAAGGGAACAACTCCACTTACTTCCTCCCCCTGTATTGTGATATTTTTGCTTTTGTTTGTTAGTTTGTTTATTTTGTCCCTCCCCCACCACTTTCTTTTTTCTTCCCGTTTTGGAATTCTAGTTGCAGTCTGCATCTGCTAACCTCACACTGCAAACAATTCTAGGTAATTCTAGGAAAGGGAATGAGGGGCCCAGAGGCCTACTTGGAAGGCAGCCTTCTCTCTCAGGCTCTCCATCCATCCTATATAAAGTTTACAGGGTTTTGTTTATAATATCATTTTTTTTTTAATGTTCTGTCTTGACCCAATTTTGAGGCATTTTCCAGAAACCTATTGAAGCTACACAACGCCTAAATAATGCTTGGGCCTAGTACTACTACGTCACAATATGATAAGGGTCGGGCATGGCAGACAATTGGGTTGTCACATTTCTGATTATAGTAATTTGAGTTTCTCTCTTCATTTTTTTTCTAGATTGGTCTAACTAAATCTTTGCAAATTTTAGCTTTACAAACACCAACTTTTGATATTTATTAACTCTATTGTTTTCCTATTCTCCATTTTGTCTCTACTCTGATCTTTATCATTTCCTTTCTTCTGCTTTTGGGTTTAGCTTGCTACCCTTTTTCTTGTTTTTTTTTTTTTTTTTTTTTTTTTTTGTGTGTGTGTGTGTGTGTTGTTGTATGTTTGTTTTTGCTGGGGGTTTATATAGGTTATGGGAATGGGATCTTTCTTTTTAAATGTAAATGTCTATAGCTATGAATTTCCTTATGAACACAACTCTTATTATATCTGATGAGTTTTGTTACGTTCTGTTTCATCTCTATGTAATCTCATTCATCCACACATGTGAATACAGGCACCATTATTATATTCATTTTGTAAATGAAAACCTGTGGCACAAAAGTTTAAAAAAAATTACACAGATCTAAATAATAGACATAAGAGGGATTGAACACAAGGACTCCTGCTACAGAACTTGTGCTCTGAAGAACTATTCTATCCTACCTTCCAGCAGTCTCTGTGCCCATATTTCTCTTTCTCCCTGAGGAGGGGTTGATCCTCTCATTGTTCATAATTCTGCTTTTCATTTTTGAATCTTGTCAGTTATGCTTGTTTTATCAATGAAAAATATTTTAATTTTCTAAGGAATCACTTTTCTTCCACTCTGTTGTGGAGGTTTCGTGTTTTGTGCATGGCATTTGAAACCCTATCAGCACCGTGGGGAATGAGTTTCCCTCTGGTGTCCACCCGTAATAGATAGTTTCATCACAGTCCCTGGGTCCCACTGCAGAGGGCAAGACTCTCATTCATTTTGGCCCCTGAATATCTAGAAGGTGGGTAAGACCAGGGATGCAGGATACAGGGAGTGGCCCAGGGATGTGGGAACAGTAGAAGGAGAGTTGTTAGGTTCAAGGTAGCTGTATTAGGGTTCTTCAGAGAAACAGAACCAAGAGGAGAGAAGGAGAGAAAGATAGATATGGGTTTATTTTAGTCCCCATTTACAAACACGAATAATATTTCTCCATATTGTCAATAAATAGTTAGGAATACAAATAGAAATTTTATATTATAAATAGTAGTCATTAAATATTTATTAAGAAATGTATAAAGGCAGACATGTAAGACTACAATTATAAATTCTTAGTGACAAAAATAAAGATATAATATGATATATATATATATATATATATATATATATGATATATACTTTTTCTCTATGTGTGTGTGTGTGTGTGTGTGTATATATATATATATATATATATATATATATATATATATACATATACATAAAATATATATATTCTAAGATAGGAAGGCTTTCTATAATAAAAAAAGTCAGAAATTCCAAAATTTTTATATAAAGAAATCATCAAACTCTAATAAAATTTACATGGACAACCTATTCAATCTGTCAATTTGAAAACTCTTTTAGAAAAAAATTATTTAAAATGTTGGAAAGGATTTTGAAACATGGTTCCCTCTTGTTCTGTTGGTAAGAATACAAGTTGTTAGCCCTTTTCTGGAGATCAAGGTAGCAACCAATATTTACAAAAAGCCTCAGCTTCTTGGTGTATTTTCCTTTAACAATACAGTTGAGGGAAATGTTGAAGGTAGTGCAGTTCACTAATGAGTCTTCCATCACAGTAATGTTTAGGCTATGCACCGCTCCTATGTTGTGCACATCAAGTTGTGCATGATATACACATGATTGACAATGAGCTGAGGAAGGTACAATGTGTGTATAAGGGAAGAGTATATAAAAATGATGTGTTTCAGAGTTATGTACATAGATGATAGATAGATAGAGACACAGAAGGGCGAGTTGCAGAGGGAAAGGGGACTGTTTATGAAGTTTGTTAATGGATGAAACCGGTTAAGAATTAAATATTTTGTGAGGTATGGTGGCTCATGCCTGTAATCCCAGTGGCTTGGGAGGCTGAAGCAGGAGGATCACAAGTTCAAAGCCAGACTCAGCAAAAGCAAGTCGCTAAGCAATTCAGTGAGATCCTGTCTCTAAATAAAATACAAAATAGGGCTGGGGATGTGGCTCAGTGGTTGAGTGCCCCTGAGTTCAATCCTCAATTCCCCCCGCCAAAAAAGGTAACAATGGTATTTCTGGTTGAAGGAAGTACAGGTGCTTTTATTTTCTTTATTCATCTTTGTTCTCATATTTCTGTACAATGAAATATTATTTGCACAATGAAAACAATAAGAACAACTCTTTTGGAAGGTGAAAAGACAATGATTTTATTTTGGACATGTTAATCTGGATATTGAAGTTATTTTGTCAATAACTTATAGTGTGGATGCCCACCAGGGTAAAGGAAACCTGAAACTCCACTTTTGAAACAGTAGACTAAATATGGGAAGAAAATGTGTATGAAGAACTTTTTACCTAGTAACAAGTTCCCTAAGTTAAAGTTCTTTCTTTTAACTAACCATTAAGTTAATATGTTAAAAAAGTACTTTTTACATCCAGGTAATGGAAATGTTCAGACAAGTTCATGAAACACTTGAAGAAGCTAAAGACGCCTTTGAAAATGCCAAATTGAAAGCTAAACAAGCTAAAGAAGAAATGGAAAAAGATATTTCCTGTGATAAAGCAAGCATAGAGAACTACAAGTAAGAATTTTGCACAAATGCTACCTATAGCATTTAGAAATAAAATTCTAATTAAAAATGTTATATTACTGTTTAAAAATTTTCAGATAAAAAGAATATCTTGCTTATCAGCAAGCTTATATATAAGTTAAAATATGTATATTTTATATATGTAAATTTATGTAAATCCCTAAAGCAGTATATGTCTATCATTTTCAAGTTTTTCATATAGATTGCCAACTTGTCTAAGGATATCAGCAGTCTATATCTCTGCTATCCATGTACAAAAGTGACTACCTTGTATTTTTTAAAATAGAGGATATTAGTAAAATAAATATCACATACTAATGCATTAATTATAAATATAGCACTTATTTAACTTTATTTGCTTAATAATAAAATGGAGTATTTAAAAGTTTATGTATTAATTATATTGGCATATTATTAATTGAGTACTTTTATCTTACAATTATTTTTGATGTATTTGTACTTGCTGATTTTCTTCCACGTGCTTTCATTGGCTTTAAATTCTTTATGGCTCTGGGTGTCATCATAAAATTTCACTTTTTTTAAAAAAAATATTTTTCAGTTATAGATGGAGTCAAATTTTCTATTATAGAGATTATAGAGATTAATTTTTGTACAAAAACATTAGCATTATCTGGTCCTTTTTCAAAATATAGGATCTCAGTCTCAAGCCAGGCCTACTGACTAAGGATCTGTACTTATAAAAGACCCCAAGGTGATTTTGGAGAAGTACCATTCTGTATTATTACTGATTTGTTTTACTACTTTTCCCTCAAGTGTTGAGAAAGGACTACAAAATCGCCCACGAGGGCTGGGGATGTGGCTCAAGCGGTAGCGCGCTCGCCTGGCATGCGTGCGGCCCGGATTCGATCCTCAGCACCACATACCAACAAAGATGTTGTGTCCGCCAATAACTTAAAAAAAGTAAATAAATATTTTTTAAAAAAATTCTCTCTCTCTCTCTCTCCTCTCTCACTCTCTCTTTAAAAAAAAAAAAAATCGCCCACGTTGGTGGTATATCTGTCCATATAATGTTTGGTGATTCCACCATTTTTTGCTTCATGTATTTTGAAGCTATATTCTCAGATGCCTACAAGTGTAAGTTGTTATGTCTTCCTGGAATACTGACTGACACCTTCTTTGACTCTTGGAATTCTGTCTGTTCCCGATTGTCTTTATTTCCATTTTTTCTTGGGATATGTATTGTGCACATGATGAGTAGTCAGAGGCTGCCGTGCCGTGCTGCTTTTTTTGGAGCTGGTCAAGTTGCCTTTTCTCAGCTTCCCTTCTTGGAGTACGAGGTGGGGCGGGGGCGGGTTGGAGAGTGTGGTCTGCTCCACTCACAGTGAGGGGGTCACTCCAGAGTTCGATGAGAGAAGTTCCCAGAGGCGGAGCTCCTGGAGCCTGAGTTTGGGTGTAGCCAGCCCCAGGTGCCTTTTGATCTGAATCTTTTCCATCAGCACACCACTGGAGCACAGCTGCTTCTGATCCTTGCTGGGAGTCTGTACCCCTGGAGTCTTCCCTGAGTTTACTTGTGCAGTGGAGAAGCCAGTCCTTCACTCCCTCTGCCACCTGTATTCTGGCCTCTTGGACTCAGTCCCAAGTGCACATTCACTTCCCCATCCCCATGAGGTTCCCAGTGCTCCCTAGCTGATTCTGCAAACCAAGGTGAGAGGCACCCAGATCTCTTGGGTCTGAGTGCCTGAATATCCCTGGTGACAACACTCTTCATGCCTGAATTTCATCTGGTTTTCTAGTCACACTCAGGGTTATGTGGTGAGCCTCTGCCAAGTCAGGATTTTAGACCTACCTGGAGTCACACAAGTCTGGGCGCCTGGGTTTGGACCCACACCCACCAGCCTCCATAGTGACTCTTTAACTCTCCATGGACTCCTGGGAGCCCTGCAGCATGAGAATATATTGTAGTTCACCCATTGGAGCAGTTTGACAATGTCCTTGATCATGAATTTCTCCATTTCAGGACACACCACAGTGCAACCTGAAATGCAGGTTTTCTTAGTCTCGCTCTTGGATTTGAATGTGGTGGATCTGTATTGGTGGTCACCTGTGCCAGCAGTGGTCACAGTTAAAGAAATTTTAACTTTTTAAAAACTTTATTCTATCCAAACTTCTGAGTCCCTACGCTGTTGGGAGAGTCCATTGTCAGATCCCAGTAAGATTTCTCTTTTCACCCACCTCAAAGAGAAGCTGTTCTCCCACGTTCCTGGACTCATACCACAGAGCAGCTTGGAAAGTAACAGCCTCTATTCTACCATCTTGATATGAAGCTCATTGTTTTCTTAACAGCTATAGTTAGTACATTATTAATTAATTATTATTGTTGTTGTTGGGCTTGGATAACTTCCTGCTGATGTAGGGAAGCCTTAGTTGAAATAACTAGGGAGATTGGCTATAGGCCATGTTTCTCCCAAACTCCTTCTTGTTCTTGTTATAATAAGAGACTATAGAGAAAGCCAAGCTCAGCAACACATGAACTTCATAAGCTTCTGTTTGCATTACAGTTGCTAAAATCAAAAGGAAATGGCAGGTCAAATACTGAGCCCAAAGGCAGAGTTAGAGGACTCTTCTAGGTGACATAAAAAACCAAGTGGATGTAGATAGGAATGGGAATTAAAACCACAAATGCCCTTAATAAAACCATTAATACCCTTAATGTTTCATACTTTTTTTTACTTTTCATATATTGAAGATATAATTTGCATTTATATCACTATTTTAATTATTTATAATTTATTTCTCTATATATACCTTTGTATACATATTTATCGTTCTGTCCAGTGCAAAACAGATCTTATCTCAGTGTGATTACAAATGCAACATTCTTCATATTATGAGTTTCTAGTTTTTCCTTCTCAACATTAAATATAAAAACTATTAATTTCTTTGATATTTAATTAAACATTAAGGCATATTTTTATTAATTCCTATACTCCTATTATTTATCATACTTCTTTCTATGTTGATTTTCTTCTCACCTAAAACATATATTCCCACACTTCTATCAGAAGTATTAGTTACAAATTTATTTATTAAATACAATTCTAAAAACAATTCTAATTCACTTATTGATTTTAATTATTTAAGAGTATACACACATATATAACGGTGATTATGAGCATTAATATCAAGTGCACAGAATAAGGAATTTTTAAGTATGTGCGTACTCATATAAACATTAACCAGATTAAGATATAAACAAAACTTTCCTTCTCTATGCTTGGAAGTTTTTCTTACTTTTCCTTCCTTCTCTATACTATCTTCTACCCCACCCAAAAAGATATATAATAATTCTGATTTCTATTGCCTTGAGTTAATTTTGCTTGTTCTTAGATTCCATTTGAACATGCAGCATGTATACTTTGGTGTCTGTCCTCTTTCCACTCAATATACTATTATATTCATTCATGTCCTTGTGGGTCAACAAATTTTTTTTGTTATTATAGTGAGATAGTCTAAAGTGTAAAAATAATGTAATTTTTAATCCATTTTCCTATTTGTGGACTTTTGGATTATTTCCTCTTTCAGAATTTCATGGATAAAAATGCCATGAATATTCTTGAACCTTTGTTTCCTTGGATATAAGTGCTGATTTCTCCTGGGTGTTTACCAGACACTGGGTTATGTTATGTTCTTACTATAAGTGTATGTTTCAGCTTAGGAGGTAACTGCTAAATTGCTTTCCAAAGTAGTTGTACCCCATTACAGTTCTACCAGCATCATACAGCATTTCTGCCTCCTCCATAACCTCATCAGCACTTTATATTGTTAGTCTCCTACGCAGTGGTTTCTTCTTACTATTTTAATTTGAATTTACCAGAAAGGTAATGATACCAAACTCCTTTATATTATTTATTGGCTATTTTGATGTCCTCTTGCATGACAGACCATAAAAACTTATGTCACATTTTTCCCTATATATTTTTCTTATGGATTGGGAGGAAATCTTCATGTATTTTCATGTACTCCCTTAGATTTTTGTGTTATAAATATCTTTTCCAAGTCTGTGGCATGACTTTACATTTTTTCCATCATTTTTTGTTATGAAATTTATTAATTTTAGTGATGTTCCATTTGTCAATTTTTTAATAACGATTTTTCTAGAATAATTTTAAATAAAACTTGATGTCAGGCTAAAAAATATTCTGTTTTCTATGTACTTATCATCTATCTTTAATTACTTATTTTTGGATCAATGTTTGTACTAATACCAAACTTTTCTAGTTCATGTAGTTCTAAACTAAGTATTATAACCTAGTGGTTTAAACGAGGGAATTTTATTATTGTTCTTTAAGATTATCTTGGATCTTCTGGATTTTTTTCTTCATGACACAGAACCTAGTTTATCAATTAAAAACAAGTAAACCAAAAGAACAAAAAACAACTGACCGTTGAGGTTTAACTGACCTTGCATTATTATTTCATTTTCTAATTATTTACTGTTAGTTGTTTCAGCTTCTTGTACCTGCCCAAACAAATAAACACCAATTTTATGGCCTAAACAAATAGAAATTTTGTTTTCTTACAGTTCTAAAGCCAGGTGTCTAAGATTAGCTGAAATAAACATGTCAACTCAGTGCACTACCCTTGGAAGTAGTAGGGGAAAATGTGTTCCTTGTTTCTTTCATCTCCAAACTTTAAGGCTAATATCTTCAAACCTCTCTCTGCTATATAAACCTTCATATCACCTCGTGTGTGTGTGTGTGTGTGTGTGTGTGTGTGTGTGTGTGTACAGGAACATGCAGGTGTGGTAAAATCTCCCGCTGTTTTTCATTTGTTGCTCACCTAGGAAATCCAGGATAACCTCTTCATCTCAAGCTCCTTCACACCTGCAAAGACACCCCTCCTCTTTGTGCCATCTGTTATGGTTTAGATATGAGGTGTCACCCAAAAGCACATGTGTAAGGTAATGCAAGAAAGTTTAGTGGTGAAATTATTGGGTTATGAGAACCTTAATGTATTAAGTATACTAATCCCCTAATATGTATTAACTGGGAGGTTAATCCTCTGCCATGTTATTCTGGCCCAAAGCAATGGAGTTAGCCGTTTGTGGACTAAGATCACTGAAACTGTGAGTGCCAAATAAACTTTTCCTCACAATGGGGAAAAGGCTGTCTAAAACAGAAATTGTTACTATGAAATGGGTTTGTTGCTGTGATTTAACTTAATGTCTTTCAAAAGCCTTTGGAACTTGTTTATAGGGAAAAAGACTTCTTAAAAGTTTGGAGATGCAATCTGGAAAAGCTTTGAAATGTTGTAAGTGGAGCTTAATGAGAAATTCTGGTGGGAGCTCAGAAGACGGGATTGCCAATAGACTGTAGACAGTGAAGACTGGGCCCATGAGGTTTCAGAGGATGAAGAGGACTCCACTGGAAATTTGACTAGAAGTCATTCATATTACATTCTGGCAAATGAGTTGTCTACATTTTTCTCTTGTCCTGAGACTTTCAGTGGAGCTCAATTTAAAGGTGAGAGACTAATTAATCCAGCAGAAGAAATGTCAAAACAACACAGCATTCAGGTGGTGACATGAATATCAATGGCAACTTTCAGAAAGTTTATTAGGATAATCAGGAGCAGAAAGCAGGGCGGAAAGATTTGAGAATGTTGCAATTTGACCAGAAAAATGGGAGTAAAACTGGGACAAAGCAAGGTGTGGTTGCTAAAGACATTACCGCCACTAAAAAGATGCTGAATACTTTACCAGAGAAGACAACAAGAAAGATGGCTTGAGAGAAGCATCTCAGTCTCAAGGATATAAAAGTGAAACTTCCTTTGAGAACAAACTGTTGGGGCACACTTCTTGAACAGCGGGGCCTAGGAAGTTGTCTCACTATATTCAACTGCCCAGGTACTCAGAGGTAGCTGTAGCCTTGGTCCCAGGAGACTTGGCTACTGCTCTAGATAGCAGCAGATCTTGGTATCAACCATGTGGTTCTGATTCTGCAGGGACACAGAAGGCTGGAGTTAAGAGTCATGGAGGTTTCCACCAAGATTTCAAAGGAAGGTCTGTGAGGTCAGGAAAAATGTTCAGAGTACTTGCACGTTGCACCTGCAAAGGTGACAAATGAAGAAGTGAGGAGGAAATCAAAGCTTAGAGGAAACCTCATGGTTAAGAGATGGTAGTAACAGAGGATATTTGCTGAGGAAAGCTGTAGGAACAGAGCAGAAACAAGCCAAGAGAGAAGTCATGTGGGCTGCCACCAGCAAGGGCATAGGGGCAGAGCTGGAGCCCTTTGGAGAGAACAGTGCCGTGGCACATCACAGTGCCATGTGCCCCAGATTCTAGACATGGAACTACAGGACTTTTTTACCCAGTTGAATTTTGTCCTTTCCTTGATACCATCCCTCTTTCTATGCCCCTTTTTGTCCCATTTGTAATAGAAATGTTTACTCTATATCTTTATACATTTGACATATGTAACTTGCTTTTGATCTTTAAAGGGTAAAATAGCTAAGAGTTTGCCTTTAATCTCAGAGACTTTGGACTTGGACTTTCGAACATAGACTAAATGTATTTTGCATTGTGAGATGGGCATGAGCTTTTGGGGGTCAAGGGTGGGATATTATGGTTTAGATATGAGATGTCCCCCAAAAGCTCATGTGTAAGACAATGCAAGAAATTTTAGAGATAAAATGAGTGGGTTATTAAATCTTTAACATAATCAGTGCATTAATCTACTGATAGGAAATAACTGAGGGGTAGCTGTCGTCAGATGAGGAGTGACTAAAAGACATGAGTCACTGGATGGCATGACTTCAGGGGTTTATAGTTTGTATCTAGTAAGGAGAACTTTTTCTGCTTCCTGATTGCTCTGTCCTGAGCTGGTTTCTTTCCTCTGCCATGATGTTCTGCCTTATCTCAGGCCCAGAGCAATGAAGTTGGCCATCAGTGAACTGAGAGCACTGAAACTGTGAATGCCAAATAAACTTTTCGTCCTTGAAAATTGTTCTTGGGTCTTTTTTATCACAGCAGCAAAAAAAGTTGACTGAAACACCATGTTACCTAATGCCCACTAGTTTCAAGGATTGGTATATGGATATTTCTGGGAGGATTTTTCAGTTTATTACATACACTACTACATAGAAACTCAGATTTTAATGTATATTAAATTCAGTGGCCCTACTTATTCATGTATCCAAACTGTTTATAAATTTTTAAATATTTTTACATTTAAATTTTTAAAAATTCACTAATTTTTAGTATGGATTTTTCTACCTATGATCATGAAACTAATATCATGCAATTGTTTTTTCTTGTCACATTTTGTTATCATGGTTTTGTTTGCATCCATTAATATTTTTATATTTGCTCAGATTTTACATATTGACAATAACAATATTTTCCTTTTTGATATTAATCTTTTATTCCCTTTAATTCCCTTATATCAGTGGCTAAATATTTCATGAAATATTAAATAAAAGTGCTAATGACAAAAAAGTTAAGATGTCTGTGTCTTTTTTCTCAGTCTCTGTGAGAAGCGGATCAGTATTTCAGTATCAATTATGATGATTGATGATGTTATGGTTTGGATCTGAAATATTCCTCAAAGGCTTACATGTTAAAGATTTGGTCCCCAATGTAGCAGTGTTCAGAAATGGGCTTTTCAGAAGTAATTGAATCATGCATTCTCTACACCTCATCAATATCTTGATTAATCCCTTGATGGAGTCATAGCAGAATGGACCATTGGGAGGTAGTTGAAACTGTAGGAGGTGGGATTTAGTTGAAGGTAATGGATCCTTGGGGTCATGACCCTCCATCATAATACTGTGCCTCACCACAGGTTTAAAGCAATGGAGCTATTTGACTATGGACTGAAACCCTCTGAAACTATGAGCCAAAGTAATATTTCCTTCTTTGATTTGCTCAGGTATTTTGCCACAGCAATACAAAGCTGACTAACAAGGAGATGATAGATGTGTATATGCCATTTCCAATATTAACTAAATTTTCTTTATTCTAGTTGGCCTGACTAAGGTGTAAATAAGTTTTAGGTGTTATTAATTTCTTGGTACATTTATTTAGTACTTTTTCACTTTTATTCTGTGAATGTAATAAATTAGATTAATTTTCAAATGTTAGAGAAATACAACATTCATGAAATAGATCCACTTAGCCAAAATGTAGTGAGTTTTGGATATATCTCCGGTTAAATTTGCTTTTTTAAAATATGGCTTTTTCTATCTATGATCATGAAACTAATGTCATGTAATTTTTTCGTTGTCACATTTTGTTATCGTGATTTTATTTGCTTCTTGCTTTATCAAGTGTTGGTCTTTATAGGTTTTCTCATGTAATTTATATAAAATCAGTATTATTTCTTCCATAGTGTTTTGATTATTTCACTAGAAAAGCCTCCTCTGTGTGTGTGTGTGGCGGAGGGGGGAGAGGGAGGGCGGGAGGAGTTAGGATGATTCCTTTAAGAGACAGGTATATTCATATTTTCTGTGTTTTATGTCAGTCTTGGTGAGTCAGTCATGCAGGTCCATTTTATCCAAGCTTTGCTTTTTATTTGTAAATAATTACAGACTCATAGAAACCTTAGAGTCCTGTACACCCTTTTCCTACCTTCTCCCATGGGAAGATCATATAGATTAAAATTATTGTATTATATCAAAACCAGGACTAGATTTTGTTGGCCTAGGTCCTATTGTGTTTTCATCTTAATCCATATGCAACAAAATGAAATTAAACCCCTGTCTCTCACCATGCACAAAACTCAACTCAAAATGGATCAAGGACTTAGGAATACAATCAGAGACCTTGAATTTAATAGAAGAAAAAATAGGCCCTAATCTCCATCATGTGGGATTAGGCTCCAACTTCCTTCATAAGTCTCCTGTGGCACAAGAATTAAAATCAAGAATCAATAAATGGAATGGACTCAAACTAAAAAGTTTCTTCTCAGCAAAAGAAACAATCTGTGAGGTGAATAGAGAGCCTACATCTTTGGAGCAAATCTTTACCCCACACACATCAGACAGAGCACTAATCTCTAGGGTATATAAAGAACTCAAAAAGGTAGACACCAAAAAAAAAAAAAAAAACCCCAAATAACCCAATCAAAAAATGGGCCAAGGACCTGAAGAGACACTTCTCAAAAGATGATGTACAATCAATCAACAAATATATGAAAAAAATGTTCATTAGCAGTTAGAAAAAATGTTCACTAGCAATTAGAAAAATACAAATCAAAACCACTCTAAGATTTCATCTCACTCCAGTCCAAATGGCAGCTATTAAGCATATAAACAACCATAAGTGTTGGTGAGGATGTGGGGGAAAAGGCACACTCATACACTGCTGATGGGACTGCAAATTACTGCAGCCCATATGGAAAGCAGTATGGAGATTTCTTGGAAAATTGGGAATGGAACCACCATTTGACCCAGCTATCCCTCTCCTCGGTCTATACCCAAAGGCCATAAAAACAGCATACTACAGGGACACAGCCACATCAATGTTTATAGCAGCACAATTCACAATAGCTAAACTGTGGAGCCAACCTAGGTGCCCTTCAATAGATGAATGGATAAAAAACTGTGACATATATACATAATGGAATATTACTCAGCAATAAAAGAGAATAGAATCATGGCATTTGCACGTAAATAGATAGAGTTAGAGAAGATAATGCTAATTGAAGTTAGCCAATCCCCAGAAAACAAATGCCGAATGTTTTCTTTGCTTTAAGGAGGCTGATTCATAGTGGGATAGGGAGCAGGAGCATGGGATGAATAGATGAACTCTAGATAGGGCAGAGGGGTGGGAGGAGAAGGGAGGGGGCATGGGGTTATTAATGATGGCGGAACGTGATGATCATTATTATTCAAAGTACAGGTATGAAGACACAAATTGGTGTGAATATACTGTGTATACAACCAGAGATATGAAAAATTGTGCTCTATATCTGTAGTAAGAATTGTAATGCATTCTGCTATCATATATAAATAAAAAATAAACAAAATTTAAAAAAACATGCACTCATGTTTATAAATAGTTTTATAAATTATAAATAGTTTTAAGTTTTCTATAGATTTGGTAACCACTAGCACAATCCAGACACAAAACATCTGCCCTGCTGTCCTTTTCATTTATACCCCTTGCCCTTGTCTCTGTCTCCTGACAATCACTGATCTTTTCTGTCTTCATAGGTTTTTTTTTTCATTTTGACAGTGTTATATAAGTGAAATCATACAGATGTAACCTTTTGATTTTTGCCTTTTTTCAATAAGTGTAATGTCATTGAGATCAATTTGGGTTGTTGGATGTATCAAGAATTTATTCCTTTTTATTACTGAGTGGGATTTCATTGTATAGGTGTACTGGAGTTTGTTTATCCAGTCAACCTTTGAGAGACATTTAGTTTGTTTACACTTCTATGCTATTATGAGTAAAATCTATAGGGATATTTATGTACAAGTGTGTGAACGTAAGTTTTTATTTCTCTGGGATAAATATCTAAGAGGGTGATTCTTTGGATGTGTGTTAAGTATGAATTTAGATTTATAAGACATTGCCAAACTTTTTTCCAGAATCACTTTACCATTTTATCTTTACATCAACAATGTATGAGACAGTTTTTTTACAATAGAACACTTCTTACATTCTTTAAGCCATTATAGTAGATATGTAGTGATAACTCATTATAGTTTTAATTTGCATTGAACTTGAAAATCTATTCATGATTTCATTTATTATTGTATTCTCTCTTTTGTGAAGCATCTCTCCAAGCGTTTTACCTATTTTCTAATTGCACTGTTAGTTTTCATATGGTTGAGTATAAAGGATCCTTTCTATATTGAGGATGAAAATTTTTTTATCAGATATGTGATTTGCAAATATGTTTATGTTTTATAAAATGTTTGTCCTTTCATCACTTTATGAAGGTATTTTACAGTACAAAAGTTTTTAATTTTGATGAAATTCAGTTTACCAATTCTTCCTTTTATGGTTCATGTCTTTGGTGTCCTAACTCTAAAATCACAAATATTTTTCTCCTAAATTTTTTTCTAAAAATACTATGTTTATATTTTATATTTAGACGCATGAACATTTTTTAGTTCAATTGTGTAGAGAGTGTGAGATTTAGTCACAGGTTCATTTTCTTTTTCCTTTTTGCCTGTGATTATCCAATTGTTCTAAAACCAAATGTTAAATTGTTTACAATTAATTGTGTTTATAATTTTATCACATTAGTTGATATATTTGTGTAGATGTATTTCTGGGTCTTTTATTTCATTTCATTGATATGTATGTCTACTATTCTTCAATATAACACTTTCTTACTGTGCTATATAATAGTTCTTAACAATAGAGTATTTTTTCTCATTTTATTCTTTTATCTTTATTCTGATTGAGCAGCTATGAGAATGATGAAATTTAAACTACTAGTGGAGACAAGCATAGTAGCAAATTTTTACTCCAAAAAAAAAAAAATCCTCAAAAGGCTTAGGGATTGGTGGTATCAACTTCAACAGGGAATGGGTATGGAGGAACAACTACAGTACACCTCCATTGCATGACACTAGGCAATTGTCCACTAGAAAAAAATCTGTCGTTAATTCTCAGGACTAGGAGTAATAGAGGTCATTGAAGGAAGAAAAATTAATTTCAAAAGAAGGAAACTTAGCCAAACCTACCTATAAATTTTGAACATTGAGTCTCCCCACCTCTCATTGCCTTTGTGGCTTCTAGAATTCTGATAGGTAAGCCTGTATTATCCAGACATGCAAAGGTAAAGAAGAATCTTGTTCTTGTCTAATTGCTACTTTAGGTTTTGTTTTTGTGCCAAAATTCTGTCTTTCAGTGTAAGTTGACTCAACCCATGTAATCAGAGTTGATGCATAAGAAATTGGGCCTGGGTAATTTTCAAAATAAATTCCATTGATTAATAGTAAGTCAGAAGATAAATATCATTTTTCTTTTCAATGTGGATAAAATCAACTGTTTTCTCTTAGGAAAGACCTGGTTAAACTTAACAATTTATTTATTCGATACTCTACATCAATAAAAAACACCAATATTCATATAGAAGAAAAACAAGAGATAATGAATGAGACATTGAAAGAAACAAAGTCATCAAAAGAAGAAATGGCTGCTTTGTCAAGAACCGTGAGTTTTTCATATTTAAAAATAAAAATAGTGATTTGGTTTTGAGTGATGAGTAGTAAATTTTCTCTGTCAATAACTCAATATAGCATGTAGTCAGTTTTCTGCTCATGTTAATTTTCTATTGTTGCATAAAAAATTTACCACAACTCTAGTAGCTTAAAATCATCACTGTTTATTCTCTTGATGTTTCTCTGTCTGAAGTCTGGGCATAGTATGGCTCAACAGATTCCTCTGCTCCAGGTCTGGCAAGATTGAAATCAAGGTGCCAGCACCCCTTCATTTTTTTTCTGGAGATTCTGGAATGAATCTGCTTTGGGGCTGAGGTTCTTGTTTCCTTTGTGGCTGGCTGAGATCTCCTCTAAAGCCAGCAATGGTGGGTTGAGCCCTTCTCCTGCGTGGAACCACACTGAACTCCCAGTATGATGGCATCTGTCCTGAAGACGAAACTTTCTTCTGTCATATCTCATTCACTGTAGTAAAACTAAATAGTAAAATAATTAAATGAAATAACAGTATAGTAAAAGGAAATAATATACAATTCCTGTTTATGTGCATTCCTACCTAGAAATAAAAGACCCCTTGACACTTTGGATTATAATACAAGACTCCTTATTTGCATCTTATTATGATTTACTAACCCAAAGTTATCAATGGAGTCGGGCATATTTTAATAGTTTTTGATGCTTATTTGCATTCCTTTTCCATAAAAAACTTGCTCATGGTTTTCCTCCATAGATGGAGTGACTTTTTATATTTTCTCTGAATTTTAAGAATTTGTTGAATTCGATGGATACTAGACATTTTAAATGACATATGTTAAAAATTTCTTTAGTTAATATTCTTTCATTTCTTTATGATAAATTCTGATAAAGGGGAGTTTAATTTTAATGTGTTATAAGTTGTAAATGCCTTACCTTTGAACTTTGTACTGTCATAAAACTTTTAAAGAAATTTTCCCCATCCCAAGTTTATAAAAATATCTTCTAGTATTTTATTATGAATGCACTTGAATTCTACTTTTTATCCTTCTTTTTGGTGAAGCTGTAGTTGAGTGGTCAAAACTAAGTGATTTACCCTCTTACTCTATCTTTTGTTGACAATTAAAGAAGTGATAAACTATTTCTAGAATTTTTGAAATGCATATTTCACTTGCCAGATGTGAAACATAAAATTAATATGTGGATATAATTATGATATGAAGTGAGATTCCAATTAATTGTTTTCTAATATAGAAAACAAATTTTAATAACCTATGGTGTGTTTTCCTTTATATTTTAATGCTCAGATGTCTCTCTCACAGACATCAGGCTTCCATATTTGTGTGGATCTTTTTTTTTTTTTTTTACTTTTTACATTATTCATTCTATTTGATCATCTTTGCCTCAACAGTCTATGTCTACATCACTAAACTTCTGTAATGAATTTTATCATAATGGATTGTCCAGTCTTGTATTTCTTAATGAGTTCTGTGACATTCTTGACTCTTGCTCTTCCATTTAAATTTCAGCATGATCTTGTTTATTTCCTTCAGAAAATTTGTTGGAATTTTGATTTAACTGCATTCATTTATGGATTATTTCATGGGCAGGGGGATGAAATCATTATATTAAGGATTCCTAAATGCACCTATAATCTATCTCTTCATTTATTTATGTAGTTTTTCTAAGTTGCACTTAACCAATTTTCTTATAACTTATGAGCATGCAAACTCTTTGCAAAATCATCCTGTGATTAGTCTTAGATAAATTAAATCTTCCGTCAAATTTTAGCTATTTTAAAATTAATTTTAATATAATTATGGCGTGTTCACAAATGTGGTCTATATAACCCAAATTCTTTAAATTTATTAATAAAGGTTTACTTTGTATACTCATATAAGGAAAATTTATATAAATATTTCATTAGGAGAAAACATTTTTTTTTCTAATTTGGGGACATTCTTCTATGTGGGCTCATTTTGCCAGCTATACTAATTGTGCTATTTAAATCTTATATTTCCAATTTATTTTCTTTTTGATGTATCAGTTACTCTGAGAGCTATTTAGAATATTTCAGTAAGACACTGGATTTCTCTATAAATGTTTTCAGTTCATTTTTTTAATGTAATTTGAATACATGGTTTTTGATAAAATTAAGTTAAGGATGTTTGGAATTGAGCCTTTTCTCCCCCATTTGTGTATCTCTGTGTGTGTGTGATGCTGAGGATCTAACCTAGGTGTTGCATAATTTAGGCAAACACTCTACCACTAAGTTGAATTCTCATCCCCCTGAGCTTATTTTTTTTAAATGCTTTTCTATTTATAAAATTTGAAGTTATAAATTACTAGAATATTTGAAATACAGATTTCACTTACCATATATGAATCATAATCAACACCTTTAACTCCTTCCTGGACAGTTTCAAGGATTGTATGATCCTTTCTGACATATATTTCATTTTCTACCATTTCATGTGTATTTGATTTGTTAATTAATTTATTAAGATAGCTTATTATTAATTTACACAATAAATCCTTTTTCATATTTTTTCCCAGATGAACATATTCTTTACTCTTTTCTAACTCCTTATGCTTATTAGACCTTTCTAGTTGGCCTCATTTTTTTTCTACTATTTAATTATAATTTTTATTAACTTTTTAAAGAGAAAGTCTAGATTTGAGATTCTCAAAATTTTTTATCATTCATTTTTGTTTAAAAAAAGTCTTTTCTTTGTTCTCATTCATGCAATGTAGGGAATATACACGAGTAATATGAGAATAGCTGGTACCTCTGGATAGGTAATGAAAGAGAACCTAGTAATAGACAAGACTGAAAACACAAAACTTAAAAAGAAAAAAGTACTAAAGTAAAAAAACACTGAACTGAAGTACTACAGGAGATGAGATGGGATCAGAGTTGTAAGAAACTGATTTTAGAACAGATACTATTACGAATCTTTCTGCAATTTGCCCTACCTTTCTCTCCAGCCTCTCTCTTGCTATATTCATTTCCCTCTAACTTTGCATTCTCACTATCTGGGACAACTTGAAGACCCCAGAATACACCACATGCTTTTTTTTTTCTTCCAGTTTTTCACACACACTCTTCCCTCTGATTGTAACATTTTTCTTTGTTATCCTCTCAGTCCGGCCACTGTCTGGCTGAGGCCTCTTGGTTTAACTTAGAAAGCAGAAAATCCTTGCAGGCAACCCTCTCTTCACTTTCTTTTGTCTGCTTTGAACTCTAATTGCACTCTGTTTACCCCAATATTTACACTTACAGCATCCTATTGAAAACAATGGTTGCTTGGTTAAGGACAAGAGATACATTGTAATTTTTGTTTAATTTCTGGGTAATTTGCATTGTGCCTATAAACAATAAATGCTGGTTAAGGAAAAGAATATTTAATAAATGGAAGAAAAGGAAGAAAGAAGGAAGGGAGAAAAGAAAGATAAACTTGGGTCAGGTAAAGGGGGACCTGATCCTGGAAATGTCTTTGCGAGGGTGAATGTAGAACAGGGACGTTCAAGTAAATTTTGATGAATTATGCATGTAGCTTTCCAAAATTCCTTCTGAGGCATTACTGTAAGCACCAGGGAAGTATAATACAGTCAATACAAGTTTTAAAAATATTACATAATGTTATTAAGTATCTATAAATTCAGTTTTATAACCATGCTTAAATATGTCATCTATGCAAATATCCCCATCAGCAAAATATTTTCAAAAGGGAAAATTTTGTTTACTAAACCTACAGTCCCCCCCTTTTTTTAAAAAAATTTCATTGATCATCTCTAAAATGGCAAGTCTAGTCCTTCTTAATTTGGTGTCAGAACAGTGTTATTTCTGATGAGAGATTGTGAGTGTATTCATAAAGTTACTAATATTTTTCAATTATAGAAATCATTTGGGAGCTATCATACCTTCTAGGGAAGATGAGAACATGATGAAATTTAGATATATTAATTTTTTCTGCACTTTGCTCATTATAAAAGCCTTTAAGCTACATTGTCAAAGAGCACATGTTAAGCACTCAATTAAAAGCAATGATGTGCATTATTGCCATGCATTATTTTTTGGTATGCAATTGAAACTTCTGGTTCAAGAGAAAAATAAGATTTGTGCTGCCTAATTGCACATATAATTCAACTGATTTTTTAAATTTTCAAGGCATATTTTGCTTCCAATTTAGAGTCTTAACCTCATGAATATAGAGTTTTTCCTAATTTGTGTTATGCTTAGATCTATGAAAACATATTTTCCCCTTTCCATGTCTACAAACAGTAGCTTTGGTAACTCATAAACACCTTAAAATTGGTTAAGTATTTTAAAGTAATGTCAAAATTAAATTCAATTTTAAATGTAAAAGTATAGGCTTTTCTGTATATATCTTTGTTTCTTTCTAGTAATTTTCCCCATAGTTCAGAAATTTTTCAGAAAATAATTGTTACCTGAAACTCTTAGCTTTTTGTGGTACAAAAAATATCCATCTACAATTTATTCTCTCATTTAATAAAATAACAAAAATGTCTTTAAAGATTTAAAAACACCTATGATTTTCATGTCATTTAACAAAATGACATAGACATACAAATTTATTTTTCATAATTTAATTTGCAGATAAAGGTAATAATTTATCTACAAAGTAGATAAGTAGATAAGTAGACTCCTTTTGTATAGAAACTTGCAATTTTCATAATTTTTGGATAATGTTTTTGTTACTAGAAAGCTGTTTTTTATGACTATCTACCTGCCTATATCTGTACAGTAGGAATCCTAACACTGCAAATCGTCCACCCTAAGGTGCCTTTTATTTCATTTTTTCCTCAATATCTTTCAAGTTAAACAATTTTCTTCTCAAAATATAGATGAAACATAATTATTATTAACAATTTACTAAATAGGAAACCTGCTTAGTTAGGCTATGTGATTTTCTCACAAACACAAAGCTAGTAAGTGGTACAGCCAAATGCTAAGTTAGTATTTTGGACTACAAAAATATTATTTTTTATACAGTATTCATATGTAATGTATGGATAAAATGTGATGACATATGTAAAAGTACATATGACTAATTTTTATCATGGGATTTTGATTCCATTTTATGTTTATTTTATTATGTAGCATATGTGTAGATGGTATTAAATGAGATCTATGAAATTTTCTTTAATATTCTTTCTTTTTTCAAAATTTTATTTTTTCTTTTTAGTTATACATGATAGCAGAATCTATTCTGATTTATTTATACAAACATGGAATATATCTTGTTCTAATTAGGATCCCACTGTAGTGGATGTATGTGGCATATTCTCTTAAGGAAGGGCTTGGTGTTTTCTAAATGCTGATTTCATATATGTGCTCTGTACCATATTGAAGATTATTAATATACCAAGTTTTAAAAAGCTGTTTATTAGGAATTAATGTTGACTTATAGAAAAGACTTTATGGGCATCTGTGAAGATGATTTTGTGAGGTTTTCATTTGACCTATTGCAATAATGTATTATGTTAATATTAAAACATTTTTAAATTCATTGGATGAACTCTGCTTGGTTATGGTTTATTGTTCTTTTAATTTACTGCTGAGTTTGATTTGGAAGTATTTTAAGATTTTGCATCCATATTCATAAGTGAGTCTGTATTTCAGCGTTCTTAATTTGTGCTATATTTGATAGATTTTCTTATAAGGATTATGTTAGCTTTATAAAATGAACTTTGAAGCTATCTTCATTTCCTATTACCCAAAGAATTAATACATATTTAGTAACTTTCTCCTTGAAAATCGAATAGAACATTTTAGTGAAAATATAGCTCTGGTGCATTTTTTTGTTGTTGTTTGAATTATTGTTTTCTTTTACATGTTTCATTTCATCACACGGTTGTGTGTTTTCGGGCTGTATATTTCTTCTTGAAGATATCTTGTAATATTTTAATAACACAGGAAATAATCTATGGGGTTAAAATTTTAAAAAATATATTATCATAGTATGATATAGAAGCTCTTATACTTTTGCTGTACTGACTTCCTATTTGTCCAAATATATTTATTTTTACTTTTTACATTAGATTTTCAAGTTTTTAAGTTGAATTTTTTTAAAAAGAGCTGGCTTTTAGATTTACTAGTTCTGTAGTTTTCTGAACTATGTTAGTGTGTGCTTTTATGGTTATAATTTTCTTCTCTTTTTTAAGCTTATTATGTTTCTTTTTACAGTACAATTTTTGGGTTGAAGTCTTAATGTATATGTGTGCATATGTGCACGTGGGAGTGTGTGTTCTCTAAGAGCTGTCATTGTAACTGTTGACATACTCAGTGTCTCTTTGAAAGAAATTTTTTTGTTCACAACCTCCAATGTCTCTGTAGTCTCACTTAAGATCATTCCAGTCAGGCCTCCCCACCATACTCTACTGCAATTGTGGTTAGGAGAGTGTGTTTTCTTCCTTACAGCACTCATGAAAGCTTATGGATTCATTACACAAACTGTGATCTAAAATTATTTTAAAGCATGTTTTGAATGGCCAAAATAATATTCATTACTTGAAGTTGAGTCTATACTCAAAGAGAGGAAAGTATTGGTCTATTATCTCACTATTTAGATATAATTGCTGTTAATATTTTGTTGTATATAACTAAAGGCCTCATAGTATATTTTTAAAAATTATACATTATCAGAGGTGTACAAAAATTGATGGCATGTTTCTCATTATACTGTGTAAAAAATTTATTTCAATGTCATCTTACATTTTTAAATGTAATTTTAATGGTTAGAGAGTTTCTTAGATTCTTGTTATTCGATGTTTATGTTTTCAGTGTCAATTATTACTCACTTTCACAAAATAATATTGTGATGAAAAAATACTGAAGGTTGAATTATGATATAGCGCCAGAAACACAGGTAATCCTACGCCTTATCCTTCTCCAAAGACTTAAATGATTTACTAGCATTTTCACATTTTTCAAAATTCTTAAAACTTTAACTGTGCCTTTTCTCAATTTCTGAGGTGACAGTTTGATTCATGGAATGTATTGCCCTTCATAGTTTTCATCCTGTATAGTTATAAGAAACTTGTACTGGGGCCGCGGTTGTAGCTCAGTGGTAGAGCACCTGCCTCGCATGCGGTTCGATCCTCAGCACCACATAAAAGTGAAATAAATAAAATAAAGGTGTTGTGTCCATTTACAACTAAAAAATATAAATAAAAATATTTTTTTTAAAAAGGAAACTTGTACTATTATCTGTGGAATGTATGGAAATTGGTTTAAAATACAAGAGCAGAGTTTGTATTGTGTCTACTCTTTACCCCTAATTCTATAAATTTAGATGTCACTGGTACTAGCATTGTTTCTTTGAATCTAAATGACATTGTTGAATCAAAAATTTTTGAACTAAAAATTCAACATTAAACATAACCAAAACCATATAATGACTTTTGATAATAATATCGTTTAAATTTCAAGGATATAATCTGATTTTATTTACTTAGGATTTCATCTCATTTACATAGGATTTCATTTCATTTGTTCCTTTCAAACAAGTTTGTCTTAAGCAAACATGATCTGTATTATAAAAGAGATAGATTTTGGAAATTTTATAATTATTTGAGTGAAATAGCTTATTTCTACGAATAGTAATAAATAGCACACATTTAAAATCACAGTTATTTTCTATGCATTTGCTGCCATATTATTAACTCTTAGATAATTCTATCCATTATGATCTTGAAAATGTTATGTTTCTATGTTGTTCAGTAGACATCTTGTACTCTGCTTTTAGAGGTGATTCTTCTTTATTCATTTATTATATACTATAAATTGGTAATATTCTTTAAAGGATAAATATGTTACAAGATTGTAAATTTGATCATTTTCTAGTTGATGTGTTTGTTTTGTATATTACAGGAAAGAGCCTATATTCTGCCCATCAATTCTAAAATTTTAGTTATTATAATTTATAAATATTATTCAATTAATTTTAATTGAAGTTCTTTTTAGAGGGGTGAAAGTCACAATTACCTTCGACTAGAAGGCCTCAGGAAATCCAAGGGTGTTGCATTAAAGCACCTTGCTGTAGCTGAAAACAGGGGAGAGATTTTCTACAGAGATTAGTGGATCTGGCTTCAGACTAGAAGTGATCACATAGTTATGTTTCAATCCTTGAGAGTGCATTTCTTATTTGTTTATTTAATTTTTAAAGATCTACGTATAAAGATGTTGTGTCCCAATAGAGATTATACCCAGAGCTTCATCTACACCTGACTCAGATGAAGAGATTTTGGACATTAGCCACAAGAATGTTTGAATGAAAGTTTGGTTTGGGGGTTGAGATTTGTGCTCCCTCTCAGTGGACACGAATGTATTTTTGCGTGTGAGAGCAAAGTGGATCATGGGGTCCACGGGCAAACAGTAGTAGGCAGAGTTTGGGCTCCCATGATATTTGCCATTGGTGTCATGCTTCTAAACATACTAGGTTTCATGGCCATAGGGATTTTGCACACTTAAGTGAGTTTAATACTCAGTGTCATTATATTGGGAAATTGTAATGGTAATTGTATGAGCCATCTAAAAGCAGAATTTTCTTTTGGTTGAGAACAGAAGTCAGAAATGTGGCAGAGGGCAGGGTCATAGAGTTCCAAAGCATGAAAATCATTCCGCCAGCCATTGTCGACTTGAATGTAGGGAAATCAACACAGAAACTTAAAAGAAAATGAAAATTAGGAATATTTAAAAAAATTTTTCTTGTAGAGCTTAGCATATTTTTGAGAAGTTTATTTCTAAATAATTATTTTGTGGAACTGCAATTGTGAATATCTCTTTCATTATTTCTTTTAAATGGCTATGTTTGTGTAAATGAAATCAGTAATGGTAATTACCATTATATGAGTATACTGATTCTTAAAATTATTTATGTTCATTTTATCTTTTTTTTTCTTAGATTTTCTAAGGATGCTGCCATAGAGACATTATTAGTCTTTCATTAATTTTTATGCCTTTAATTGTTATCTATTATCTAATTACTTTGGTTAATACTTCCAGTACAATATTAAATAGCAGTAGAAATAATTGGTATCCTTGCAAATGCCCTGCTCTTAATGGAATTGCTGCTATTTTGTTTGATTTTGTTTTTCCCCTTAACAAGAAAGCTGGCTTTAAAATTCAATATTTATTTTTATTATACTTGTCGGCTTAATTTATTGAGTGGTTTTCAACATTGGGAGTAGAGATTGAGTATTGTGAAGAGTCTTTTCTACATCAAGGGAGATACCCTTGTCATATTTTCTCTTAGTATCTATACAAGCAATGAAATGTTTTAATGGATTTCTTAATTTGGATCTTGAATTGCTGGAATAAATGTCATCTGGCCATGTAGTCCATCCTCTCTTAAACACATTCCAAATTACTTTTTTGCCTCATCATTCAATCAAAATGTCTCTGATTTAGGTCAACAATAATTTCCATGTTGCTAAGTCTAATCACTCTTCCTTTGGTCTTAATTAACTTGCACATAGCACCTAACCAAGTTTATTATATCCTTATTTGGGAAGCTTTTCTTTTTTAATTTTCAGAACACACACTCTTCTTGCTTCTTCCTACATTTGTGGAAGCTTATTCTCAGTTTCCTCCACTGGTTTCTCTATCTCCACAATCTCCAAACATCTGAGAACTCCAGTGCTGTCTTTTATAATAAGCTTTATACATCTAACTGCCAATTTTTTTTTATTAGGCTTTCTAGTTATACATAGTAGTTGGGTTCATCCTGACAAGCTCATAAAGGCATAGAAATAAATTTCAGTTCGAAATTCCCCCTTTTGCTTTCCTCTTTTCCCTCCTATTTCCCCTCCCATATCCCCTTCTCTTTCCTTTACCCTACTAGACTTCCTTTTCCTAGCTTATTAATTGGTATTTGATTGGTTCTTTATGTTATCTTCCTTTCCCCTTTTCTTTTACTCATCGCTTCTGCATATGAGAGAAGACATATATGACCTTTGAGTTTCTGAGTGTTGCTAATTTTACTTAGCATGGTATCCTCCATTCCCATCAATTTAGCAGCAAATGCCGTAATTTCATTCTTTTCAATGGCGGAGTAGAACTTCATTGTGAGTGTGTGTGTGTGTGTGTGTGTTTTACCAATTTTTTAATCCATTCATCTATTGACTGGCATTTGAGTTGATGCCATAATTTAGCTATTGTGAATTATGCTGCTATAAATATTGATGTGGCTGTGTTGCTGTAGTATGCCTATTTTAGATCTTAGGAAAATACCAAGGAGTGGGTCATATGGTGGTTCCATCCCTAGTGTTTTTGAGGAATCTCCATTCTGCTTTCCAGAGTGATTATATTAACCTGCAGTCCTGCCAAAAGCCAAGTGCCAATGTCTCGGCTTGGCACAGAATCACGAGCCACCACACAGCTTTGTAGGTTCAAACAGCAATTCTTTATTCCCGATCTCACACCAGCCTCCACACACGTTCAGGGGCAATTCCAATATGTCCGATCCCAAATCCTACTCCACCACGAGGCTTTTTCCAAATCCCATTTTAATCTCACTCATTTTAATCTAACTCAACAAGCAGCAGGAACACCCTAATCCCAGCAGCAATAATCTTCAACCTCAACTTCCCTAAAACTCCTATTGTCACACCCTAAACCCAAGGACGGAGATACTTCCTGCAGGAATACACCCTAATCCTGGATCCACCCTGGTGATTGAGCATGGTCACCTTTCTCAAACACACAAGCAAGGTCGCAGCAAATTTCCAAGGCAAGTCCATTTAACATGGGGTACACTGGCAAGGATTACGATGCGTCATACCTACTTGGTAATGGCCCTCAGCACAGTCCCACCAATAATTAGCAAGTGTACCTTTTTCACCACAACCTTGCCAGCATTTATTGTTGTTCTTATTCTCAACTCTTACTTTCTACTTAGATATCTAGTGGTTATCTCCAGCTTGAAATTGAACTTCAGATATCTCACCTTTCCATAAGCTGCAGTTGTTTCCTATTTCAGTTTATGACAATTCAAACCTTTCAGCTTTTCAGACCAAGACATTTGAAATATGTGTTGAAATCATGTATTCATTTATTTTGCAAATTGCTGGGCAAAAAAAGCATATGTTCAAGTTTGATAGATAATGACAAAAAGCTTTCTTAACACCCTTTTCTACTCCCACCATCCTGTATTGGAGTTCAGTTTCAGATTAATACCATTATCTAAGATTATTTTTTATTTATTTGTAAACCTTTAAAAAAGTTCTTCCCACTGTGGCTTTAAATTGCATTTTCAGGTGACTATGGGCTTGAACATTCTTAAAGCAGTTATTTAAAATGTTATATAAAAACCCCTCATGGAGAGGTTGGACTTCAATCCCTCCTTCATTTCTAGGTGGGACCTCCATGTCACATCTTTTTGGCATTCTCTTGACTGATCTGAAAATAAATAGATAGGGGTTAACTTGAAGTGTTAATAATTCAAGGGAGAGATTTAGAGGTTAAAGTGTTGAAAATATATGTAAAGGGTTTCAAATTCATTTAGAAATGCAGTATCATAATTTTAATAATTTGAAGTATTTATGATACTTCTGTGTTCACATTATATTCCAATTAACGTGCAAATATTAAGAATATACTACTATGCAAGCACTGCTCTGGAAATTCCTTAATTTACTAAATAAATGTGTGTGTGTGTATGTGTGTGTATTCTTTCCCAGTGATAGAATTGTGCCTAACACTATTTTTCTGACACAGATGTTTTCATTCACAACTATTAGTAGTAATTTCCATTCTGTGACTGATTCACCTGATTGATAACAATGAGATTGTGAGGACTAAGTGTTGCCTTTCTGAATTTAAAATAATTTCCTCTTAAGTGTTAAATAACACATTTGCTAAGGCCAAAGATGTAAAACAAAAAATATTTAGCTATAAATTTTATCTTCCTCTCTTTCTCTCCATTTTGGATCCCCCATGAAGTACCAGTGTTACCAGAATAGTGTATCATCTTACACCCATTTTTCTATGCTTCTATAAATATATGTATTCTAGGATGTGTGTTTGTGTGTGTGTGTGTATGTGTGTACACACACAAAAAATAAATCACATATGAGGTTTTCTTCTATTTGGCTTCCACAAAAACAAAAATTTTGACCTATATATACATCTAGTAAACTTGCTCTTCTATTTAAAAATACATTGTAGGTCTGCATCAAGAGTTAGATATTAAACCTAACACATTTTTTAAATAGCAAACACATGCTACACACTAGGTATGTGCCATAACATCAGTCAAGGTGTAGTGCAGAAAAGAGAAATCCCTTTGTTTTAGGCTGAAGGGGATTTAGAGATTTCAACAAGTTTGCAAAGTTGCAAGAGAGCTCTCATCTAGACTTCCAGGAATGTTTCTCAAATTGGCAAACATCTAAGCAATGGCTTCTGAGGTGGTCTTTTGAGCTAAGAGCTCAAGACTGCCTGTGTTAAGTCCATCTCTGCTCCAAACATCAGGAAGCTGGTTTGTGAAGACTTGACCATTACCCCTGTTGCCACATTGCGTCAACACTCAACAGCTGGTAGATGGACACCAAAACTCAGCTGCAAAATATTCAGGTTCCATGACCTTACCTTCCAATAGGAAGAACGCAAACTAAATACAAAAGCAAGGCCAAGTCAGGAAGATGCCCTGTACCTCAGTCCTACTTTTCATAATGCAGAAGAGTATGCCTCTTATTGGTTAAAAACAGTTTGTATCCTAAACCCTTTCATCAAATTGGACTGGAAACTGCACCTCCTTTCTTTCTTCCTGAATTCCTACCTTTTTCCCATTCTTTTTCTCAGGTTTCAATGAAAAGGAATGCACATTAGAAGGAAGATGAATGTTGTTGTCATGTTCTGATTTTTTTTCTTTCTATGGGATAGGTTCTTAAAAGTTGGACTGATGAGTTAGAACTAACTATAGTTTTCAAAATAGAGAAGACTGAAATATTTTTAAAAATATTTGTGTTATGTGTGTGTGTGTATTAGAAATAATACTGATTTCTTCATTTTTTTTTCCCAGTGCTGGTAGTATTTGGGTTAACAAATACTATATTAATTTTCATTTTTCTGACTCATAGTGAATATTTTTCCTTTTTAGTAGCCATTCAGATTTCTTCAATTTTTTTAATTGCAAAGATTACTATTCATAACTTACCATATAATGTTAGCTATTCCAATGATTAATGTTCTCAAAGTTGTGTGTGTATTATTATTTATATTAGGAAAGGAATTAGCACATAATATCAGTGATTCTGTGGATTTTATGGCTGAGGGAAGGGCTAAACTAATAGCACTTTCCCCAAAGTTGCAGATTGCGAGAATTACACATGCAGTGGTTAAGGTGTGCTCATAACTTCATTTAGTGAGCCTTCCACAAACATTTATCAGAGGCGTGGTGGTACATATCATTACTTTTGACCCTCAGGCACTGGAATTTTCATGGTTAATTTTTTATTCTTTCCATTGGAAAACACATTGGAAACCTCTTCTAGAGATTGACAGTTGTTTGATACCTGAAACATGTATAATTGTATGCATCATAGCCGCCACCTCTGAAGCTAGAAAGCACATTAGAAATGGGTATTGGGTCTATTCCTAATTTTCACCCTTCTATAGACCCAACCATGCACAAAGGGTAAAAGAGGATTTTAAGTGTAAAGATACTAGTGAAAAACATGATGGAAAAAGTCACATGTCTTTATATAGATAAGAACGTTACTGGAGATAATATCTTCTGTGTGAAATGAAAGAAATGAGATGGAGTCGAGTTTTGGGAGCCTACACAGGCAATAAAAGGGAGTTTTCAGTCCAGGGAGACACACTGAGTCAGAGCAGGACCACTCTGCTCCTGAACAGAGGAAGGGACCAGCTTTTTCTCAAGCTGCTGGAATAGGCTAAGATCCGATGTTTCTCTTCTGTCATGAGTGGGTGTTTTTCAAGGTACTTCTTGTTTGTGAAAGATACAAAGAAGCAGTTATTTAGTTTATTCTTGGAAATATCATGCCGCCAATATTCTGGCTTTTCGGGTGCACCTGCCTTGTGATAAGATTGTCAAAAAGTGGGAGAGAAGAAGGAAGGAAAGGGAAAAAATGCACGCCAGTTGTTTTCCCACCCTTTCTACATGTCATTCTTTCCTTTATCTTTCTTCTCTCAACTGAGATAATCTTACTTGACTCACCTTCAAGTTTGTTCATTGTTTCTTCTGCCTGCTCACGCATGCTGTTAAGCTCTATAGAAATTTTACTCTGGTTACTGTAGTTGCTCCATTATAGAAATTCTATTTGACTCTTTTTATAATTTCGATCAACTTATTTTCTATTTGTTGAAACACCATTTTAATGCTTTCCTTTAGTTCTTAAAGCATTTTCCTTTAGCTCTAAAGATATTTGAAATAGCAATGTCTAAGATTCATCAGGGACAGCTTCTACTAAATGCTTTTTTCTTCTCTATGGTCCCTACTTTCTTGTTTGCATGTCTCATATATTTTTTGTTGTTGGAAACTGGACACTTTAAATAACATAATGTGGTGACACTAGGCATCTGATTCTCATTCTTTCTCAGAGTTTGCTCCTGTTGGTGTTTACCAACGTTGCCATTTGTTTGTTTAGAGACCGTTCTAGGAGAATTCTGTAAATTGTTTGTTTAGAGACCTTTCTAGGAGAATTCTGTAAAGTCTGTTTTCTGTAACCACCAAAGTCTCTTTGTGGATTAGTGATTGGTTAATGATTGACAATGATTCTCAAAATTCTGGAGACAAGAAGTCTCCCTGTCTTTGCTAGGAGGCTCTGTGTGTTTTAGACAGCTTCAATACTCAACCAGGCAGCTGTCAGCTTAGTTTTCACTTCCTACTTTTGAGGGATCTAATCCACTCAGTTTTCACAGATGTATGAATGGTTCTGGTTTTGACACATCCTAGGTTCTGCAGCCTTCTAGGTTCTCAAGAATGTCTTGGAGCTTTACAAAGCTACTATGGACAGAATTCCCCAGCTTTTATTTGAACTTCGGAGATGACTCTATTGTTTGACTGTTTTCCATTGTCTCAAGTGGCCACAGAGTCAATTAATTGTCTTAAATATTTTGACAATCCTGCCCTGGGAAAACATTTTCTTGGGAAAGACATTTTTTGCACAGGGTGAGCCCTGCAAACGGAGTCCTACAAAACATAAATAAAAGCAAAAATAAACACAACAGACAGGTCACCTAAGGAGAGTTCTTTGAGAACAGTGCTTTGAAAGCGCTCTGTTTTCGCTCCTCTAGTGACTTCCAAGTTCTAGTTTTCACCATAAATGTGGCTGATAATTCTTCAAGCTCCTCTAGAGATGAGAAAAGGATGAGGAGAAATTAAAACACCACAAGACTCACTCTTCTTGCTAAGATTGGGTCATTTTTTGTTGAATAAGAGCCTTTGCTTAATGTCCAGAATTCTGAGAGGGCTAATTTTGACTTATTTTTTAATTTTTTATTTTTTTGCCAGTTGTCTCATTACGTTTATGAACGAGCGAGAAGAGTGAGTTTCCTGTTTTTCACTCTACTGTTTCACTGATGTCCTTTAAAAGGACTAATTCTAAGGATGTCGGCCTTATATTTCACATTTATCATGGTCTTATTTTTCCTTCACATGTTGTTTATGGTGTCTTTTACGACACAACTTTTATAAAATATGTCATCAAATATATCAACAGATCTCTTATTTTATTGGCAAGGTGACTCTCCGTTAGCCAAAGATTACACAAGAAAACTCAGATTTATTCCTCTAATAATTTGTATTGTTTTGTGTTTGCCTTATTTACCCATTTGAAATTTGTTTTTGTTATCATGTGAAGAGATGTGAGGCAGAGAGAATTTTGTATTTTTTTAAAAAACAGATTCCATGTTATTATAGCCACATTAATTAAATAAATTCTCTCCCACTGAACTCAGACACTACCTTTAAAAATGTTAATTCAGATATATTTCTGGTCCCTAGTGTTTCATAGGATCCTTATTTATTAAAAAGACAAAAATAAAAGCTATTGCAATATAGTGGTATCATAGGACATTTTAATATCTGGTAGCAAGTTTCCAACTTTAATTTCATTTTCAGATACCTCATAACTATTCATTCATATCCCTTTTTCTTCCATAAAAACTTCATTTTATGCCATTGATAAGAGAATACTTTACCTATTATATTTTTATATTAATTTTGAGAGAATTGACATTATATTCTATTAAAATATTCCATTACACACCATTCTTTTCTTTGGATCTTGATGAAGTATTTTTATAAGAGGTTTTATTGTCTTTATATGGGCACTTTCTTTTTTAAAAAACGTTATTCCCAAATATTTTATATTTTTAACAAAACTTCTATTGATAGTATATTTTGAAAAGGTTATTACTCTTATAAATAAAAGCTACTAATTTCCTCATCTTTGTATCCAGTGATTTTAAAAATATAATTTACCATAGTTTTACATAGAATGTTCTGTTTCCCTAGGTATCTAATCCTAATATCTGAAGTTGAAAGATATATCATCTATTCATTTATTATTTTAAAAGCAATATTTGATTTCATTATCTAATTGTGATTAGTCTTTCACAAAATGTGATTAGTTATGGTGGTCATAAAGATACTGTGGTTTTATTCTTGAGTTTAATAAGCATGCATTCAGCATTTTATAATTTATTTGGATATTTGTTGATTCTATTTTATATTTGAGTATTTTTTCTTTTACTAGTTTAAAAATTATGAAAATTAGATAGTGAATTTATCAAATGGTTATTTTGCAAAGTATTAATGATCATGCTATTTTCTCCTTTAATGTGTCGATGTTGTGAATTATGGTTCAAAATTTTCTGATATTTTTCAATTTTTATATAGCCAAAATATAGTCTGTATTATCATGATTAATTGTACACTTGAAAATCAGGCTTTAGACTTGGTTTGTTATATTTTTAGCAGAATCTCATATCCATTTTCAAATTCCATTTTCAAATGGAAGCAGTCTGTTAGTGTTAATTTATATTATTTTATTCAATATCAATTGAGTTTTGGAAGTTATATAAGATAAAGTATAATCTATTTCTCACTACATAAAAATAGGGGAGTATCCACAACTAATTTATTTTCTGTGCATTTTTTTAGCTCGCAGATATGAAACAACTTTATGAGGACCAGTGTTTGAAGCAAAATGGATATCAACAGCAGTATTTGGAAGTACTCAATAAGTTTTATGCCTCAGTAAGTTGACCTTTCCCTGCTTCCTAGCAGAGCTCCACACTCTATTCTCAAATATTGGCTCTTGTAATTAAGATTTTTATTACATATCTATTTTCCTTTTTTGATTATTAAACATGTATAAATGATTCTTTTATTTTTTTTAAAGAAAAGTACATGGAATATTGAGCTTTCTAACTTGAAAAAAGACTTTTCAGAGATTTCAATAGCACATTCTCGAGCAGCAGAAGAAAGGAGTAGACTTTTACTTGATTTGGACAACATAACAAAGGAAATCAATGTCAGGTAATTCTGCAAGTAATTTTTTTTAAACAGGATATACAATAAGTAAAATACCCTAAACCTCTCCTGTTTGTGTCCTTAGGGTCATAGGTAGTGTTTTTATTCCTCGTTTTCTTTAATTTTATTTGTTTCTATTCCAAATTCTATGTCTTAATCACTATGAATCCCTTTAGAAGAAGCCAAAAGAATGAAAAATGATCTTACAAGAACTTTAACACACTCTCCTCTCTCCTCCATTGGGCTTATCCTTTTCTACTAAAGATACTTTAAACTAAAAAATGTCTGCTAAAGCTTAGGACAACCCTCCATTTCCCCTGAAACTATGACACTAATTTTTCTTGGTGCAGACATGTGTTTCCTTGTCTCCTCTCTCTACTCCGAACTTCATATTAAACTTACCAACATGCTATCCACATGCTGAAATTATTTTTAATAGATCTACATCACAATCCCACCAGCAATCTAGAACAAGCTTTCTTGCATGAACTTAAAGTGATTTCCAAAACCCGTCTATATGCCATCATTGTACTTCCTCTCTAATCCATTATCTCTATTTTGGGGTGGTTAGTCTTTCCCTTTTCTTAAACAATTATGATTAGATCACTTCCATTTCTGCATTAATTTAGTATAGATGAAGGGATAAAGTCCATTCCTCCATATATCCCACAGGTCCTGAGAGTAGTCAGAGTTGCACCTGGCTCACTCTTATTATTTGGTTCCGATAGTGGCTTTACTTTAATATCTCCTACTTGTCACATTTGTTTTTCAGTCCTCATAGCATTTTTATGGTGCTTTCTCTCCTAGAATATTTTTGCTGCTCTTTCTACATAATCACTACTTACCCATAAGATTGCAGCTCAGGAGTGAGTTCTGGGAAGCCATTTAAAAAAATATTTTTTGGTTCTAATTAGTTATAAAAGACAGTAGAATGTATTTTGACATATCATATATACATGGAGTATAACTTCTCATTCTTCTGGTTGTACATGATGTGGAATTACCCTGGTTGTATATTCATATATGAACATAGGAAAGTTATGTCCAATCCACTCTCCTGTCTTTCTCATTCCCATCCTCCTTCCCTTGCCTCCACCTTGCCCTGTCTAATCCGGTGAACCTTCCCACCTCCCCACCTCCACCTATTAAGAGTCAGCATTCACCTATCAGAGAGAACATTTGGCCTTTGGTTTTGGGGGATTGTCTTATTTCACTTAGCATAATAAGTGAAATTAATAAAAAAATATTTTTCCATCCATTTACCAGCAAATGTCATAATTTCATTTTTATTTAAGGCTGAATAATAGTCCCTTATGTTTATATACCACATTTTCTTCATTCATTTATCTGTTGAAAAGCACCTAGGTTGGTTCCATAGTCTAGCTATTGTGAATTGAATTGCTATAAACATTGATGGGGCTGCGTCACTGTAGTATGCTGATTTTAAGCCTTTGGGTATATGCTGAGGCGTGTGATAGCTGGGTCAAATGGGGATTCCATTCCAAGTTTTCTAAGTAATCTCCATACTGTTTTTCAGAGTGGTTGCACCAATTTGCAGTCCCACAAGCAATGTATGAGTGTACCTTTCCCCACATCCTCACCTACATTTATCTTATTACCTGTATTCTTGATAATTGCCATTCTGACTGAAGCAAGATGAAATCTCAGTTTTAATTTAAATTTCTCTAATTGCTAGTGATATTGAACATTTTTTTCATATATTTGTTGACCAGTCATATTTCTTCTTCTATGAAGTGTCTATTCATTTATTGATTAGGTTCGTTTTTGTTGTTGTTGTTGTTGTTGTTGTTGTTTCTTTGTTTGTTTTGTTTTGGTGCTAAGGTTTTTGGGTTCTTTATATATCCTGGAGATTAATGCTCTGAGGTCCAGGTGGCAAAGATTTTTCTCCCATTCTGTAGGCTCTCTTGTTCTTGATTGTTTCCGTTGCTGTGAAGAAGCTTTTTAGTTTGATACCATCCCATTTATTGATTCTTGATTTTACTTCAGGAGTCTTGTTGAGGAAGCTGGTTCTTAAGCCGACATGATAGAGAGTTGGATCTACTTTTTCTTCTAGTAGGTGCAGGGTCTCTGGTCTAATGCCTGAGTTCCTAATTTACTTCGAGTTGAGTTTTGTTCAGGGTGAGAGATGGGAGTCTAATTTTATTTTGTTACATATGGATTTCCAGTTTTCCCAGCACCATTTGTTGAAGCTATTTTTTTCTCTGATGTATGTTTACGGTGCCTTTGTCTAGTATTAAATAACTGTATTTATGTGGATTTGTCTCTGCGTCTTATGTTCTGCACCATTTGTCTTCATATCTTTTTTGGTGCCAATACCATACTGTTTTTGTTACTATAACTCTGTAGTATAATTTAAGGTTTGGTATTGTGATTCCTCCTGCTTCACTTTTCTCGTGGGAAGCTGTTCTTGACTTTATGAGAAATAGAAAGTCCAGTGATCCAGTTTTAGTATACAGTATTTGGCCTTAAATATAAAATTACTTGGGATGTAAGAAAAGCAGCTAGAGGGGAGAGCAGAGTGGAAAATTATAAATAGTCAACACTGGAGTGTGACAAATTCACAGTCCCTTGACAAACAGGAGGTGAGGGGAAAAGGACTGACTTGACCAATAGAGATAAACCCACATATGCTAAGATGCATTCACACCAAGAAGGTCTTCCAGCCACAGGAGAACAAAGGAAGTTGGAGACAAGTAAAGGTATATTTCTTTAAATAATCTAACAGGAGACAGTAAAACCTAGACGACTATACAGGAAGATTGTGCACCCCATGGTACCCAGCCAATGAGGAACGGAAGAGGGACCTTGTACACTAGGGGATAAAATGCTGTCACTGCTCTGCACACCCAGACAGCAGAGCTTGCAAGACCATCAGTAAAAAGCCTCACTTTCTCTGTACCTAGTGGTTTTTAGTCCATTCTTTGGGTGTGGGCAGGTGAGTGTGTTTCTCACTACTATCCAGTGAAATCTGTCATATTCATGTGTGGCACCCCTATGTCTTTCCTCCATATCTCTTTTCATGTTTGCGATTGTGTGTTGTGTGAATTTGATTGATTTCTGTCTTATCATCGGGCACATACACCATGCTATCCATAATTGAGTGCTGAAAGGAGGAAAAGGGATAAACGGGAGAAAGGCTCATCATCTTTGTGTAAAAAAAAATGTGTTAGTTTCTTGGCTATTGTTTTACCATTGGAACTGATAGAATAGAACTGTTGGTTGAACTTATCAGTATATTAAATACATTAAACAAAAAGAAAGAAAAAGGAATGATTTTTTTCAAAAGGATAGCCTAAAATTGTAGTTGGGAGTATTATTACAAACTAGAAAAAGAAAGAAAGAAAGGAAGGAAGGAAGGAAGGAAGGAAGGAAGGAAGGAAGGAAGGAAGGAAGAAAGGAAGAAAGAAAGAAAGAAAGAAAGAGAGGGAGGGAGGGAGGAAGGGAGGAGTCTTGTTGAGGAAGCTGGTTCCTAAGCCTACATAATAGACAGTTGGGCTTGAGGAAGGGAGGGAGGGAGGGAAGGAGGGAGGGAGGAAAAGAAAGAAAGAAAGAAAGAAAGAAAGAAAGAAAGAAAGAAAGAAAGAAAGAAAGAAAGAAAGAAAGAAGAGTGAGTAAGTCAGGGAGGAGCCCCCTCTGAGGGAAGAGCAAGAATATGCAGAAGTTAGCATTTACTGGATTGTCTTGAAGCAACAAGTAACCTTCAAGATTTGTAAGCAAATCTTAGTGGCTTGCAAGTACAAAGGTATTTTTTGCCCACATGGCGTTAGCTTTGTCTCCTATGTCTGTGCCTCATGTCATTTCTTCTGAGATTTAGAATGGAGATTTGGATACTTGTAGGCATGTGTTTTTGGTATTATAGGGAAAAGTGCACTAGTGAGATCACTCAATGGCTTCTACAATATCCACAGAAAGGGGATAGCTGTCATTTCTTCTGACATTCCATTGAAATGAAGAAAGTCACATGGTCTGGTCTTATGGTCACCAGGGTGAGAAATCTAATTCTCTTAAGAGACAGTGAATAATTGGAAACACAACCGTGATCTATGACATGCAGTGGGAGTGTGGACTTGGTAATAGGGAAGGATTTGCATGGGATGCATCTTGATGGCCCAGATAACACTGTAAGATGTCATTAGTTGCTTTTTTTCTAAGTCTGCTAAGTCATTTTATGACCCCATGTTTGACACAGATAATGAAAGCTTACCTTTTATCTCTTCAATGTCATATAAGCAGGTATATCATAATTGGCAGTTTTTGCTACATACTTCTGCATCTTACTCTTTCAACCCGTGCTTTTGCTGCCTTTTTGACTTGGCTGCTACACTGTGTATTGTCCATTTTCTTCTAATAACTATTTGCAAAATATCTCTGAGTCCTGTAATAAAGTCTAGCTAATATTTCACAGCTTATATTTATGAATGGGGCTCTATTTTTCCAACTTGTATACTCTCAAGACCCTATTTTTGTTTTTCAAATAATGATTTTTAGAAAAACTTCATTTTACTAAACTTTGCAATTTCTTCAAGGCAATAGTGTCTTCTATGATTAGCACTCTGATTACAGTGCATATTTGTTGCTCAAAAGTTGGAAAATACAATTGTAATGCATTCCGCTGTCATGTATTTAAAAAAATAAAATCAATTTTTAAAAGTTGGAAAATACAAAAGAAGTACAAGAAGAGATTGAAACCCTAAAATCACTTTAATACACAGAGATGTTACTGTTACTGCTTTTTTCATTCTTAATGAGCAGTTGACTAAGTTCTGTTTTTTATTCTCAACATGAGAATAAAAAAATTTATTCTCATAAAAATGAGAATAATAAAATTTTGTCAGATTATAATATGAATTTCATTTACATGGTGTAAATATCTATATAAGTGTATTATATGAATAGACTATGATTAATGTAATAATTATTCTAATTTGTTTATTTTTGAATCTTGTTGTAAATATCATTATGGTGAATTTTTTTCTTTGGAAATCTTTCTCAGCATGGTAGCTATTTTCAATTTAAAATAGGTTTATAAATGTAGATTGGCAATGATACTTTTAAAACTCTTAATACATTTCCCAAACTACTTTGCAGAATGCCTTCACCAGTCATTATGCCTGACTAGTACCTGAGCTTGTCCTGTGCACCTGTACTAACAGTGAGTGCTACTGTAGTTGTAAAAAAATTGCTTTCCCCATGAGAAATGAAAAGTTATATTCTCATTATTGTTTTAAACTCCATTTCTTTAATTACTACTGAGATTGAATATTTATATTCTCCCTTGAATTCTCTTTTTATAAATAATTCTTGCATGTTTCCAAGGAAGAAATAAAGAGCTCAAGTTCCCAAGAGGCAGAGTAAGCACAGCTGGAATTTGAAACCTGACTTTCTACATTCATATTCAAATTTTTTCATTTTTTTCAATTTTTTTAAAACAATTTAATCTGACTTCAATTTAACTGACATTTAATGATGTTCAAATGTGCTTGACATTTTAGCCTAGTGATAACAATTACTAAAAAAAAGTAGTAAATTTAATGTTAAAATTGTTTTTAAAACATCAGGGCACAGATAAGAATAAGCCACAGTTTTGGTGTGGCTGGAGCTTTAGACCCAATGCATGATCTGACTTGTGTGTCTGTGTGGTGTGCATATTGCATTTTTATGTGGCAGGCAGGCAGGAGCAACCATTAAAGCTAGGGAGTCACGCTTCAGATAATGAATCCTCGTGACATGTTTGAACTCAGTGGAGAGCTATAGAAATCCACCAAAGAAGCCATATCCACAGAATTCTTTTCTGATGATGTCATTATAGTGGTAATTGGATGAGTCAAGATTTGTTTGATTGTTTTGGTAGTGGTAGAAAATGAAATGAAAAATGAATAGAGGAGGAAAACAAAAATTAGAAGTAAAATGTTGGTATGTTTGGTTGGGAATTATAGATGGCATGATACAACTGTCAATGTCTAGAAATTGCTGAGATTTATGGGTTTAAGATTGTGAAAAGAGGTTCATAGAGATATTTATTAGATGTCAATTGCAGGAGCTCCTTAAATTGTCCAGCAAGCATTTTCACATTTATCCCTTTTATCTGTTTCTCAAAATTTGAATTTTCAGGAGATGGAAATTTTGTAGAGTAAATTATACCACTAGGCCATTTATCAGTATAACATTATGCTCCCCCAGTACATACTGGGGCAGAATCAAGAAATGTAGTAAATAGCTTTCATCAATTTTACTCATTAACCTACAGTTTGGTTGGTCATAAAATCACTAATACTTATATAGAAACATGATGGGAAAAAAACTTACTCCTTAGAAAATTAACAGAAAATATAACTGAAAAGATATGACATACATAGGGAGTGGGACCCTTCTATAAAAAAACACCCTATGTGATTAAAGTTTCCTTTTAAAAATGGGAGTTGGGTGATGTATCAAAAATTGGAACATGATAATGATTTAAAAATTAAATATATTGATAATATATTTGATAAAAATTAAAATTCTAAAGTTAATTAAATATTTAAAAAGTGAAGTTCTAGGGGGCTGGGGATATAGCTCACTTGGTAGAGTGCTTGCCTTGCATGCACAAGGCCCTGGGTTCAGTCCTCAGCACTACGCACACACACACACACACACACACACACACACATACACACGCACACACACACACACACACCAAGTAAGCTCTTACCAAATTAATTAAAAATTTTATTGATTATAACTGAACTCCTAATGTAAAGTAACCAAGGTAGTTATAAAGTGACTATTTATGGGGATAAAGAGCTCTATAGTATATTTAAATGTGAAAAAAGATTATATAAGTATTAAACTCAGCACTACTGGTCACTTAAAAAAAATGAAACCTCAATAAGTACCAACAGCAATCATTTTGAAATAAAATTTTAAAAGATACCTCTTGCAGTATGTTTGAAAATATCAAATTCCAAAAGAAAGTTTCCACAGGAGGTATATAATAACTCCACATAGAATGACATAGAATACTATATAATATTATTTCATTATTGAGGCAAATTGAAGAAGATGCAAATCAATGGGGGAGTTTCTTAGTCAAAGATTGAAACACTTGCTATTGCAGCAAACTGTTTCTTCACAAATATATTTGTGTATGTATGTGTGTGCGCATTAACTGAAAACTGATTCTAAATTATAGATGGAAAATCAAAGACATCAATATTCAAGGAACTCTTGAAGAAAGACTGAGCTTATACTATCATTTTCCAAAAATTATAATAAGCCTCAATATGTAAAATGACTTGTTATTCTTGCAAGGATAGATAAATACATCAGTGAACTGAATAGAAAGTCCAGAATCAGATCCATATGCGTATATTCAGCTGATTTATGGCAAATGTACTATTTGAGTGCAGCAGAGAGTGAAGGACCTTTCTAATAGTGGTACCCCTCCTGTGGAGAACCATAGACATCCACCCTGTGGATTAGCTATGGATCCCTACTGTGTTGGCTTTTTGTCACTGTGACCAATACCTTAAATTAACAATTTAAAGGAGAAAAGATATATTTTGGTTCATAGTTTCCAAGGTTTCAATCCATGGTTGGCCAGTTCCATTGCTGTGGGTCTGAGAGGAGGCAGAAGGGTATGGCAGAGGAAAGCTGCTTACCTGGTGGTAGCTGAAGAGCAGAGAGAGAAAGTGAGCAGAAAAAAAAAAAAACAGGAACAAAATATAGACCCTAAGGGCACACCCCCAATACCTACTCCCTTCTATTAAGTCCAACCTCTGACATTTTCTGCCATCTCCATTCAAATTATGAATCCCTCAATAAATTAACCCACAGAGGAGGTCATGATCAAATCCACAGTTCATGATCAAATCTCTTCCTAAGAGCTCCCCTCCTGCTGCATTGGGGACCAGGTCTTCAACACAGGATGCTTTGGGGACATTCCAGATTGAAACCATAACACCTACCTGTCACCACAAACAAAAATATGTTTTGAGGAAGGCAAAGTTTCAAACACCACTGTAAAATGTTTGAATAAACATGCCATTAAACCAATGACAAGGAAAATCACAGACTGATCAAAGATATTTATAATACATATTTCTGAAAAGATAAATTAATAAGCCAACAAATCAATAAATAAAATTTAATACATAATAAGTTATAAATACCAATTCATAATACTAAATTGATAATATAATAAGAGCACAAAATAATTAAAAACCAATAAAGAAAAAGCAAATAATAAGTAAAATCTTGAAAAAAGAAGATAACCAAATGGACAATAATAATGGAAAAATCTTTGATATTAATCATCAGGAAATGTAAACTCAAACCAACAAGGAGATACCACTACTCTCCTTAACAGCTAAAATGAAGTGACTCAAACTGTAGATTTGACAGGAAAATGGAAGAACAGGAACTCTCATATACTGGGAGTAGGAGTGGAATTTTGTACAACAAAGTCAAAAGATAATTTACAATCTACACCTAGGTATATACTCCATGGTAATTCATACATATGTCCATCAAAAGTCATTTATGGTACACACCTGTAATCCCAGTGGCTGGGGAAGCTGAGGCAGAAGGATTGTGGGTTCATAGCCAGCGTTAACAAAAGTGAGGCGTTAAGCAACTCAGTGAGACCCTGTCTCTAAATAAAATACAAAACAGGGCTGGGGATGTGGCTTAATGGTCGAGTGACCCTGAGTTCGATCCCTAGTACACCCCCACCCCTAAAAAAGTCACTTATAAGAATGTTCATAGCACTATTATTTTCATAACTAGAAAATATTTAACATCAAGAATAGAATGAGTATATAAAATATCACTTAGTCATTCACAGTAATACTCTGCAACAAGAGAATGAACAGATTTCAGCTTCATACAAACTTGTACGAATCTTTTAAACATTATATTGAGCAAAAGAAGATAAAATAACAGCATGTACCATATGATCCTATTCAATAACAGGCACAATTTCATGTTGGCCACACAAGTCAGGATTGCATTTCCTATTGGGTGGTAGTTACTATGTGAGCACACACCAAGGGCTCAGGTGGCCATGCTCAGTTATTTTTTTTTTTTTAAATCTGAAGTAGAATGGTACTGACATATTCATTTGAAAATAGATTGAGCTGGACTTTTTGATTTTAAACTTTTCTGTAAATATTCCTATTTTAATAAATTATTGCTTTAAAACAAAAATTAAATTTCATAAATTATTAGTTCAGTCCACCTACAATGTATTATTCTCTTATTGAATTTATATTATACCCAGATAGTTAAGTAGGTTCTAAAGTTCATATATACCTATAGTTGAAACATCCTGACTTTCCTGAGTCCCCAAGGAAACAAACACTTATTACAGAAGTGATACTTTCTAAGAGGACTAATAAGTATAGTAAGAAATGCAGAAAAGGAACAAGCAGGAGCTTCTGAGCCATGGCTCATATTAGCTGTAGTGACTATGATGACCTGCAGCTTTTAAGAATTCATTTCTTCTGTAAAGATGCCAAATTTGTTGATTTATTTTTCTCTTAGAAGTAATATAGCTTTATTGAGGTTTTCACATGTGACATGAAAAATAATAAAATGTATAACTATTTTTCCATGACCACATACCCACTGCCCTATAATTACTTTCGGAGAAGTAGGGCCTATACATCTTTCCCTCATCCCCACTTTTTGGGTCCTGAAGGACTAACCTAGTGCCTGATGCATAGTTTTTTTTTTTTTTTTTTTTAAGAGAGAGAGAGAGAATTTTTAATATTTATTTTTTAGTTTTCAGCGGACACAACATCTTTGTTTGTATGTGGTGCTGAGGATCGAACTCGGGCCGCACGCATGCCAGGCGAGCGCGCTACCGCTTGAGCCACATCCCCAGCCCTTGATGCATAGTTAACATGTGTGAAATATAAATAATATTTTCAGTAGAAAATACTCATTTGCAGCACACTATTACATTACACACTATAAGATATGGTAAATATAAAGGTCAAGAATTTTTAGAATATACCACTTTATCTGAGAAATAGCTTCATATATCTCTGTTTGTTGTTTGTGGAAAAATTCTCCTCTAAATGATAATTTTATAACTTTATGACTAATGGACTAATATTATAATTTTTTACTGTGGCTTACATTGAATGTTTGTAATTAAAGAAAAATGTAGGATTAATAAGCAAAAGTGTGTATGTGCCTCTGTGTGTGTGTGTGTGTGTGTGTGTGTGTGTGTTTTGAGCACCTTGTTCATGTCCAACACTGTTGTAGGTGTTGGGGACATCATTTCTGTTTACATTCTCCTAGGGGAAAATATGTAATATGTAACTAAACTGATGTGAATCAATCAATTTTTAAAAATTCAGTCCATTTTGATAACTCTGGTGAGGATTATGACTTAGATAACGTGGTAGAGATTAACAGGTCATAGAAAGGTGGGGGGCTCTGGTTTAGCAGGGACATTTAACTTGTTATATCTATTTTTACTTTAAGCAGAATTCTTCTCCAAATGGCCATTGGATAACTCTCTTTAAGTGTTAATACTTCTCTAAAGAAAGTATTATCTGGAGATCTGAACAATGTTTCAGCCTCAAACAAGTCTAAGGAAAAGAATTCCGAGCTAAAGGAATGGAAAGTGCAGAATCCCTGAGATTGATAAAATTTCTAGGGCTCTGGAAACAGAAAAGTAGCCGGTGTTGCCTGAGAACTGTGTGTGAAAAGGTAACTCAGGGAGACAAACACTGGCAAGGCAGACAGGGCCCAGGCACTGCAATCTCATAAGTAAGGGGCAATAAAGGCAAATAGATTTAAACCATTTTAACAAGCTTATACTTTAGAAAGGTCACTTGGGCTGCTTAGTGAAGCGACAGATGGTGGTGCATATAGGAAGGATACATTTTTTTTATTGGTTTAGAAAAATTATAATAATGACGACACAGATTTAAGTTTCTGCAGTATAAACGGCAAGAAATAGCTGCTTTCTGTATATGTTCTGGAAGGAGTGCCAACAGGTCCTTTTGATAGATGGGTTGCAAGATGTGAAAAGAAGAAAAATGGTCAGGCTACTGGCTGAGATAGCAAGGGCTTGAAGGGAATGTGAAGGTGATTTGGAGGGAGAAGATATAATTTCTTGGGCCGTATTAAATTTCTTCTTTCTATTAGTTTTTCAAATGCTAATGAGAAGTCATAATTAGATACATTGGTTTATAGCCCAGCAATGATGAGGATATCAAAGAAAAATTTGCAGTCATAAAATTAAACAATGGGACTGGACATGATGTCTATAAAGATAGTGTAGACAGGGAAGTATGAGAATGTACATCCTGCAAGATGGATAGTAAAGAATATGGAAAGTCTTTTTCAAAAATAGAGCAGATTAAGACTTACATTCTTTAAATGAAGTGCTGTGCTTACGAGAAAGTAAAAACAAAACAAAACAAAACAAAAAACACCTTAGGGTCCAATACAAAGAAAATAATTGGACAACTGCTACTGCAGGTTAAATTCCCAACTGATAATTTGGCTATCCTGAAGATTTAGGTGAGAAATAGTCTTACAGAGCTTGGTAAATCAGGGAAGTAAATTTACTTACTTCTCAGCATAGGTCAAAGGCCATGGATCTTTGCAAGTGAGGGAGCTGGATTAAGTGAGGATGCTTTATTGGGTGGACCAGAGGAATTATACCCACAAACAAAGGCAGAGACAAGAAAGTGTGTTTGTCCAAAGCCTAGAAACTAGGTGAGGGAGAAACAAGTAAGAATATTCCCTGACTGGCCCCTTCATGCTGGTTTGATGTTTCAATTTACATCACCTAAATCATCTAGAAAGGATCTAACTAAGAAATCATCATATAAAAAAGTTATCCTGCTCTGTTCAAATATTCTCTAGAGGAATAAACTCCAGACAGAAGCCAAAGAAGATTCTCATAGATAAGGCTTTTAAAATTAAGCTCACAAAAATTATGAAAATCATAGAAAAAAATGCACCATGAATGAGAGTTACCAGGACTAACCAGAAGTCCATTGACCATCCTCAATAAATTTAAAAATAACAGAATTGTTAGATTTATCCTACCTAAATAAGTATAAGTGGCTAAAGGCAATACAGAGAACTAATAGACAAGTTTCAAATAAGTTCAGACAGCTTTGAAAAACAACCCTCCCCAAAACTTATAAAAAGTAAAGTGGATTCATTGTTACTAAGGAATCTTTTTAATTAAATAGCAGGTACACTGGGGAAAAATAATAAGTATATCCATAAACAAAGTAGAATGCAGAATGGAGCACATAGAATAAAAGAGATAAAGTATGGAAGAAAAAGTGTTCTGGAAAATAGAACAAGAAAGAAAGGAGAGAATGGGAAAAGCAATATTCAGAAATATAATGGCCGATAGTCTGCAGTTTTTAGAGCACAAATCTTCAGATTTAGACATCATGATAAATTCCATACAGGATAAATTAGAAATAAAATTTTTACGTATACTGTAGCCTATTTATATTGAAAGAAGAACTTATAGATATGGTATGCTTTTTGTAAAATTTATTCTACAGTGACAATATCTGAAACTAGCTTTCCTTTGTCTTTAAATTCAAGGCATAAATGGTACTTCCTATTCAATACCAATATCCCCTGTCTTTAGACTCAACCTCTTCTGCCCTGTTTAGGACATAGTTTAATATGTATCACTTTTGTTTTTGACATCTTCATTCATTTTATTCTTACTTACCTATTATTTTGGCCATCGACATCATTAATCCTTTTCTAATCTAAAGTGAAAGATTGACTTTAATCCTGTTTGTGCCTTTAGCAATCATTTGTTATTTTCTTTCTATTCTCATTAAAATGTCCACATGATTAGCAATATTTGCTAGATCGTCAGTAATATTTACTTGACTATTAATCACTTTTTGACTCACAGCAGTCTGGCTTCTGAAACCTCCATGCTATAAAAATCTATCTTACTTAAGTGCAGAAAAGAATTTCCTTCCTGAGCTCACTGGTAATTTTTTTAGTCCTTTTGTGTTTCTCTCCCGACTCCCTTTCTGCATGAAATTTAAATGTTGGTGCATGTGCCCTCTTTCACCTATTTTTGATGTTTTTTGAGGTTCAGGACACATTTTATTGTTTTTTTTTTTTTTACTTCCGAAGTCATTCTTTTTTAGGAATCTTAGAGGGGTTCACTTATCTCCTTCCACCTGCTCCTTTGGGGATTAGTTTAGAGTTTAATCTCAGATTGTTTTCATCCTTTTTCTTCCTCTAGGTCCAGGAATTTCACTTATTATTCTAACATGTTCTCTCTCTGCTTGTACACACACACACACACACACACACAAACACACACACACACACTCACACAAGCATATTCACTTTTTCATCTTCTATTTTTATTTCTCCTTATAGTGACATTCTTTAAATACCTACACATATCTATCATTTTAAATATACTCTAATACGTCTCCTGACACTGCTATTTACCAAATTATCTATTTGGGGCATCATCCAACATATTTTTTTCCTGGCTGTCAGCCAATATCTTACCAAATTCTATTAAGTCTATCTTCTAAATATTTCTCCAATGGGTGTCTTTCTTTCTGTTTCAATTACCAATAAAGTGCATAATGGCCATGCGGCAGGCGTGGGAGGAATGGAGGAACTTTAGATAGGGCAAAGGGGAGGGAGGGAAACGGAGGGAGCAAAGGGGTAGGAATAATGATGGAATGAGTTAGACATCATTACCCTAAGTATATGTATGAAGACACGAATGGTGTGAAAATACTTTGTATACAACCAGTGACTTGAAAAATTGTGCTGTATATGTGTAATATGAAATGAATTGCATCCTGCCATCATGTTTAACAAATTAGAATAAATAAATAACAACAACTAAAAATGCACCAAGCCGTCCCATCTAACTCATTCCAAGTTTGAGACTTCAGGTTCTACATATGCCGTATCACTGGAATAATCTATTTACAAAGGGTCAATCAGTATTTGCTTTCAGCAGCTTTAAAAAAGTTTTGGAGGCTCCCTACCAGCTATGGGATAAAGCCCCAACTCCCAGAGTGATTGAGTCTGTTATCACTTGGTTCCATGATCTTTAGTTGTCCAATATTTATATGCCTATGCACTCAAACTCATGTTGTTTAGAACTTCCACCTTGGTATTGTTATTCCTCTGCTTGGAATTCTTTCACACATCCCCTTCTTTCCTCCTGCACTCCTCCTCCTCTTCCTCTTCAGGTTGTTTTTGTAAATCTGATTAATTGAACATTCATACCATAGCTCAAATATTAACTATTCCCAGAAGCTTCCTGTCTTGGTCACTTATCTTCCCCACAAACTAAGGCAAGTGTGTCTTCCATGATGTGCTTATGATAGCAGGGAAATCTGATTTGCTATTGTTATTTGTTTGTTTCTTTTTTCCTTCATGAGAGTGTAAACTGGGAACCTTTGTTTTAAGTCATCTTTGAAGCCCTGTAACCTAGCGCAGCATTTGCCAAGTAATCTGTATTCAACAAATATCCATTTATTTGACCCTCAGCTGGGTATGATGGTGCACACCTGTAATCCCAGCAGCTTGGGAGGCTGAGGCAGGAGGATCATGAGTTCAAAGCCGGCCTCAGCAATTTAGGGAGGCCTTAAGCAACTCAGCCAGACCCTGGCTCATAATAAAATATTTTCAAAAAAGGACTGGGGATGTGGCTCAGTGGTTAAGTGCCCCTGGGTTCAATCCCCAGTACCATAAAAACAAACAGAAAATTTCAATTGACTCTCAATGACTGCATGTACTCCTCCTCTCCCAGCCCTTACCACACTGTGTAAGTGTGATTCCTGTTGGTTTGCTTATTAGTTTCTTCTTTCCTGGACTTAGCTCCTTGCTTGCAAGCATTGTGTGGTGGAAGAGGGGCAGGGAGGGTTCTCCAAGGGTGTTGAATAAATGACATAAAGAGAACTGACTGGAAGAGTTTATTCTTGGTTGTCCCTTTGTGTCAAGTGTATTTGTGCTCCTGTTATCTCTGCTGTGTGTTCTAATGTCATACCCATATATAATGTCTCTTTCTGTTCCAAAGCAATATCAATAGTTATTTATATTTTTCTATTTTTTTCTTGTGTTCGATCTCCATAAACCAGAGAGCACTACAAAGATCATGTCCTTGCATTTTATTAATTAACAAAAACTATTTATTGACTCATTTGTGCTATTCAATGTGGATACGTTACCCTGAATTCATTTACATTTAATCTTTATATTGCCCTTGATGCTTGGTATTTGATGCCAGTCTTACAGATGATGAAACTGTATATGAAACCTCTTTATAATTGCATAAGGAGCACCTTGGCTTTGAATACAGGTCTGACTCAAAATGCATGTTCTTTCCAGCTAAGACCACCACTTTTCTTCCTCTGTTAGAGAAGGTTCCTATTTCTGACATGTTACAGAAGATTTTAGACTCTAACTACTTCAAAAAAATGTCAGAAGCTTATGACATTCCTCAGTTCTCTTCCCTAAGTTTGGCTGTATCCATTGTTTTTCACAGAGAGATCTGTTCTTCTAACTCTCTCTTTTTTTTCCTCCCTCACATTTTACTCTACCATTAATCTGTATCACCTTCACCTTAATTCCAGCTTCTATTTTTTGTGTGAATTATAAAAATTATTTTTAAAAATTAAAAGCAAATCACTGACCTTATAAGTCTCGTGAGTACCTTCATGAAAACCCCTGGATTGCAGCTAACATACACATTCAGATTTTGCCAGAACACCAGCTTACCATTTTATGCCATCCCAAACTGTCATGCTATTTAAATAAGTGACAAAATTCCTTTAATATCTGACCCATTGCTCATAAATAGTTCACCTTGAAAATGGCAACATTAGAAGCTACATGCCACGTGTGTTGATAGACTTTGTTCAGTACTCTGTGTACACAAATATTTGTTAGACCATTTAGTGATGATGATGATGATGATGATGATGATGATGATACAGGATTATTTGCCTTGTAACTTCAGCATATAATTTGATAATTTTGACACTCAGAAAACCAGCCAGTATCCATTAGAAATGGCCCTTTTACATTTGGGACACTTGACTTGAGCAAACAATTTCACCTGATTGCTTATTCACATGGCAGACAGACTTCAATAACCAAAGTTGAGGAAAATGAACTTAAGATCACTTGCAATTGATCAATTTAGATTTAGTTTGCTTGTAGTTAACCGTGTGACATAAATTTCTACATAGTAATTTTCTTATCTTCAAGTTCTGTAAAATATTCACAATATCTCTTTCTGAAACGCTACTGTAGTTCAAGCAAGACAATGCTACTGTAACTGCAGTGATCCAAAGATGGGTTTGATAATTGAGGGAAATGAGGAAAAAAGTTATTGAGTACCATAAAGATATACTGGTATATGTTACAAAATGATTTGTCAAGAGTTAACAGGATGATGATTTATTTGTAGAGGTTGCAATTAGAATATTATTGAAGTTGTTAAATAGCCTGGAATACATAGAATGAATCCACAGGGTACTATGTTTTCATACCCATTTAGCTATATCTTATCAGCCTATTAATTTGTGTTACTTCACAGAAGTGTAGAATATTTTTTTTTCATCATTTCACATCAAACTTTTGAATAAATAGTCTTAAACTATTTGCTTTTACAGTAGAGTAGAAGAAGAGGAATAAGGGGAGGGAGAAGGGGAGGGAAAGTGTACTAGGGACTGAAGTGAAGCAAATTATATTCCATGCATGCATGATTATGCCAAAATGAACCCAAATATTATGCATAGCTATAATGCACTAATAAAAACATTAAAATTATGAACAAGTGAATATTGAAAAAAACCCAAACCTAATTAATTGGAACTTTTAATTAATTTTTTCTGACATAGTTACCTTTTTCTTTATTTGTGTTAGTTTAAAACCAGTGGGGGGAAAAATAAGTGTGCATGCTGAAAAGTCCCAAAATATTTCATACAAATTAAATTAGTGAAAATATAATGTATGATAAAATCTCAGATATAAAAACCATATTGAAATAACACATTAAAACCATGGACACATCATTCAAAATTAATTACATACCCATATGTTAGACTATTTTAGAACTTCTTTTAAGTAGTTAAACTGTAAATAAGTCACTCCTCCCATTATTTGTCAAGAGTTAACAGGATGATGATTTATTTGTAGAGGTTGCAATTAGAATATTATTGAAGTTGTTAAATAGCCTTGAATACATAGAGTGGATCCACAGGAAACTGTATTTTCCTACCCATTTAGCTATATCTTACCAGCCTATTAATTTTCTACCTCTTAAGAGGCATTGAAAGTGTGAGTTTGTCACATAGATAGTCCATGAAGAACTTGGACTCTCACATTCCCAACAGTATTTTCTCTTGTCCTACAGCAAATACCCTCTCTTATTGGTTTTACTTTAGATCTCATCATTGCCAATAACAGAGTCACTTGCTGATCTCAATTGAAGAATCCACTCTCTTTCTAATTTTCTTACCCTTACCCCGGAAATTATTTGACACTTTAAGACAACCAGTGTGTTATTCTTAACACACTTGTCTATCTCACCTTTGGTTGTTCTTTCCTTTCTTACAGAATTTAGTTATGTTTTCTTAGCATAAGCACATATTTAAATCAAATTCAACACACTTTTCCTGTGATTTAAAAAGGCCTATTTTCCACATCAATGTTTACAGCAGCACAATTCATGATAGCTAAACTGTGGAACTAACCTAGATGCCCTTCAGTAGACGAATGGCTAAAGAAACTGTGGTGTATATACACAATGGAATATTACTCAGCATTAAAAGACAATAAAATCATGGTATTTGCAAGTAAATGCATGGAGTTGGAGAATATAATGCTAAGTGAAGTGAGCCAATCCAAAAAAAAAAAAAAAACCCCAAATGCCTAATGTTTTCTCTGATTTAAGGATGCTGCTTCATATTGTAGTTGGGGGTGCGACATGGAAGGATTAGATGAACTCTAGATAGGGCAAAGTGGAGGGAGAGGAAGGGAGGGGGCGTGGGGGGTAGGAAAGACAGTGGAGTGAGATGGACATCATTACTCTAAGTACATATATGAAGACATGAATGGTGTGACTCTACTTTGTGTACAACAAGAGATATGAAAAATTGTGTTCTATATGTGTAATATGAATTGTAAAGCATTCTGCTGTCATATATAACAAATTAAAAAAAGAAAAAGGCTTATTTTTGATCTAAACAACAGCTTTACTTCATTGAATTATTTCTAGCAGTTGAATGTAACTGAAGTAAAATAACTGTGCTAATTATTCTCACAGGGATGGATGTTGGCTTGATTGGCCCTCAAGGTATAGCATATGGTGGCCAATTTATGGAAAAGAATACAGTATCATTAAAAGAAATTGCAGGCCGTCACTACAATGCCAGTTGACAGAGGTTCTGTTATAGTAAAAGAGAATTGTCTTAATTTTTTTTCACAAAATTTTAAAAACATATAACCATAAAAATACATAAGCATATAAAAACACAATCAAAGAACTTTGCAAGGAGCTGGGATCATTTAGAACATGTCATGTTTAAGTTTCACTAGCATCACCATAAATTTACTTATAAGTAGAACTTAAAGTCTATGAACAAAAATCACAATTGATAGCCCTGCCAAGAAATTTCTAAATATTCAGATATTCTGATGACTGTTTTGTGCCTTCTCCCTCTCTTCAATTATTAAACCCACATCACCCTCATTTTTGGCTAATAATCTCCCATATAATTTATACAGTATAAATGGAATCAAATGAGACTTACTTCTGTTCTCCCACCAAGCCAACTCACACACAATATAATCATCTTCTCTTTGACATGAGTCATTATTTCTCTTTACTTTGATAATATTTAAACATTACTTAATATTGCTTACATTATGAAAAAAAAAGTAAACATAAAATAAGCCTTAGTCATGCATCCCACCTCTGTTCTTCTGTTCTTTATAGCAAATAACATAAAACTCCTGTTTCCTTGAACAGTAGTTCATTCTGTATTCAACCTATTTCAACTAGGCTTTAATCAAGCTATCATATTCTGGATCCATAATTTTTTTCATTAATTTGAAGATATTTTTATTGTTTGATTTGGTGAAACATCTGATGCATTTTGGATATAATTTCTTCATAGATAAACTATCTTTTCTCTTTGGAAGCTAGAATGTTCTTCTCCTGTTTGAGAGTTCTGAAATTTCATAATTGTGTGTGTGTGTGTGTGTGTAATTTATCCAGTTTAGCATTAAGTAGAGCCTTTCAATTTGAGGATCCATGTTAGTTTTTAGATCTAACAATTTTTTAGCTGTCATTTTGCTACAAGCACCACCTATGTATGCTAATACCTGTTCTATGATGTTCTGATAGAGGACAATCTGTCAGTTGCTTCTTATATTGTCAAATGATGTTTATAATTGTGTATTTTTGTTTACATATGTTGAGAACATGTAGTCAGAGCCATAGAAACAGTATTTCTTTTTGTTTGGATTGTTTCTTTTATTATTATTATCTGTTTTCATCTTCTTATTAATGGTTCTCATATTGATATTAAAGTTGCTTCCCCAATGATTATTTTAAAATTTCCTGAGTGGTTTAGTCTTAGGCTTTTATCTTTCAGACAGCACTGAAATTTGTTAAAAGACATCTATTAAAATAGTGACACCATTTAATTAAAAAGCATGTTTATTCTAAACATTTCTAATAAAATCTGGAGTTATTTAGCTCTGACATAGTATTCTGGGCCTTACAAACATTTTAACAAAAATTAATTGTATATTGAACACCTTTACAATTGTCCCATCTTTTTACAATTACCTAATGCTTTAGCTGTGTTTGTATATCATCGTTAATTTTTCAAAATCAATGCTTATATCTATCTTCTGGTATTTCTTCTTCATTTTTGTATGCATACCTTCTTTATTTACCCTTTTATTCCCTTTACATTTATCTGAAGTAATTATGTGATGGTTTTTATATGAGAGCCTTGTGGTAAATTTTCTTGACCTGTGCCTATTTTACTCATCAATCTTGAATAATAATTTGGCCCTGTATGGAATTCTCGTTTGACATCTGTTTTTGCTTAGCTTCAAAGAGTCATTTTCTTCTGGTGTCCATTGCGTCACTTGGCATCTCTTTTCTCTATGTGACTCTCCCCCTATTTTCTCTTTATCTTTCACATACAGTTTTTTGTCACCATATCTTTAGCTATAAAGTTTTGTTTATGTGATGTTCAGTATTCACAACATATTTTGTTGTCTGGCCTGTGGACTTTTTTTTTTTTTTTTTTTTTAGAGTCTAGAAATGAATTTCCCTGCCCTCTCCACAACAGATCTCCTTATCATTGTTTTTCTTCTACAGATCAAAGGGGATGCCTCTTAACAGACAAGCACACACACTCTACCTTCCACTCCACACATGTGCTGTGTTCCACAAAGCACAGAAATATGTAAATGTGCATACCCACATATTCTCATACATACATAGACATGCATACTGATACTCAAATGCACATACAATAGATGCAAAAAACATACACAGATGCTTATCAACTTAAAATGGGGTTACATCCTGATATATCCATCATAAGTTCAAAATATCACAAGTTGGAATGCATTTAATACACCAAGCCTACCAAACAGCATAGGTTGGAAATAGTAAGTTATAGAGTATAACTACTGAAGTATAATATAACCCTACTCTGTGGGTTGTTTACCCTTGTGATGACGTGGCTGACTTGGAGTTGTGGCTTATTGCTACCGACCAGCATTGCAAGAGAGTATCGTACCACATACCAGGAAAAGATCAAAACTCAAAATCTGAAATACAGTTTCTATTGAACGCATATAGCTTTTGCACCATCTTAAAATCAAGAAATCATAAGTAGAACCATCGTTAATTCAGAACAAACATAACCGCACATACCCTCACTTTTATACCTGTACTATATGTGGACACAGATGACATACATACATTATGTGTGCTCACACAAACACACACACACAACACACACATACTTTTTGTGGTACTTTCTGGATGAATATCTTAATACTTCACTCCCACATTTTCATCTAAAGCATTCTTTGACCCTTTTCAGTCTGAAATTCATCTGGTCTATTTCAAAACACTTTTTTTTTTTATCATTTCTTCCCTTGTTATAATTTGTTTTCTTCCACATCTGCTTGTTTTTGTTTCATTTCTGCTGTGTGTCACCATTTCTTTTCCTTTGATAGTGTAGGTATTCGTTTCTTTAGATTTTAGAACATTTTAAATACTAATTTTAAGATATGTCAGTGTATCATTAAACGAATAGCACCCAGAGGGGTTTGGATTCATATATTTCTTAATGTGTCTTTTTCTTAAATAAATAGGTCTCTCTCTGTCCCCCTTACACACACACACACACACACACACACACACACACACATGCTCATCTATTTCCGATTGAAGGTTTGAACTTGTTTCTACTTAACCCTGCGTGATCCCAACTCTCCCCTCTTTAAAGCCTGTCATTTATGTTGCTCTTTTCTGATTCACAGTGATGGCTCTAAGATAATATCAGAGATAATATTAATGTAGGTGCTGACATAGTAGGCAGCTTGGTTGACTTCTTGACCTCAGGATCTAGTCATCTCAGGACCCTAGGTCCTAGTTCTACAAGCCTACAGCCCCAGCTAGTGAGTTGGTCTTTTCACAAGCAACCACAGCTCATGCAGAACCTGCTATGAATCAGTGCACATTATCCAGGTCACTCATCTGGTGGGATAATTCAGTTAGTTTTCTGCTGCTTTTCTTCAAATCCTGCTTTGATCCACCTCCACCCCATTGTTATTCTACAGGGACGATTTCCCCCTTTGTAAGCCAAGATGTCTTTGGCAAGCTGTGAATGCATGCTCTTTTCCCCTACATCACTCTTACTTTCTGTCCTGGAATAAGCAAGAATGAGGAATCAGTGCAGCCCCTCATCAGTTGAATTTACTCCTTGTTTTTTCCCACAGCTGAGTTGGCCACATTAATCCAGTCTTCTCTGTGTTCTGTTAAACAACTCCTAATCACTCACTTTCTCCCTGATGGTACTCTCTAGAGTAGAGTGCTGTTTGAACAAAGTGTGGTCTGCAACGAAGCATCATCAACATCACCTGGGTCATATTTGCAGATCTAGCCTACAACTTCTGAATCATATCCTGAAAACAGAGCCTAGGATTCTGACGTAATAAGCTCCCCCTGTGACCCTTAACATCTATTCAATTTGAGAAACACTGTCTAGTCAATATGGGTAGCCTACTTTTGGGTTGCATATTAGAGCCACCTGGGGTGCTTAAAAGTGGTGATTCTAGAGCTTTACCCCAGACCAATTATATCAGAACATCTGGAAGCACAACATCTTTAAATGCATTGTACAGAGAGGGTTGAGAACCCCTGCTCTAGTCAAGTGTTTCTCAACTGGATGATGTTGTGCCCTCACCAGGAGACATTTAGCAATGTCTGGAAACATTTTTGTTTTTCATAACTGAGATGGTACTGCAGACATCTAGTGGGGAGATGCTGCAAAACATCTTGCAGTGACTGGCATATTTTCCTTTAACAAAGAATCATCTGACTCCAATGTGATAGTACTGAGGCTGGACAACTCTGCTCTAGTTCATGTTTTTGGTTTGGCTATTCCATTTAAAATGTGCTCTAGTAAAAACATCTTCAGGGAAGGCAAAAGGGGAGATGCAAGGGAGGAACACAGAGGGAATTTTACTTTCAGGTTATGACTCAGAAGATGTGGTTGAGATCTGACAATCAGGCTCCTAGGGTGATGCTTTCTGACAGCTAAGCATTGGGACCTCCCAATTCTTTCTTTCTTTAATAGTAAAACAGCTTTTTTTATTTGTTAATATCACATAAGAGATTGAAACACAAAAATACAACTAATGTATTTTAACAGAGAAGCCCCACTCCCATTTTCCTCAGGAATTAAGAATCTAAGAGAAGAAACCATAAAACAATGTTTTGTGGAATCCTTCATTCAGAGTGTTAACATAAGGATTAAGTTAATATTGCCTTCTTGAAAATTTTCTCTTTTCCTTAAAAAAAATTTTTTTTGAACCTTGATTGCTTATTACGGTACAAAAATTTCAGTGCAAAAGTTCAGTATATTGAAAAATGGTTTCCCCCTCCCTCACAGCATTGTTACTTATAGCAGAAAGTAATCAAGAGCAGATTGCTAATCTAGATGGAGCAATCTTTAAATTACACCCAGACACACAGTGGGTTTATTTTCTCTCCCCTCCCCTTCTCATAGGAACTTAAAGAAAACACATATTATACATGTTAAAAAAAGAAAAAAAAAAGCCAAAATTTTTGAGGGAGCCTTTCTACACGATACACAGTACAGTGTCAATAAATTCGTATCTTGCAACAAAGTGTTATGGGTATGATTTCATTTACAAAATTTCAGTGTTAAAAAGGAAATTAAGTTCATCAGATTTGCAGCTTAAAAATTCACAATACAGGAAATATAAAAATATTCTGTGCTTCTAAGAAGACTCTGCACTGTATATAGGTAAGGATTACCACACATGTTTATCTTGAGGAAGACAGTCAACTGGAGAAGTTTACATAATTGCCCAGCTTCTACTGAATGCTCTGGAAGCTCTCGGCTGATGGAAAAGTTCTTTCTCAACAGTCACCCTGGTTGGTTCTTCCTTCTCTTCCTCCTCCTCTTCAGGTGTGGGTTGTTTTTAAAAGCTTTGCTCAACCTCTTCTCCCTGAGAATTTTTCAGTATAACCTTCAAGTCTTCACCAGTGCCCTAAGAATTCTGGTTCTTCCAAATGAGGTCAGTGGGAGGACCGGTTGTGACACCAGCATTTGCAGCCCAAATTGCCACAGTCTGGCCTGTCTGGAGCACCTATCTGGAGGCATATTTGTAAGTGACTGATGGGTCTCTAATTTTCCTGATCATCTCCCAGCCTCCCTTTGGTGGATCCTGTTCAGAAGCATTCATCCACTAAATACATTTCCCATCAACATCTATCTCTTCAACACACACATTCCCAGTGGCGGAAGTGGAATGAGTGACACTCACACTTCTGCAGACCTCTGATTCTTCCACATCGACTCTCTCCTGCTTTCCTCTAGCTGTGCCCACACTGCTACTGGAGGAGGCTGGGGACACTCTCACACGGGAAGAAGAGTGTGTGCAGAGTTTCAACCACTCTTTTCTCTCCTTCTAAGAGTTTCCTACAAGTGATGATTTTCATGTCCAGGGCTAGCTTACCAGGAAGAAGTTATTCACAATCATTCAGCTTTTGCTGCATCTGATCCCTTGTTTCTGCCTCCCCCACCCCCCATTAGATAGCTTGTGAGAGGAGTTGTTTCTTTTCTTTAGCAAACCAGTCCTCCAACTCTTAAATCATTTCCAAACATGCTCTAGACTCTTTATTGTAGATTAGGAAGTCGAGATGAAAGGCTTTCCATTCTCACATGACCTTCCTTCCGTTCTTCCTTGGCACTGTTGACACTGGAAGTATTAGTCTCTGAGGACAGTCGGAGGTTCTCAGGTTTGGCATGGAAATCTGTTCAACGTCTTCCTTGTACAGCCTCACTTACACATATTGCTCTTTTGTCTCATGAAGGGCTTGAGCCAGCTTGTATTCATACTGGATCTGATGCCCAGAATCACCTCTGTCAAGCACGTTTCATGCTTTCTTCTTGTCTCATTAATCTCCTCTTTGTTCATGTTTTTACAAAACTCCAAGTCCTCCTCCGTAAGCTCTGACCAGGATTCTCCAAATCCACTTTAAGTGAAGTTTCATCTGCTTGTCTTTTGGCAGCCTCTGAGAGGCTTCCACCGGGAAATCTGATCCTTCAAATCCTCTAAATCTCCCTCTAAACTTTTTAAATCACCAAGTGCAGTGGCCAGAGCTGTGTCTTTAGACCTCAGTGCTGCTTCATATTCTCGAAGCTTGCTCTGGGCTCCATTAAGATCAGATTCTTTCTTAGCATAAATTCTATCACTGTGAGTAAACTTTTCCTAGTTATGAACAGCATATTAGATAAGAACAACTTACCGGTGGAAAATTTTATTTGGGGCTCAAGATTTCAGAGGTTCAATCCACAGCCCACCAACTCCATCTCTGTTTCAGAGAATGAGGAAGAGCAATATGGCAGATGGATGGGTGAAGGAAAGCTTCTTCCCAATTCTTCCTTGTTGAAGTTCTGAGATTGAACACAGCCTGACAATTAGGGTTAACCAATAGGAGATACAGAAAAAGAAGCAGAAACTTAGAACACATTTTCTGTATTCAAATGTTAGTTAATTGGTTATTTTGTATTTTTGGAAACATAAAATATAATGTTTTTCCTTTTTTATTATTAATTAATATATTTGCCTAGTATCTATTCTCTTAGAATAACCATATTAATTTGCCCCAATATACATATAATTACAATCATTATATTAATCATTTGGTTTTATTTTTTACAGCAAAAGGAGAAAAAATGAGTATGAGATGGAGATTCAATCTTTGCTGAAAATGAAAGCAAAGAATGAAGAGTTTCTCAAATATCTCTACAAGGAGGCATATCACATCGGTTCTCATTTCCATCTAGCCAAATATAGAGTAGAAGGTTTAGAAGATAAAATAGCAGAAGCAAGAAGAAAATTCAAGGTTGTATATCTTTATATATTTTTAATTGTGAAAAAAAGTCATTAACCTGAAATTTATAAAGTTATTCTTGAGAATTAGATTTAATTTATGGGTTAGTAGGTTTTTTTAAAAGAAGAAAATCACATCTTGGCAGAAACCCAGCTTACATAGAAGATCATGAGAGTTTCAGTGTAGCCAGTCAATATTTGCTATTAATTATAAACTACTTGGAGCACCAGGAGTGTGGTGCTTGTTCAACCTCATCCTGTATGTCTAACACATAATAATTCCATCTATGGTATGAGCAGGATATTCTGAGATGTGCCCTTGCACCTTGTATAACATAAGAATAGGGAGTACCTACATCAGGCTTCCAAGTTACTGATTCCAGAGCACCAGGCAGTTTGTAGATCACAGTGCTGTAAAAAGAACTGCCCACATGCTTCAAATCCACTCCTCACTGAGCAGAATGAATGGTCGCCCCCTGCCATCTGTTGCAAAGTCATCCCCACTTTTCTGCAGCTGGGGGACCACTTCAGGATAAAAAACAAAACACAAAATAACAACGACAAAAACTTTAACAATTCACACAATTTACTTTTGAGTTTGTCTTCGGACAAATGTGATAAATGTGTAGATTCGAAATAGCCCATTGAAAGTAATAGTAGCTATTTGTTGAGGGCCTAGTAAGAGTGATGCCTTGGGTAAGTTACTTTCTCCACATTGTCATTTCATGGAAAAGAAGATGTTGTTATTCCAGTTTCACATATGTGAAAACTAATATTTGATAATGATCAATATCTATTGATATACTAATTCATATGTGTTGAAGTGCCCAACTCAGTTTAAACCAAACTTTTCTGGGAAGTGATTAATTAATATAGATGAGTAACTTTAAAAATATTCATAATTTGTAACTGTAACATTACTCAAAAGAAAAAACCTTAAAAAAAATCCAGATAGCAAAGATAAACAAAGTCAACAAAGACACATGCTTAAAGATATTTATAACTGGTTATGGTGCCAATAGCATGGTCCTTGTCCCCAAAGCCATTCCAATAATGGGGACACAGTTTTGAGAAAAAGGAAAAAGAAGGTGTATTGCTTTGCTAGCAAAGAAGAAACACAGGGGACTCCTGTTCCAAAGGCTGTCATTCTGCCCATCATGGGGAACAGGTTTGTTTTTTTTTTTTTTTTTTTTAAAAAAAGGTGATTTAGAGAAAATGAGATTAGGGAGGAGAGACCAGGGAGGAGATTAGGGAAAAGAATAGCAGAGAAGCTCTAGGAAAAAGAAGATCAGGAAGGAGAAAGTTAGAGAAAAGAAGATCAGGGAGAAGAAGGTTGGTAAAAGAAAGAAAACATGTAAGTTTCAGAGTCACAAGGGATATAGTCAAAGCATCAAGTGAACCCCTGTTAACAATTATACAATAGCAGACTATAACAATAATGTAGGTTACATATAATATAATAACAGAAAATAAAGTCCATGAGGGAAACAACATAGCCTATCTTGTGCACACTGCTGCATTCCCAGGGCTTAGAACAAAGCAGATAACAGAGCTTTATGGAAATGATGAATATGTTGTTGAAATGTGGGCTAGGAAAGTTTAAATAAGAAAATAGTAGAAGAGTGGTTAAATATATAAGGATAAATTATAGATGAATTCAAAGTGGGATTTCTAAAAAAATTAATGGGACTTCTGCTTTAATATTTTAGTGGCTGTAAAAAGATCTTAGCTTGAGTCTCCCAAAGATAACAACTTCAAACTCAGAACCTAAAAAAGAAGTGACACCCAAAGGTCACAATGAATAAATAGGGTTTGGGGATTCACATTACTTTAATTGATGTGACTCTTTGTAATTTAAAAACATTTCTACAAAAGCTCCACGTGTAAATAAAAAAAGAGAGAGATATATTTTTATATCTGAGAGAAGCTTGGCCACCAAAACGTGTACCAACAACACGCCCTCAGAGCCAGAGCTCCCGTGTGCCAGGAATTCAGTTGCAGTCCTCAGTTATTTGCAAAAAAATCTCACGAATTTTCTTTTAAGATTTCAATTTTCTTTTATGATTTCTTTTAAAATTTCTTGTAAAATTCTAAGATTTCTCATTCTTGATTTCAACCTCCCATGAGTGTTCCAGCGTTTTTCTTGGTTTTTCTCTGTCTCTGGAAATAAACGGATGCTATCTCCTTGATTCCAGCTGAGCTCTGTTTATAATTGGTGTCGATTCCCTTTTTTTCTTTTCGAATGTGTTTCCAGATAAACAAGCACTGCCTGTGCCATCTATTCTTCAGTGTCTTTTCCCTAATACAGGGAGTCCCTTCCAGTAGAATGGCTCTCTGCTGCCACCTTCTGGTTTCTGCCTGCTAAAGGCCAGGCAGCAACCAGGTCAAAGGTGAGGTTTCAGCTTGAGCACTTTCCTGCAGCAGAACTGTTGTCATTCCTATTCCCCAGGCTTGATCTTTGGATCTCTTTTTATTCCTCTTCTTCACAACCACCGTGGAATAGTTGTGACAGATACCTGGGGCTGGAGGAGCTTAAAATATTTACTCTCTCACCCTTTACAAAAATGTTTTTGAATCCTCTGCTCTAAAGAGTTCAGTAATGGCAAGTGTGGGAAGCAGTCGCTGCCTCAAAGGCTGTTGGGGAAGCCCAAAGAAGGAATGAGAGCGGAAGAGGCTGCCATTTCCACAAAGCTGAGTGAGATCTTACTGCAGAGTGCACGGTGGTGTCTCCATCTTTAGCCACCTGGCAGTGTTGGACAAATTTGATGGGAATGTCTAGGCAGAGAACCTCACCAGAGAGCCAGGGCCACCAGCTCCCCATGCACCTGCTGACAGCAGTTCTGCAGGAGGACAGAGAATAACAACAGTCCACTGGGACAAGGAGGTGGAGTCCCTTGCTGTGCTTTGTATGTCCTTCCACACCCTCTGCTGAAAAAGCCTAACTTCATTCTAGCTGGCAAAAGAAATGGTTCACAGCAGCATCCAGCTCCATATTACAAACCACAAAGTAGATTTGCTGAGAGCTGTGGTGCACACTGTCGTACGCTCAAAGCCAGTCGCAATAACTTAGTGAGACCCTGTCTCAAAAAATAAAATAGAAAGATCTGAGGATATAGTTCAGTGGTAGAGCATCCCTGAGTTCAATCCCCAATAGTGGAAACCAAACCAAACAAAGCGTAAGAGTGGATTTGGAGCCAACAGACAAAAATCTTTTTAACAAGCACAAATAGGTGGACATATGCAAATTTCTCTAATCTGATGGATTGTTATTACAAATAACACCAGGCCTACCATTTATCTGTTACAACATTTTTGACTTCTTGACTAGTAGAATTTCTTACATTTTAAAAACATTGTCTCTTTCATTTCATCGGCATTTTTTTAGGAGTCGAGGCCAGTTACTTGGCGGAATTTCTCTCAATACAGATTCATCACTTTGTTTGCTCATGATCTGATTCGGGTCAAGCACTTTGGTTATCCAAATTAGAAACAGTAACCAATAAATGGATATTTTAAGAATCTGAAACTTTTTTTGCCCCAACAATTATTCTCCCAGTAGACTTGGCATCTGTGAATTATGCCTAGTTGAACCAGTTATTTGGAACAGTTGTGACATGGCAACTTTTCTGGGCTCTCCTTCCCTTTGCAATGAATTGACAGTTTGAAGAACTCAGAGGCAGGGCACAAGTTAGGCCACAGGCCACATTGCAAGGAAGGCTCCTACTCTAAGAATACATGTTGCTGCAATCCTAAGTCAGGGTCAGCCTCGCTGACCCTCTCACAATCACTCCCACTTCCCCAAGTGTCAAGAAAAACATCTCAGAGACCTCACTTTGCCACCCATTCTCAAGATGCTACTTACAAATTAAACTGTGTGATCATGATGAGCGGGCCCTGAGTTTCTCATGATATAAGACAAGACAAAACAAAAACAAAAGACAAACCCAACAACAACATACTGTTGAGTTTGAAAGAACCTGAAATTTTTAATTTAATTTCTCAATCTGGAGATCCAATGCAGTTTGTTTGTTAATCATGAACCTGTCTTTCAATAAATTATCCATTCAACAAATATGTGACACAGCGCTGGATGCTGAGGAAAGGGAGGAGGGAACTTGCTCCGAAGTGCTATGGAGAGTGTGCAAGCTACAACATCAGGGTCCTTGGTGCTGATAGTCAATGTGACAAACTCTATGACCTCAGTGACCTCAGATTTCTCATCTTTGAAACCAAATTATAGTAGTTGCTACAGTTAGGATCTTGAATGTCCCCAAAAGGCCCAAGTGTTGAAGACTTTGTCCACAGCATGGAGCTGTTTGGAGATGGTAGAAGCTTTAGTAGGTGGGGTCTAGTAGGAGCTCTTTGGGTCACTGTGGGTATTCCTCCAAAGAGGACTGTGGGACCCCAGTCTCTTCTTCTTTCTCTTGTGTTTCCCAGCCACGAGATGAGTGTTTTGTTTTACCATATGATCTCACCTTGATGTACTGCCTCACCATAGGTCTAAAAGCAAGGGGTCAACTGATCATTGACTGGAACCTCTGCAAACACAAGCCAAAATGAACTCTTTTCTCTTTATAAGTTGATTATCTCAGACATTTAGGTATATGTTATAACAAGGGGAAAGGTAACACTGTAGCTATATCACTAAATGAATATGATGAACAACTTACAGATGCACTAACACGCACACGTGCACACATACAAGTTTGCACAGCACCATGTTAATTGAAATGTTTGCCCATCTGAACCTGTCCTCATTTTGTATGAACTCAGTGTGCACAAGTTGTCATTGATACAGAGCCCTATGCAGCAGCTAGAGCTGCCTTTATATACAAAAAACTCTGGTAAAGGGCCTGGGATGCAGCAACTTCTCAAAAGTGGTATCCATAATATTAATTCAGAAATGCTTTTTATGGCTACTGTAGCTCTGGGGCACTTAATCACTGAGCCACATCCCCAGCACCCCACCCCCTGTTTTCATATTTTTTAATTTAGAGACCAGATCTCACCAAGTTGCTTAGGGCCTTGCTAATCTGTTGAGGCTGGAATTGAACCTGCAATTCTCCTGCCTCGGCCTCTTGGCCTCTGGGATTTCAGGCCTGTGCCACTGTGTCAATTGGTTTCTGACAAAGGTCAAATGTGAAACTGTATTTGGAATAGAATATATTTTTCTCCAGATTATTGAAACATTTTAAAATTGTGTTCCCTTTGTATTAAGTATTTAATAAATCGGTAAACTCTGTCTCTTATTATGTTAGAAGGGACTTGTAATTTCTTTTTTAAAATTTTAAAATTTTTATTTTTTAATTGATTTTAATTTTTTAAAATCATGACAGCAGAATGCATTATAATTCTTATTACACATATAGAGCAAAATTTTTCATATCTTTGTATACAAACTATGTTCATGCCAATTCATGTTTTTATACATGTACTTTTTTGCATTACAATTCTTATTACACATATATACCACAATTTTTCATATTTCTGTATGTAAAGTATGTTAATACCCAATTCGTGTCTTCATACATGTACTTTGGCTAATGATGTCCATCACGTTCCATCACCCTACCCCCTTCCTTTCCCTCCCACCCCTCTGCCCTATCTAGAATTCATCTCTTCCTCCCATGCTCCTCCTCCCTACCCCTCTATGAGTCAGCCTCCTTTTATCAGAGAAAACATTTGACATTTGTTTTTTCGGGATTGGCTAAATTCACTTAGCATTATCTTCTCTAACACCATCCATTTACCTGTAAATGCCATGATTTTATTCTCTTTTATGTGAGAGAAAAGGTACACTCATACATTGCTGGTGGAACTGCAAATTGGTGCAGCCAGTATGGAAAGCAGTACAGAGATTCCTTGGAAATCTGGGAATGGAACCACCATTTGACCCAGCTATCCCTCTCCTCGGACTATACCCAAAGGACTTAAAAACAGCATACTACAGGGACACAGCCACATCAATGTTTATAGCAGCACAATTCACAATAGCTAAACTGTGGAGCCAACCTAGATGTCCTTCAGTAAATGAATGGCATATATACACAATGGGATTTTACTGTAATTTCTTTTAAATTATCAATATAAAAAATACATTATTGTATTTTTTTGGATGTAGATATGTTCTTAGGTAAAATGTATTGAAGTTATTGATTTAATTATCACCTTGATGTTTCTTCTTTGGAATTATTGTTTTATTTAGGAAAGCATAATCTTAATGGGTGGATGTACAAAGAGGAGGAAGAATTGGAAGAAAAACCCTACATGCTTGTTTCCTTATATTTTCCATAGAATGTGATAACTTCAGTAAAGAAACATGGAAATTAGAGACATAGCTAAACCTCTCTTTTCCACTTTGCAAGGCTATATATTTTTTGAATCTGTAGGATAGCCTAAGTTCAGGCCAACTTCTCTCTAAAATAAGGCATTCCAAGATATAAGCCTATAATAGAAGGAACTTTATGAACTACTTCCCACTTGGGGTTTGTGTGATAATTTAAAGCAAGACTATAATAATTTAAGAAAGTTTGGAGAATCTGATCACATTTTGCAACCTTCACAGTTTAATTATATTCATTTTGTTTTCAAAGTCGAAGGTGTTCATTCTGAAAAGTAACATTTAAAAGCAATTTAATAGTTTTTTAAAGGAATTTATGACAGTCTAGATTTTACTTTGATTATTCTGAGATTTATTTTTAACCTCAGAACTCTTAAGGTATAAACCGAATGAAATTCTGTAGTCTGCTTCCTGGTGTTCTCACACTTAATTCCTTTGCCTCAAATAACATCAAGGTTTTCAAATATTTTGCAATACACAAATGATAGTGAACATTTTACTCTCTATGAACAACATAAATATATCATGTATTTGCAATTATCCTTAAGAATATGTTTTAATAGTCTGTGAGTAAAACTCCCATTTTAAAAAATTTCATGACATATAGGCTAGAGAAGATTTCTTGAAAAGACGTATCCGAAATCAAATGACTACGGGGATGATAATTCAGGTAATACTCATTTGGTTTCGATATTTCATTCTTTTTTTTAATTTGCATTTTACTTAGCATTTTAAATTTGCCTGTAATGAGGCATCTTGTCACTGCTTGGTTTGCAAGCTAGCAGTTTTCTCTCCTTAGCTGATGACAGTTGCCCTCTGTGTACAACTAGCAGTGTCTGATCATGCATAAAGAAACTGACCTCCCATACACATATCTCATTTTGTGGCTTAATGGGAATTTCTGCCAGTCTAGTAAAAGGGCAGTGAGATCTTATTCCTCAGTGTCTAACTCTTTAGTTTGCTTTATGATGATGTTATGTTTTCTTTACTTTTAGTGTCTCTCACATGAATTTCTTGATTTAACCCTCAAAGAAAAAGTACACTATGATATTTACATGTAAAGATTTTGAAAGAAAAGCAGGATAACTAGTAAAACGAACTTTAATTTATTTTTTCATCTTTATCTAACACCTGAATATCCTTTGGAACTCAGGTCGGTTTTTTTGCTGCTAAAATACTTCTGCCTCAGAAGTACGTATGTATGTGAAACCATGATTATCATTATAAGAAAAATAAAACCAAGAGACAAAGCAGTTTAGAATAGTGTTATGTGAATTATTTTTGCGTTTGGTCCTCTTTGAAGCAAAGACACATTTTGTGATTCCTTCTGTTATTTTATACTTTTTTGATCAATAATCTTTTTTGAGTATTTAAAAAAAAAAAATTGTAAGTTTTCTGTCGAAGGAACCGCTGAGCTAGAGCCAGTCCTTTTTTGAGTATTTTCAGACTTTTTGCCCAAGATTTCTTAACGTCTTATTTATTGATTGATTTTCTGTGGTCTTAGAAGGTGTAAATTGCCTAGTTCCTATATGTGTTGTCGGGGTATTCGCTAACATATTGTCCCCTCATCCTCATTTAAGTGTTTGATTTTATTGTCTGTAAAACTTTTTCACTCATTTCTTCTAACAATAGCTGTGCTCTCTTTAAATATACCATACTTGTGCCTATTGCTTTCTATGGTGTAGTCTATTATTTGATTTTCACATAACAAAAAGATGACTACCTGGCTGTGGAAATAAGTGGGTAATTTATTAATTACTGTGCATACATGGAAAATTAATATCAATAAATTATTTACAATTTTGCTGGCAGAACAAAATTTATTCCATTCAAGAAAATCAGTTAATTGAGAAAAAAGAGCTTTTGAAAGAGAGAGCAGTATATGCTCTAGCACTGCAAGAAATACTGGAACCTCTGCTCATACTAGATAATGATTCTGTACAACTGAAATTGCTCCATGAAGAACAGAGTCAGGTAAGCATTTATCATTAATCCAGAAACTAATTTGTAGGACTCTTTAAGCCCCTAAATTCGGTATGTGAGTTCACATTGTTATTTGGGAAATTATGACTTCACCTAGGAACATCTTGGACACACTAAGTAACTCTTTCAGCAATGCACCATGGATGTACAGTGGAACTGTCTACCAAGACCTATTACTTAGAACCCCATACTCTATCTTACTGTGTATGTAGGAAGAACAGTTTTCAAATGGGTGAGCAGTGCCTTATCTGGTGCGACTGCCACTGTGGAAAACTAAATTCAGAATCTTCACAGCTTCTTGATGGAACGCTAAAGTTATATTTACTTGAAAATAAAATATAAGGTGTCCTGACATTCTCATGGTAAATTTTTGATGCATATACAAGTGGAGACAGCTAGGGTGAAAAATAAAGCAAACATAGATAAAATATTTTCAAAACCACAAGTTTATGGCAATAACTAATATTACCAGCCCTTCCCAAAGAAAAATTTACTAGAAAAATATGTATACATTGTATCATTAGTCTTATGGAGATGTAGAGGGTGTGGTAAGAGTTATATATTCTTGTCCTTCCCTGAAAGGAGGATATTCATTTATTTATTCGGGCCATTTTGGCACAAGATTTTTTTTCCTTTGCAAATGATGATGTAACTTTATGTTCTCAGTCATAAATAATTTTCAAATTGTTTTTATTTAAAAAATGTGATTTACAAAGCATTGGTATTATAAATGTTTATTTTGATCTTCAAAGCCTCCTGCCCATGGAATAGACAAGGGGGAGTCTGCTTGTATCATAGACTAGAAAAACCTTGGGCCTAACCAGGTTGATTCACTTGTACAAAGTCATAACACATAAGAAATAACAAGTTCTGAGTACTACATAGAGCTTGTCAATGCTATCCTAGTACTGATAGAATGATTATATAACCAGTAGTAATGCCTAGTGAGACACATTATTTCAGTAATTCCCCCCCCTTAAGCATTGATGATAGAAACTTATTAATTACATCAAAAGCATCAGTGTAATTGTCTGAGTATGATAATGAATTCCTGAAAAGATTAATAAATTTGTTTCCCCTTAGTTTGTAATAGCCAGGGTTTTTACATCCTCTTGTACTTCAGTGATCATTTTTAATTTTATTGTATTTTAATAGATAATAAATTTTAAGAACAAGTCACTTGGCACAAACTCCAGGAAAGAATAAGTTTTTGCACACTTCTTAGTAATGATTGCTGTAAATTTGTGCTTTAGACCTTTAATTTTGATAAAGAATCTTAAATATCACAACGAGATCTTGTAATTTCTATGAAATTTTATTCGTTTTTGTTACTTAACTGAAGTGGATTAGATTTTGATTCTCTCAGTTAATACAAATAGAATATTGAGATTTGGCACATCGTATTATATTTTTGTCATTCACGTGCAGTGATTCTTTTGCTCTATTTACTGAAACAAATTTTGTCATTATTAAAATAGTCACTTAGGTACTATTTGGTCTAAACTATGAAAATTGAATTGTAAATGCTGTACAATTTAATATTGTAATGTCTTCTAGTTACTGAATGACATAGTTGTAAAGAGGGATTTTGTTAGAAAGAAGGTGGAAAAAGCAAAGAAAAAATTACGAAGAAAGGGGAAGAAAACTCATGTTGCACTAATGGAAACTGAGGTAAGAAATGAAATTTCAAAAAGTTTGAATTTACAATTTCTTTGTGTCCATGAAAACTAGTCAGTCAAGTTCAATGTTATGTGGATGTCTTGCGTTTCTCATTTTTTTTTGCACTAAGAGGACTCTGTGCATGTGAGCATGTGTTGTTTTTATCTTTTCCACTGCGGGACCCTGTAGGGGCATTAGCCCCTAATCAGGATAAAATTCAAAGCCAAATTCAAATTGGATTAATGCAGAAGTCTATCGCTTTGTGTAATTGCCATGCATGCTTCTATTGCTTGGAACTTTAAGGAAGAAATGAAAAAGAGAAAAAGCAAAGAAAGAGGAAAGAGCAAAGGGAGGATGGAGGAAGGAAGGAAAAAAGGATGTTTGTGCCCCTCCAAAATCCATATATTGAAATAATTCCTGGTGCAATGATATTAGGAGGTGAGGCCTTTGGGAGGTGATTAACTCATGAGGCTCGACTTTGGTAAATGAGATTAATGCCTTTATAAAATAGGCCCCAGTGAACTTGCCTACCCCTTTCACCACATGAAGACACAGCAAGAAGGTGCCATCTTTGAAAGAGAGTGGCCCTCGCTGGACACCACATCTGCTGGTGCTTTGTTCTTGGACTTTCCAATATCTGGGACTGTACGAAAGAAATTTATGTTGATTATGCATTACCTGTCCTAACAGATATTGTTTTAGCAGCCTGAATGTCTTAAAACAGGAAGGAAGAAGGGAAGGAAGGAAGTGAAGAAGGAAAGAAAGAAGGAAGTGATAGGAAGGAGGGAAGGAAAAGGAAAGAAGAAGTGGAGGAAAAGGAGTTGAAAGGGAACTAAGTAAAAGACGACATTCTTGCACTTTTATTTAATGAATGGAATCTTCTGTTGTCATAGTTCTATTGTTTTAGTTCCAAATCCATCGATCTGATATTTTGAAACTACAAAATTTTACATTAAACATAAATATGCTTATGAACTAGTCCCTAGTTTCTTTTCAGATGCAGTACTTTGAATCATTGATGTAATATAGTTACTTTAATATTAACGTATAATATAATTTGGCTATGTAGGTTGATTTTCAAAAAAGTAAAAATATACACAATTCTTAAATTCTAATCCAACTACCAATGTCATTTTGTCCTTCAAAAATATCTTCACTTAGTCAACTGAAGTCACTTTTTAAAAATTCATCTTAGTGCTGGCCTATATGCAAGGCCTCTATTTAGTTTGTTGGATGAAATAAAAATAATTCACTGTACATGGAAAAATGATACTCTGTTTTCCCAGGGAAAACAGATCCCTTGTGTTTTCATTGGTGAAGAAAATGTGGAGCTTAAGGTTTCTAAGTTATGTGACACCATAATGGAGCCACTGTTTATGTAAGAGATATCTCAATCAGAAGTACAGTTCAAGGCCCAAAAATAATTTTTAAAGATTTGTATTTTAATTTTCATTTCGTAAAGGACATTGTGACCTGTATTATAGTGGTATCTGCATAACCCCCAAGCAGCATTTCTCTTCCATACCTCAAGGGCACTGTAAGCATGAAATGGTTCTCATGAGTTTCTTGAAGTTAGCCTTCATATCTGGTGCATGTCCGTCTGTGTGTTTCCTTTATTTTTTTTTTTTGTTTGTTTTAAAGCTGAGCATCAAGAATACTTTAAAATATTGGTTAGATAAAAGTAAATCTCCATCTCCATGGGAGATAGAGTTTGAACTCAAATTTAACTGGCAGAGTCAGTATTGTTTTTCTGCAATGGAAGGAGTAGGCCTGGAAAGAGGCACCTAAATATACTGGGAGAAGAGCCATAAAAGCAGTGCAGTACTATGTGAGAGGGTAGGGTCGCTCAGGGGCTGAACTGAGGGAAGAGGGGAAGTCTGCAGAAGAGATGTTGTCTTATAATGGTGAGAACGACTAATGAATAAATGGGGGTTAAAGTCTTATCTTATATGGTGGAGAACAGAGATGTTAATATATATGAAATACCTAAAGATTAATTAGCATTGGAAGTCTTAGAATTATTTCCTCCATCATCATCATCATCATCATCAACTGATTTGTAAAAATAATTTTTATTAGACAGACTTTATGTTTGCAAAACAAGTGCTCATGTGCTGCGAGCCACCCATGGGCTGTGTGTGTGTGAGCTATGGGCATTTGAGCACGTGAGGGGACTGGACTGACGTTGCTGTTCTGACTGGGCTGTGCGACGTATGTGTCGTTTTCTCGAGCTCTGCCTATGAGCCCACACAGCACCTGACATGGGTGTCACTCTCCAAGATGTCAGTCAAACTTCTGACCAAGACATCACCAAGCAAGACTCCACCCTCCAAAACCCGACCCCTGGTTCTCTTGTAATATTAACCCTTTGCTTTATTTGGGTGAAATGTTCCATGGAACGCCTTTCCCCAATAAAAAAACAAGGTTCAGGGGGTGCTTACTCTCTTACCTGCCTCTTTTGCCTCCCTTTTGGGGGCAGAGACTGAGGAGCCATCACTGTACCCCCCAAAAGGTATTTTCTGTGTTTGTGGTTTTTAGTTGCCAGCCCAATTCACAGGGAGTGAACCTGATTCAGTAGAGTGTGAGGACCCTCATGAACGTTGTTACCTAAATTGATAAGAAGTTACTATTTGTTTTTAATTTTCACACAGCCAATGTAAATTGTGTCTCCTCCTAAATTGTAAAGATTTGAAAATTTAAATATTTAAATAAAACATCCCTGCTTTTTTTTTTTCAGGATAAACGTTCAGCAGTTTTTGAAGAGTTAGAGTCAACTAAAGACAAAACGAATGCTTTTAATGTAAAAATCATTGATTTGAAAATAGAATTAAAAGAACAGGAACAGGAAAATTTAGATTTTGAAAAGAAAATTGAACAGTTAAAGTAAGTAAATTTGATCCAAATATTAACTGTATTTACATATTATTGATAGAAGAGATAAAATTCATATTTAAATTTTATTCTTAAATTGCTCTACATTTTCCATTGTAATTTTATGTTGAATACACATGTGATATCCATTCTTCATGACTCCCTGGATTTATTACTTTCTGAATAATTAGTGATGTTTCTTCTTTTCCAAGTATATGAACTTTGTTCTTTATGATAGGATTTTATTCTCAGTATTAAACATAATAAACATTCTATGTAATAAATATTTTTTATCTCTTAGTATTTATGTGCCAGACTTAATAATTTATGTTTTTTTATGTAACCATTTTTTTTTATTAATGTTCTGAGGTAAAAATTTAGGAATAGATACTCTGTAAAGCCTCACAATTCAGTCACACAATTCTCAAAAGCTTCTTATTCAGTCACCTCATCAGTTGGGGATAAACCCGGCCAGGGATAGTATGGCTAACTTGGAGAAGGACTATGCTCCAAGGCTCACAGGGTGTCCATGGACCCTCACCTGGAAGTCATGTACTCTTCTATTCTTTTTGGTTCTTGTTTGCTGTTTTTATAAAACACTAAGAACTGGGCTTAGAGAGCTATTGGAAGTATATATGCCAGTCATATTTAGGAATGACAGTTTGATTTAAATATAGAAGGTTAATATAAACATTAGCACAATCAAATTGATTATTTGAGGGATAAAGACTCTAAAAAAAATGTAAGGCATAACCTGAACCCATGTACTTTTATGGACTCAAGTCAATGCACCCAACAAAGATTTGCGTAGCAATGACCATAAGATTAAAAAACCTTTTTTTTCATATGATTATATAGTCTTTATCTGAGAGAAGCCAAATTACATTCAGTGTATCTTGGGAAAAAACACAGAAACTTAAATTTTACTTTGAAAATTATTTATCTGCATTTTTTAACACCCATAACAAAATAGTGGGATTCAAAGGCGTAAACCTAAAATTATGTAATTTACACTAAACTTAGGAGCTAATGAAAAATTTTCTTCACTCTTATTACTATTTCAGTCATAAACTATTCTTCTATACTGTGGCTACATTATAACGCCTTTCATATAACAGTGGTAGTCAGGACCCAGTAAATCAAATCCCTCTCTAGTCTTGACAAGATTCTGCCTTCCCACAGGCAAAAGAGAAAAAAGATTAAGAAAAAAAGGAAAAAGGCAAAAAGAAAAGGCAAAAGAAAAAAGATTAATATTGGGGTATTACCTTGAAAACAGTTAATGCAGTTAATGATTAATGTCCATGATGGATAACATCCAGGAATATTTAAATCTACTTTGAATGACTTGTTAATGTGCCAGGCACTTTGTTGGGCAATCTATCCCTCATTTCATCTAATTCTCAGAGAAAATTCTTAAATTATACATTACTTCCTAATAAATACTAAGGAAACAAAGACTCAGGAAATTTAAATGACTGTCTTACGATCATAGCAAATTGGTTGGTAGAACCAGCTCCAGCCTAGCTCCATCCTGTTCCAAAGTATGTGCTTTTTCCAACTGCGTATACCAAGTCTCCTAAACTGGGATTGCCAGGAAAATTGACTGCAGACAAGCTGTATTGGAAGTAATCTATTGCTATTTTCAATAGGTGATCATATCAAATTAATAATTATTTAGAGAACCAATATTAGGCCTTGTCACAGGCCCCAAGAAGGACAAAGAAATGGCAAATGAAAAGTACACCTTCAAGTGGCTAGAGATTGTTTCAGAGACAAATCTTGCATATGTAAGACAATTAAAATGGAATGTTAACAATAATAAACAAAGCTGTCCTTGGCTCTCATTTGATTTTTATAATTGCTTTTTAGCCAGGAAGTAGAAAGATTTAAAACTAGACTCATAAGACCAGAATTTTTTCTCTTTTTATTATTATGAGAAACATGATTTATGTAGATAAACGTATACATATATAATGTGTCATATAATTAATAACATACTATATTGAATATACTCTAATCTCAAAACACTTAGTGTAGAGAACAAAATACACATTTTCAGGATAGAGCAGTGTTTGTTGGAGGCATCTAGGAACATTTTATATTTGGGGTCATATTGCCTCCTCCAGTATGAATTTATTTTGTTCCCTGTGCTCCAAAAGGTCCATATTATTGGATACCTAAATAAGTCATCTCTTAGGAATTTGGGGAGTGGATAATATGAATGAAGAAATGGAAGAAACAGAGCAAAGCAGATGAAAGGGAACTTTATTCCATGTAGAAGAGGCTCTTATATACTAAACGTGAGCAAGGAGTCATGTTTCCAATTTCTATAAACAGCCACAGGGAAGACAGAGTAGTCAGTGTACCACTGCTGAATCAAGCAGAGAAAGACAGACTGGATTTGAATTCTGGTTCTGTCATTTATTTTACTACCTACTTGAAGGATATACAAGCTAATAGTGCGAGTTTAGGTTTCCTCAATTGCTCATGGTATTAATGATTATTATTTCATAGGGGTTTTGTTGTATTAAATGATATATTATTAAAAGCACTTTAACATTTGAACCTTTCCAAGAATGTTAGCCTTGCTGCCTTTATAGCTAACCGTGCTAGTGATTTAATTTTCTCTGTCTGTTGAAGCATCAGCTAATGTGGGTGACATAAGACTGCTAAGCATTTGCAGCTATGCTTATTCTGTATTCATGGTTGCTGCTTAACTTCGGCAATTATTTCTTAAGCTTGTTTGTTGTTGTCAGTATTGTTCTAACCACTTTTGGATGCTTTTTTTTTACTAGTAGTTTTCCTTGGTAACTACTGAGTTTACCATCAATGTTATTTTGCCTCTGAGGCAGGATGTACTTAGTACAGAAATGGCACTTACACACACACACACACACACACACACACACAGAGTTTTGGAAAGAACTACAAAATTTTCCCGAGATCTTTCAGCTGTAAGATTGGGTCTTTTAAAATTTATCATAAACATTTACATGTGAACATTAAATATTACAACATGAATTGACTTGTGGCACATGAAATTCTTTCTTCACAGGGAGAACTTTTTAGTTGTAAGATATAAAAGGGAGAATGCACAAAATATATTTGAGCATTTCATGGAGAAGAAAAAACTCTGTGAAGAGAGAATCTTTGATGAAGACAAGAAATTTACAGTGCTCTTTGAAAAAAGGCAAAAGACTCTGGAAGATATTAAAGTAAGTATTATTTTTTACTGTCTTAAGTGAAAGAAATATAGTGGCAGTCAAATTAGCAGTGAATTTGAGACACATTTTTCATGTTGAAGTAGCAAGGATGTTTAAATTTTAAAAATACATTTGTTAGCATAATAAACATAACATTTCATTTTTCTAGGTAATGCATGAGTAATTAACATATTCATGCAGCATATTGTACTTTTCAGTACATTCAATGGGTACCCTCATCTTACTATTGCACTCATTTTATTTGCATTAATATAAAAACATAGGTTTTATTTATTCTGGAACCATTTTTATGTTTTTAATGGTGATGTGAGAATGGTTCTGTTTTGTTTCTGAATAAACATACTTTGAATATTTACCAACCACTTTTTTGATAAGTGAGACTATTTCAAACTCCTTCCCTTCAGAAAAAAATTTCCATAATATTTTAATGGCACTATATATTTACTTTTTTAAAACAGGGAAATAATATGATAAAAATGTATATTTAACATCCAAATTTTTATCCTTCAAATTTTATAAAGCAGTACATACTAAATTTTTGTACAGATTGTAACTAAGTTACATATATGTAGTTAAATAACCCCATCCAATTTTAATGTTTTACAATAGTTTTGTTGCAATTAATTCTAATTTATTAATGCCATGGGTTTTTAAAAATATATTTAGAAATATTATTTATTTTTGAGAGACACAATGAGAAAATTTCCACAAAATATAATTAATTCTTCTTTATTAAAGCCACTTTCTTCAAAACTTTTTAATATATATGTATAATCATAATATACTTTATCAGCTATATTTGATCCTGATATTCAATTATGATTTCCTTTCACATATCCAAAGACAATACATTTTTAAGAATTTTGGAATAAATGTATGTTGAATAAACTTGCATATGAGTGAATAAACATATTGTATTTACTGCTATTGCTATGGTCCATCCTATGGTAAAATTATTAACAAAACTATAGTAGTTTTATTAATAGTGGGACCGAGTAGCATTGTTCCATTTTATTTTATTTTATTTTGTTGGTTGTTCACAACATTACAAAGCTCTTGACATATCATATTTCATACATTAGATTGTAGTGGGTTAGCATTGTTCCATTTTAAATGTGGTCATTACCTAGAAAGATTTTTTTCCCTAAAAATATGAAAATAATTGGTGCCATCTAGTGGCAATAAATGATGCCTCCTCTTGGAGGGATTCCTGGAACTCACATGTGAGGGATGAAGAGATTAGGGAAGCTAAAACTGAAAAGCACCTTCCAGAGCAAGAAGATTTGAGCTATTTACTGACTTCAGCATATTACTCACCTCCTATTTTATCACAGCAGTAAAATTAGTTATTTGAACCCAACCACATTTTCCAATCATACTGGTGCTGAGAACATAGTGGGACCTCAATGATAATTTATTGACTGGCATTTCAGCACTTTAGTGGAGCAATGATAACAAGGGAAATGGCAAAGCATGGTCAGCAGGCTAGCTACGGGGGGTGGAGGGCATCCTGTATAACCAGTTGCTAGATTATTGACATTTGCATTTCTTTTCCTCAAAAAGCCAGTCCTTGCCTTACTACTCTCAAGTGCCCACCCCCAGCCTCCTGGAAGCCTCATGTGACCTATCCCGCTTTTTTTTCTGAGCTGGTTTTTGTCACTCATTTGTATTTGTTTGTTGTCTGGTAGTCTGCTATAATAATGTATTCTCTAAGGGGGCAGGGAATTTTCTGCCACATTCTTCTCTATAACCTGAAAACTCAGAACTATATATGGCATAGTAGAGACACTCAGTAAATCCACTTGTAAAATGAATGAATGGATGGATGGATGGATGCCTGTTTTGATGATTTTGCCCTCTGCACATATGACAGTAGCTGGAAAAGGATATTTTGAAGGTATTTTCCATACTGCACCAACCCCATACTCTGGATACTTCACCATACACTCATGCTGTGTATAGATGCGGAGTCCTTCTTTCTGTGTCTGAATAATAACATGAGAAAAATTTGTCATCCAGTCTTTTCTCTCTATTGAAATAGTTAAATTGTCTATTGATTTATAGTATTGAAAGATTTTGTGAAAGATCTTAATGCTTTTTATCAAATAGCCTTTACTCTATATGAAGTTGTCTCTTGTCTGTTTTTAGGCTAGATCTTTCTTATGCATTCATATTATGTGACCCAAAGTACAGAGTTCACTTTATTCGACCCAAACATGCAATGTGTAGTGAATAATATGCTTTATCATTAATGGTGCTATTGATGTATGACTGTGATTAGTTGTTGAGTATTAAATAGTGGAAAGACAGTATAATTCCTCATAGCAAACCTGATCTTATTCCTGTTTATAAACAGGATTAGTTAACTTTGGAACTGTGTATGTAATTAAAGCATTCCTGGAAAGAAAAAAGTCTGACAAAGGCATCATTACAATACTAATCTGGGGTGTCCCCTGTGGGCAAAATGATTGATCACGATTATGGATGATCTGTGGATATTTTTTAATAGAAGACTATAAAAGCCACTATAGATTTATTAAAGGATGTAAGAAAACACACTACTGTATTGGAAATATTAACAGCTAATAAAATAGTTTTAAGAAAAAATATTCACAAAGTTGAGAGAGCATATAATTCTATGTCTGGAGTTAAATTCAATCTCTCCTCAGTGGACAATTCCTTATCATATTTCTATGGTAGTTTGTTGTTGTTGTTTGTTTATGTCATGGCATTTTTACTAAGTGCTTACTTGTAAATGCAATTGCTTAAGGTTAAAATTTCAGTATACCTTATTTGTCCTACTAGTACATCTCTAGCTACTATTGGAAAGGTCCATACAGAGCTAGAGCTTGCAGTATTTCAGTCTGTTAAGGCCCACTGCCTTCTCAATGTCAATACCTCTCTCTGGGTGTTCTCTCTCTAGTTTTGCTCTCCTCTCTATGATTTAGGTTATATAGGAAAGGGCTATAATTCAGTGTCCTGGAAGAACAATTTCCAGATTAAGTTCCAGATGAGACAATATTCCAATATTTTCTAAAATTTATTGGTTTTTGTTTTACTTCTTGTTTCCCTCTTTTAGGACGCATTTCTTCCCTTGGCCACAGCAGCCCCACACTTAGCGATCAAATCATTTTTTGACCCTTTTGCACAGAAAATCCTTAGTTTGCAGAGGCAGTGGGTCACTGCCTTACTGGGCAGCCAAGTACGAAAATTGTAAAAATCAGAAACAGATTTAATCTTCGATCATTTTAAAGATGGTTACAACTTTAACTTATTTTCCTATTGTCCACTCATCATTTCTTCATTGTCATACAACTATTCTGTGAGTACTTCTGTGTTCGAGACATTCAGCATTGGACAAAAATCCTAGCTTCACCTTGAAAAATTCATCAGCAGGAAGATGGAAGTTGTGAAACCAGACTTAAAAATAGTAACAACACTCAAATAACAAACAATGGTGCCCCTTGTCCCCTGCCCGGAAATGTAAGGAGTTATTAAAACGCATTACACCTTCTGGGGTCTCAATAGTGGGAAATGAATGTGTAATAAACCTGGAAACTGAAGAACTCACCAGTAAATTTTCCAGGCAAGAATAATCTTCCTACCACCAAAATGATTTTAATGACACACGAAAATTTTTAAAAATTAGGCACATGGTTTACATTATGTATATTTCTCATGTGACTAAGCAACAATTAGTCACACACAATAATATGAATTATTAGCCTCATGACATTGCTTTTTCAAAATGCCTTATTGAAATCTATGATTCTTGGAGGAATGAATGTTTTCAGTGAGGAGTGGTGGCCAGAGTGTTGACTTTGTATCAGAGGGCACTTCACGATTTTGTTCAGACCTAGGACTGCAGTGATTTTAAGTACTTAGAAATCAGGACAGAGTAGCACCAGGAGAGAGAAGATGGGAGCACAGAATTGGGTGATTCCCAAATATGAATTTAATATATTTTGAATGTTTACTTTGAGTGTAATCCATTAAATGAGGAGGAAGTTTCTAGTTTTGCATCTCTCTGAAGCACCATGTCCCCTGTTGCTGCTATGCCCCAGAATTACTTCTGATAAAATATTAAGGCACTATTTACATAAAACTTGATTTTTTTTTAGCACTGGCAATCCATTACCACTTACAGTTTTTTAAAAACTATCTAGGGGCATCTATTATAATAGTTGACTGTAGTCCATTTCAGTTTTTCTATATATTAGTATTTTTTTATGTAGTTGTGATAATACTCCATGAACACAGTTCAGATATTTATGATCTTTTTTTTTTCCTCAGGTAACCTCCCTTTCCCAGTTTTGCAATGCCTTTCCCCACTTACCAATTAAAATAATTATATATAGATTTTCCAAACACCAAATTGCATTCTTAAAAACACCTTAATTGATCAGGGTTTATTAAAATTTTAAGACATTACTGGCTTCAATTTGTAATAATTTGATTTAGAATATCTGTTCATCTGCAGTTCTTCTATTTTGTAATTTGTCAAAGAGATTGGTTTCATAGACTTGCTTCAGTTTTTAAAATAAAACTGGAACCCCCCTCTCCCCCGATCTATGTTAAATAGCATTGGGTATTTCAGTTCCTTAAAGGTTAGAGAAATTCTCCCATGATGCTATTGAGATATGTGAAGGGGATGAGATTTAACCCTACTTACAAGCAAAGGGTAAGCTTGTCGCAGTCTCAAAGATACTGGTAGAGGACAGGGAACTCAGGCTGAGAGACCAGGTCTTGTGATCTTAGGTTCTCATAGGATCCCCTGGGTTTCAAGTCTAGGGGGTGTGCTGTGAAAATGGTCTGCGTGCATGATACTTGTGTAGATTTCTGTTGTCACAGTTAACAAACTCTGAATGTAGGAATCTCTAATACTACAAGAGGGCTTCTAGCAAACTTGTTCAATCTTTGCCTTAAAAGAAGACATTGTATTTGCCATATCATCATCCTTGAAAAGGTAGTTCCAGGTAAAATCTGTTACAAGAACCGTATAAACCTAATGGTGGATTTTGTTCCCCAACTAAATAGGTGAGCTTGCCCCTTTTATAAATAAAAACTTTATATCAGTATATTCAATTTCTTCTTTTTTTTTTTGCTTTTATGTGTGATTAATGTTTTCCAATTATCTTGAGTCAATATTGGAAAGTTATATTTTTCTAGAAAAGATCATTTGAATAGGTTTGCAAATTTATTATCACAAATTACTGTAAAATATAATTTATCTCTTCTACTTTGGTGGTGATGCTTCTTGTACATTAGCCTTTCTCATTCCTTTTTTGTTTGATTTTTGTTTTGTTTCTTGTCATTTTTTAAAAATTTCACTTGATTAGCTTGATAAATTTTTGCATTTTGGTTTTTTCCTATACATTCCAAACTCTGCTTTTGTTAGACAGGTTAATTATTTTCTCTAATTAATTACACCTTTGTGATTATTTCTTTTGATTGGTTTTATAATTTTATTTATTTATTTATTTATTTTCTTCTTTTTCTTTTTTTAGCCTGTTGAATTTTCTGCTTTGAATCATTCTTTCTTATTTAATGGTTATAAATCCCCATTTAAATGATAAATTATATTCTGCATATAATTTTTGAACTTTCAATATATGGTACACTCATTTAATGTTTTTACTTCTTTGAGGACACAGTCACAACTTAAGGAGTTTAGTGGTTTTGAGCCTTTTTGAGGGAAAAAAAGCAATTAAATGGATAGCTAAAAGAAATCATTATTTAGAAGACTTTTTCTTCTCTACCAGGTTGGGAGCAGAGAGTAGTGAGTGTTACTTACATTTATGTTAATTTGCATCTGGTAATCAAATAAAATTTCTGCAATTTTTTGTCCATAGGTAACTTTTGAGAAAATGAATTAATGAGATCATTAATTCAACTTATTTAATTATAATTTTCATATCATGAAAGTTGTTATATTTTAGTGCACTTGATTTGTACTAGTCTACTAGTGGTAGATTGAACTTCCTATTTGAATTTTTTCTGCAAATTTTACTTTATTTCTTTGTAAGTCCTGTTATTCTCTCTATTTTATACACACACACACACACACTCTTTAAAAACTTGCTTCAGTTTTTAAAATAAAACTGGAACCCCCTCCCCCATCTATGTTAAATATATGTGTGTGTGTGTGTGTGTGTGTGTATATATATATATATATATATATATATATATATATATGCTCACAATTATTAAATGAGAATTTGAATTGTAATATTTTCATAAAATGATTATTTTCTCCTCTGTACTATTTTAAAGTTAATATTATTAACTTCTGCTTTTCTGCATGTGATACTAATTTAATTTTGTATTTTAATAATAACAATTCTGGTTTAATTTTTAAATGTGTCTCTTTAACCCATAAAAGATAATTTAATTAATTTTCATGATTGTTTCATGAACCCTGTTTTTATTATCTTGCTTAATTCTCTCTGTGTTGATATAACTTTCTGTGTTGTCTTTTTTTGTTATATTGACTTTTGAGGTTTGATTTTTATAACTGATAATAATAGGAAATAGAAACATTCTAGTTTAAGTGATATTGTTTCAAGTGATTAAATGGAATATTAAATTCATTTTTTATTAATTAATTGTTGGAGTGATAAATCAAAAACTTTTACCTTACTCCAGCTCTATGGACAATTGACCAATTTTACTTCTCTTCTCTCTACTGCCTTGTTTCCTTGCTATGGTTAATTGTGCCCCAAATTATTGCATTCCTATCATGAACATGCTGCTGTTGTTTCTGTCACATAAATTGCTACTTCCAGAAGTGTTTAGCCTCTTGTATTTAATTTTGTGCCATTTGGCCAAGAATTGTTTATACTATACTCTACATGTGTAATGGGTTTTCTTACTTGTTAACAATTCCTTAACACTATCACAGTGCCTACTTCAGACATCTTTATATTGATATATTTCTTAGTTGATTATTTTACATATTTTAATATTCTTCCCATTAAGCAATTGAGTTGTTCTCTTTTTCCAAGTTGCCTTACCTTACAACAAAAAAATGGAGGTGCATAAATTTCTTCATATCTTAGTTTTAGTCCTTATCTGTAAGTGAGGGTAATTGTAAGACCTGCCTTCTAAGGTTGTTGTGAGAATTAAATGTGTTAACAGTGGCACTTAGAACAGTTTTCTGCAGAAAATGTGTGTATATTATATCATTAGTTTTATTATTTTTATTGTTATTTCTCCTCCAAAAAGAAAAAACTGTACAGATTTCTCTGATTTGTTTATTTAGTTTGGTGGAAAAGAAATCTGAAGTTGTATTATTTTATGGCCCTTAGAGATGACATTTCATTCCTGAATATTTATTTTAGTTTTCATCCATTTGTAATATTCTAAAATGTTGCCTTTATGTACCTTAAATTAACCATTTTTCATTGTTTTTGCTCAAATCAATATGACATTCAATCTTTGAACTCATAATTTTTAAGTTCAAGGTTGGGAAAATTTGCTTCTGTTTATGTCTTTCATAATTATTTTTATTACATTTATTTTGATTTTTAAAATTTTATAACATTATTCCTGGGTTACATTTTGTTTCCCTTTGGCATACTAAGAGAGTTTTCAATTTTGTCCTCCCCATTAGTGTCAAGCAACTCTCTAAAGACACTGGGATTTTGAGGTTATTTAAGCAGTTAGCTTCCCCTGACTAATGTATAAATTTCTTTGAGAGGGCTACATGTGAGCAGACTCTTGTGGGGGAGGGGAAGAGGGAGAGAGAGAAAAAAAAAAAAGAAAGAGAGATTGATTCCACTGGTGAGATAAAAATATATGCTCCAAAGCCATGCTCCCAATGCCCTACCTAGTCCAACCACACCCCATCACTTTAATTATCATTCAGTTAATCCCTATCAGGAGATTAATTCACTGATTGGGTTAAGATTCTCACAATGCAGTCATTTCTCCCCTGAACCTTTTTGCATTGAATCACATGTGAGCTTTTGGGGAACAGAACTTCTAAACCATAACATGGAATTATTTTACACAGATATCTTAGAGAAGAACATTCCTAGAGACAAAACCCTTAAGGTGGTAGCATCCTTATTCTTTCAAGGGAAAGAAGACAGGAAGTTTGAAACAGATGCAGCATAGGGAGAATAGCCAGTAAGGCCAGAAAGACAATGTGGACCATTTTTTAAGAATTTGACATTACATTTACTCTGAATGAAGCAGAGTTTGAGCACAGAGGACTAATAAGTCCTGACATATTTTAAGAGAATCACTGAGGCTACTAGTTTAGAGAATTAGGTTGGATATAGGAAGACCATTTAGGGAGATAAAAATGTCTTCATGTGGGCTGAGGTTGTAGCTCAGTGGTAGAGATAAAAATGTCTTCAGGTGGGCTGAGGTTGTAGCTCAGTGGTAGAGTGCTCGCCTAGCATGTGTGAGGCACTGGGTTGGATCCTCAGCACCACATAAAAATAAATAAATAAATAAAGGGCATTATTTAAAAAAAATGTCTTCATGTCCTGCCTAGGAAATTAATAATAATGAAAATAATAATCCTGATAACCAAATCAATATATTACTAACAATATTTATGATTAGAAAGTTCTTAAAAAGCTAAGGACATTATTGCATTGCTTGCCATATATTTCATATATGAAAAAGCAATACAGAATATTCAAGAAATTATGAAAATTTATTTAACAGAAGAAATATGCATATTCAATTACTAAACACTTCTGATAATCTCAAGACCTGAATTAATACAACAATGGGATACTTTAATATTGGGTAAGAGAAAATTATGTTAATACCCAGAGTTAACATAGCTGCATTGGGAATGTAAATTTGTAGATTCCTTCCAGATGGAAATTTTGCAATATGTACTCAAAACCTTGTAAAAGAACATATGCTATGATCTACCATTCAACATTATGAATATGTCTTATGAAAATGATTAGAAAATTACACAAAAGTGGTTACTTAGGAATTTCATTGCAAGTGCTCTTTTATTAGTAACAAATATGCAATGAGAGATAAGTCTGAGAATATAGGATCACAGTATATCATAAAACTCCAGTTAAAAGGGTCATACTTAATTTGTAAGATAGTAGGAGACCTGAAGAATTTTCCATGAAAGAATGTAATATGCTCAGAGGCAGGCTATAGCAAGATCAATTAGATAGCATTGTATAAGATGAGTAGAAATCAACAGAAAGCACAGTTTCACATATAAGTTACAAAATAGTGTTGTGGGAATCAAAGAGAAGTGATGAGACACTGAGAGGACAAGAACAAGATTGAAGACTTAACAAAGACTGATGTCAAATAGGATGTGATATGTGAAGAATAGAATAATATATAGGAGGTGGTATATTTCTGTTTTATTGGCAAACAATATATGGCTTTTACACTGAAAAGAACTTTTATGGCAAGATTTTCTGAGAAAATGGCCTGTTTTGGACATCCTAGAGAATATGTAAGTGGAAACACATACCCAGTAATTCACCAGGTGAAGGTAGAGTTTAGGAGAAAGAATGGAGTATGAGCTCTGCATCAGCCACTCTGTTGATATTGAAGCCAAAGGAACACTTTAAAGCCTTGAAGAACAATATCTAGAGAATATCTGGAGACTGAACCTTGGGAAGATAGTTGTTCATTGTTGTCTCTCCACTGTGCTACAATGTATTCACATTGATGAGACCTCAGGCTGGAACTCCCCACTTTCTCTTTTATCAACTGGCTCTAAGTCAGGCTCTGCCAATAGGAGGCGCTAGAGGGAGACCAAAAGATCACAGGAGAAGAAGTATCTTCCTTCCTGGATGCTGCCTGTGGGCTTCCTTGCAGCCTGCTGTCTCTTTTTGGCTCCTGTTAGCTTCATCTTATGAAGCAGCAGTGCCTTCCCATAACCACAGTAGAATACAACTTTAACTTTTGCAACACCTGGAGAACTATTTTTTTTTTTTCCTGCCCTGCTTAGAGACGGCAGAAACAGCCAGCTGGAGCACTCTCAGAAGTCAATTTCCCAGCCTCCCAGAGCCTGTTCTTCCAGCCCAGCAACAAGAGATTAATTGAGAGGTGGGAGTCCAGCTCCACACATTGCCAAAGCATTGAGTCACATTCTTGATTTAACTGTTAGGAGAGCATCCATGACAGAAAGAGTGGTATCTGACCACTGGTGAAGGCAGACGATCAAATATAAAGATGAAAGAAGCAGAAGCATGGAAAGAATCAGAGAAGGCAGCTTTAGAATACTCTTAAAGAATTTGAGTAATAGAAGGAGTTTATGTATGTTCATTTATTTGTTTGCATACTGTAAATCTCTGATTTATTTTCCAGCAAAAGCAAAAGGGACAAGATTGAAGTAAAGATTCTATTATATTCATGAGACACACCTTTGCTTTAGTGTTTGGTTCCCATTCCAATTGATGAAGCTTTTGAGGGAGAGCAAAAAGCCTCACTCTTGTAAATCCTTCCAGGGTGCATCACGATGTCTAGGATATAATTCCTCAAAGTTGGCTAAATTAAAGAAGTCCAAAGAAAGTGATGCAACTCCTAAAATGAAAGTTTAGAATTTATATTTCAGTTTACTTTGGCAGCAATAGAAGATATTTTCCCCTAGCTGTTCATCCATTCATTCATCCATCCATCCATCCATCCATCCATCCATCCATCCATCCATCCATTTATTTGTTCATTTTGAGGTCATGTGTCGAATGTCAGAATATACTCAAGATTCCGAGAGTATCAAATTAAAGGCAATGGCTTCTCTCAGCCTCCCTGAGCAACACTGGAAGGGAGAGGTATAAGTAAATTAAAACATTGTAATAAATACTTTTTTTTTGACCTATACACATAATTCTTTGGAACTTGGGAGAAAAGGCTTGAAGGTAATCTTAGAAGTCTTGCTAGGAATATGACGACAGAAACCAAGCCTTGGAACACTGAAACAAGTAGCCAAGAAAAGAACACTTCACATAGTGAAAACATTAAGAGAAAAGATGTACAGGTGTCAAAAGTTAGTGTGTATTTAGGGAATGTCAGGTAGTTTATTAATGTTTATTAATGTTTGCAGAGGAAAAAAGGTCATATATATAGACAGAAGCCACATCTCAAAGACTCTAAGTGTCATACTTAGGAGTTTGTGTGAATCAGATTAGGAATACTTGATCAGAAGGGTAAAAAAGCTACCAAAGAAGCTGAGAATACCACTGAAGTTAGCAGATATTTTCTCTGGTTTGTTGTTGACACTAGCAGACTGCAGGTAGACTGAGACTTGCATCCTGTCAGCCCTTACATTTGAAAAGAGGGCCCCAAGAAGGCTGGAAATTGGGCTCCAAATTCTCTTCCATCAAAGAAATATGTTCCTTTATGCCAGTGTGGTAAGGTAATGTTTTTATTATTCCATAAAAAAATAGTTGACCACCATTGATTATAAGTTGGAGAAGAATGAGTGATATTGGATTAGATGTGCTAACAAAAAAAAATTGCAGTGAAATGAAGAGTTTCTGGTGAAATTAAAGGATTTTTTAATTTGTTTTTAAATTTTTGATAACATAGACAGAACTTGACTCTGAGTTTTGATGGTAAGAGGAATTGTCCATGTATATGGGTCTGTCACTCTGTGTCTGTGTATATATATGTACACACACACACACACACACACACCTCAGGTTTTTAACTTAACAACAGATAGTTAATGGTGTCAGCATCTAAAATATAGAGATTGCCGATTGAGAAACAGATTTGCAACTGGATTTTATCAAATTTGACATTCCCATGGAGGATTTCTTTAGAACTCAGTACCATGGAATGTAAGGATCTAGAACTCAAAGAATAAGGACTTGAATGGAGATATGGTTGTGGAAATTGTATGCATGGGCAGTGCATCTGAGGCTTCAGGAAATCTTAGTAATACAGGGAAGATTGAGAAGACATATTAGGACACAGGCCTTGCTGGGTGAGAGTGAGATGGAAAGGGAGTACGTTTAGAGGAAGCAAAAGACTGAGAGACTTTTGTCAGGAAGTGAAGTACAGGAGTTGAAATCTTCCAAGGCGGGGTATCATTCTGGGTGATGATAGTCAGAAGGGTGACCAAGTGTGAATATTAGTGGAACATGGAATTTAAGTTAACTTGATTTATCTGAGTCCATAAACTCTAAGATTAAAAGGTTGGAGAGGTCATCCAGATTGATACAGAAGTAAAGCAGAATGATGGGGATCAAGGATAGACATGAAGAGGGAAAATGGACAGGAATCCATTAATTGATAATTTAATAGGGTGAGTGAAGGTGTTGTATTCTTTAATCAATATAAAATTCAAGCCAAATGTTTTTATATAAGCCTGCAGGAGTGATGGTTTGGAGGCAATAGTGGAGACCTAGGGTTATGCTAGGATCACCTTCTAGCATATGGGGCCTTGAAAAACTAATTTTCTCTAATTCTAGCTCAGATTTACTTAATGAGAACAGTTGTATCTAGTATCCTGTAATGAGGATCAAGTACTATCTAAGCTTGTTTCCCAAGGAATGGAACTTTAAAAGTTTATATTGGAAAGGTTTATACTAGGATAACTGTTCAGTTTAATTAATAAGTATATATTGATTTCCTACTACATAACATACACTACTTACTATATTGAGAATTTTAGAATAAAGCACAGCTATTAACCTTGGGAAGCATATCAACCTCACAGAAAAAAATTCTAAATATCTTTTTAAATATGTTTTGCTAACCAGAGACAATCAAAGGAAGAGAAAGAGTGTTAAAATACAACTTTTAGGGGCTGGGGATATAGTTCAGTGGTAGAGCACTTGCTTCGAATGTGAGAGGTTGTGGGTTCCAGAACCACATACACATACACACACACACACACAAAAAAAAAAAAAAAAAGAAAAAGAAAAAGAAAAAAACACTTAAAATATTGTCACAGTTATAATTTAGATGTGCTATCCCCCAAAAGTTCATGTGTGAGACAATGCAAGAAGGTTCAGAGGGGAAATGATTGGGTTGTGAGAGTCTTAAATCAGTGAATTAATCCCCTAATAGGGAGTAACTGAGGGGTAACTGAAGGCAGGTGGGGTGTGGCTGGAGAAAGTGATTCATTGGGGGCGTGGCTATGAGGTATATATTTGTATCTGGAACATGCAGTCTCTCTGTTTCTCCCCCCCCCCTCCCTCCCCCCCTCCCCTCCCCTCTCTCTCTCTCCCTCTCCCCCCTTCTCTCTCTCTGTCTCTCTCTCTCTCTCTCTCCTTCCTGACCATCCTGTGAGCTGCTTCCCTCTGCCACACTCCTCTGCCATGATGTTCTGTCTCACCTTGAGCCCAGAGGAATGGAGCTGGCCTTCTATGGACTAAGACCTCTGAAACTGTGAACCCTCTAGTAAATTTCTCCTCCCCTACGATTGTGCTGGTTGGTTCCTTTAGTCACAGCAGTGAAAAAGCTGACTAAAAGGGCCACCCTTTTGTATTATCAAAAAAACAGTTTTTAAAGAAGCAAGTTAGTAGAGCCTCCAAGATTAGATATGGTGTTGCATTACCTGTACCATTAATAAAGACATCTTCAAAAACCACATTATATTATAATTATAATTTAAATATATAATATATAAGTGTGGTCTTATACCTCAATGCCTATGCTATAATCAATAATTTTAAAAACTTTGTCACTTAAAAATTAGCTAGGCAGTGCTAAAGAGCATAACACATGGTTTTCTGATCTTGGTTGTTTATGTAATTAAAAGGACCTTCCTTTAAATGGTATGAATTTTACTTAGAGTTGTTACCTTCAGGAAGGTCACTACTGCTTGCTTTCAGAAAAAAAAAATTGAGTTTAATGTGGCAGAAATGAGAGATCTATAGGGTTATGAGGTTCATAAGCATAGATCTTAGCCTAAAGTGTTCCACCAAAGGCAGGGGATTACTTTCAGCCACCAAGAGTTCCTGCTTCTATTTCTTTAAGTTTTTTGGGAGAGACAAGAGAAACAGATTGGGGGTGGTGTGTGTGTGGGGGGGGGGCAGCAAGCTCCCATTTTGTCTTTAGTGAGTTAGCAGTCACTTTCCAGAGATGTAACAGCACCACATGTTCCTTTTAGACTCAGGATTTTTGAATCTGGCCCTAATGCTCTGACAGATATCACAAAAGTGACTTGCTCAGTGTCCTGTGGGGCATATTGTTCACATTACCCAAATAGCCCTCCCACTGTCTGATTTATTTGCTTACAGAGAACCTGTATACCTGACCTCCTGAGGGAGCTGCATATCTCAAATTTGGGTGCCATGATAATAATAACAGTTTGAGAGAAAATGAAATAGGCTATAAAGAGAAAGGAAATGGAATATATAAACTATTGTACAGTGTCATGTTCATTTTCAGTACTATATAAAATAATGAAAATGTTTTTTCGATAACCTTTGTTGATTTTTATAATATGAAACACACTTTATAGAAAAAGACAATGAATTTACTAAGCAAAAAAAAAAAAAATTAGCAAAAAGTATTTTTAGCTTTTGACTCAAATTTCTGCATTATTGCCCCTAGGTTGAGATTAGAGTTGAATTCTGCATTAGAACAGCTTTCAGATAGAAGATCCTTTTTTTTTTTTTTTCTTTCCACCTTTGGCAACCCTTTCGTTGCTATTTCAGGGTTCAAGTGAAAGGATTATCTTCTTGTAAAGCAACCCAGTGTGGTAGACAGCAAACGCTTCATTTTTTTCTAATTTTACACTTGCATTTGGGGAACTTAAAACGGAGAGACACTGAACAAGACTTTTTCACAATCATGCAGGATTTAAGTTGCACATCTGCAAATCTGAGGGTTGCTTTTCTAAGACCTTCCCCACTCCATCGAATATCCTAAAAGCCCTCAGTAAACAGTAAAGCAGCCAGATATCATTGCCACAAGTGCCAGGTGGCATTGTACTGGCCATTGTTTTTTGTTTGTTTGGGGTAGGTGTGGGTTTGGTGGGCAAAGTAGGCCAAATCAAAGGGAATTAAAGCCCAACCGGACTAACATGATGAAGTATTCCAGAGGCAGAGTACAAACTGTAGATCAAGGCTTTCTCAAAATGTTACTTAAGAAACAGGGCTTCTGTTCATAAGCAACCTTCCATTTAGGCACAAAGAACCAAAGTATCTCCCAGTTTTAGCCCAGTCCTGTCATGACACCATATCATCTGATCAGTGTGATGGGAGACAGGCAAGGTAGGGTATTGTCAGAAGTGAATAGGTAAGAGTGCAGCCCCAGCATTTGCACACTGAATTCATAAATGCTTGAGTGCTCATTTCTTCACATCTTCATGTGGTGGCAATGTGCCTATAATATGCAGAAGTTAAACACTCTGCATAGCCAGAGGGCATGTCCACTCCTCAGATACCACCAGCTAGCTGGCTACAAATTCAAGGCTCACCATAGTCACCATCAAGTTTGAAAATTTGCTAGAAAGCTCAGAGAACTCAGGAAGCCATGTGCTGGTTATTATAGGCTTGTCATCAAGAAAGTATGCAAATTGAAATTAGCCAAGGGGAACACATAGTCTAGAGTCTAGGAGAAGTCTGGATGCAGAGTTTCAGCCCGTCCTCCCCTGTGAAGCCAAGGACAGTGTTATCTCCCATCACCCCTTCTGTGAGACAGTACCCACAGAGAACTGCAAACCTGGAAAGCCACTGGTGTCCAGATTTTCAATTATATACGACCCATTTGGCTGATCTTTAGTCTCCAGTTCCTCCTGGGGGTCGGCCTAATCATTATATCTTCCAACGTTTGGAATTGATACTGTATGACCCAATGTATCCATCATAAATCACAGTGTTAGACTTTCCAGGGGCCAGACCCCACTCCACCATAGGAGATCACAGGTAAGGCAAAGGCCAGGACTCTCTTTAGGTAAGGTTAATTCTGTACTATGCATCTAATTGCTTTTATATTAGAACATAAGTCCTTGCCCTCATTAAGACTCTGGAGGGCACAGACAAATATTCAGAATTACATACATCTTACAGTTCCCATTAGGGAAAGAGAAATAGAAAAAAGAACAGAACGAAAAAGGAAAAAAAAATAATCAATATAGTGTGGGTTTTTAACCACAGAACTCTAATAAATATAGAAAGAGTCTGGTGAGCTACTGAGTTGTTACTCTATGGTCAAGTATGATCCAGATACTTGACTATGAGAACTACTTGGGTTCTATTGCAGTGTCTGGGGTAAGGATTCAAGGTGACAGTATCCATGCTTCTGGATGATAACCTAGGTGGAGACATATTTACCCGTAATACAAACACAGGAGCAAGGTCAAGCTTGGCAAAAGGAGATGCAGAATGAAGTCGCGTACATGTTGACTTTGGTGTTCATAGACTGGTCTTGGAATGAGAGGTCTAACAACCTCTCGATGACAAGGAAAACTCTGCCTCATGGGTCCTTTTTAGTATCAAATTTCTAAGTGTGGCAGTATATTCTTTTAACTCAAGGGAGTTAGCTATAAAACCCATGGAGTCTGGCTTTGGCTATCCAAAGATAAATATAAAAAATCAGTTAGTAAATAGTAGGTTATGTAGATGCATGTGTGAATTATATTTTACATAGGATTAAATACTTTACTAAACCTTTATGTAGTATAGATGGTTGAAATTGTGTTTGATTTGCATATAATCAAATATTAAAGGAAAAGTTAATGAGAGAAAAGAAACTAGAGTGCTTACTGCCATCATCATGTAAATTGAGTGGTGAATGAACTTGATTAGATAAATATGTAGAGATTTCATTGGTGAAAGCAAGAACATGAGCAAAGAGAAAGTAAGAAAGCAGGAAGGTATGGAATGGCAAATACAAAATAGAAATGTACAGTTGTTTTTATTCGATATGGAAAAAGTGGTGTGTTTGTGTGTGTGTGTATGTGTTTCAGAAGTTGGTAATGGTGAATGTGAAGCTATTAGATGAGCATTCAGGAGTTACTTGTATTTAGGAGTAAACATTGATACTTACAAGAATAAATATAAGATATTGCTTGTGCTCCAGCCCCACACTTTAGCAGTCAACACACCAATCTCTGGAGTCAGATGGCTCCTGGTTCTAATCCTGACTCCAGGATTTACCTATTTTATTATGTTAGGAAATTATTAAATGGCAGTTTCCCATTGAGCATATGGTTATTATAAAGATTATTTAAGATACTTACAAAGCATTTACTTAATTGCCTGGAAGATAGTAAGCATTCAATAAATTTTGGTGCTTATGCATTGAAGGTTAATTTACATTTACTTAATGCTATGCTTTGAATATTTGTTCGCATCAAAACTCATGCTGAAATTGAATTGTAACGATATTAAGAAAGTAGGACCTTTGAGAGGTGAATGGGGCCTTGGGTTCTGTTTTCATGGGAGAGATTAATGTCATTATAAACAGGCGATTCTGGTCCCCTTTTGCCTCTTTGTCTTTCTGCCATCTGCTATGTCATGGTGCAGCAAAAAGGCCCTTGCCTGATATTCACAGGCTCAGTAAATCAAGAATGAAGAAGGTATAAACACTTAGATACAGCTTCATGTAATATCTTAATGTAATATCTGTCTGTTTTAAAAGCTAATTCCTTAAGCCAATTCAGAAATCTATGTTAAGTAATACTTTATATAAATTACCTTAGAAATACAAAAAAATTGCAGTATTTTGGACAATGTGGAATTATGAAAAATTATGAAGAATTTTAAACGAAGCACTCCTTAATAAAATGTCTGCTATATAAAGTCCTTCTCCAAGTAAACATGGATATGTATTATAAATTTAAATTATAAATTTTTGTTATAAATTATATTTAGCAAAGTCACCAATCGGATGGTTTGAATTTCCATGATTCCTTTTTCTCTGTCGTACCCCTGTTCAATGGCTGCCTCTCTAAGGTCTCTTCAGACCCCTTTGTTAGATTTGACACTCTATCCTCTGCTTCCCCTGGATTCCAGAGAGAATACTGTACAGCCCATTTTAACATTCTGTTGAAGAACTGCCTCTGTTCCAGATTGTAATCACCTTGCAGGTAGGGACAGTCTTCTTTTTCTAGCAGAGTGCTTTGATGTAGAAGTAAACTAAATTCTCTTAGTATAGAAAATAAACAAATCATTCTTGTAATACTTGAAAATGAGTTGAAAGATAAAATAATTATTATCAATTTCCTAAGAACTTTTTTTTTTAAACAAATATTTGTTGAGCCTTTACCATACTATGAATCCCTGTTTTGGAAGAACTCATTCCCAGTGTACAAGAACTAGCCCCAAGCTGCCATAAAACCAAAGAAAGGGACAGCCAGATCCAGGATTGCACAGAATGCAGGTAGTTCGGGGATTTACTAACAGAAGCATGATCCTGGGCAGCAGCAAGACCAGTGGATCTGGAGATGTGGGCCAGAAGGAGGGTGTTTATAAAGTACTCAGTGAAAAGTGGCTTCATCCAATCCAGAACGTGTGCTGGTTTATCTCAAGTTCACATCAAAGATGTCAGGTACATTCCTGGTGATGATAGTGCAGGAGTCTGGTGTAAAGATCCACATACCCCCTCTAATGGTTGTCTTTCTTTATATTATGCTGGGAAATTATGTGGGGAAAACAGACCAGGGTTACATAGGGGCATCAGGATGGCTATGACTTGAGATAGCTCTTGTCGGCTCAAGCTGGGTCCCTACAATTAGTCATCAGTCTCCACACATAGGACTAACTAATACTGGTTCTCATGTTAAATATTCCTGGAAATGGTTGGGAGTGAAAAAAACCTTATAAATACATACGAAAATGAATATACATATAACATACATATTTATATCAAAAAATGAAGAACTAACCATAATTACAATGGTCCTTTTTTCTGTAACTGTTTACATGATCATAGCTGGCATTTGTAACTATACTCTTCTACTACTTATCTTTGTCTTCAACAAACACCTTGTCTTGTTGTAGTTGCTTGAGTATTGTTATGACCCAAATCTTCACGTCCATGGGGTTTGTGTTGGTTATAATTTCCCATTTATTTTTGTCATAGGCCATAGCAGTGCTAAGAGATGCCCCATAGATTCTCCTGCATTATTGGCATACTTCTCCATATTTGCATTACATAATGACACAATTTTCCTCTTGTTGATTCACTGACATGAGGATCCCAAAATGATCACAGAGAAGTTTCAACTGTTCCTTAGAACTATTGCTTTGTTATCTGGGCAAATTTTTCTCATTTTTATCCCTTCATACCTGAGCTATCCTATTCATTTTCTATGGTAGAAATGATACATTTTCACAAATTAAGATGCTTAAAATTACATCTATTTAATTATCTTATGGTTCTCTCAAATGAGAAGTCTGGCAGACTTGGCTAGAATCAAGGTGTTGGCAGGGTTCCATTCCTTACTAGAAGTTATAGGGGAGAGTCTGCCTCCACATGAATTTAGGTTATTGGCTGAATTCAATTTCTTGCAGTTATATGAATATCCATTTAATTTCTGGTTCTTGACCAAGGGCACTCTTAATCCTACAGGCCACTGTCTGGTCCTCACACCTATTACTTATGCCTCAAAACCAACAGGTAGATCAAACCCTTCCCACCTGTGAACTCTCCAACCTTTTCTTTCTTTTTCAGTTCTCTTGCTGTCCTTCTGCCTTCTACTTCTTTGAAGATCTTGTATTAGTCCATTCTCTATGGCTATAATAAAACTCCTGAGGTTTGATACTTTGTGAAGAAAACAGGTTATTTAGTTCACAGGTTTTAAAACTGAAAATATAAGAATAGGTGGCCCTATTAGTTCAACCTCTGATGAGAGCCCTTTGGCTGGGTTCCAACTTAGTGGATGCCATCATAGTGAAAGTACATGTAAGAGAGGGATCATGTGGAAAAACAGATAACCAGAGTAACACAAGTGTCAGGTCTTTATTACAACTTATTCTCATGGGAACTAATTGTGGCCCCAAGAAACGACATTAATCCTTTTCAGCATCACTGCCTCCAGGAACCAACTTACCTTGCACTGAGCCTCATCTTTGAAAGATTCTACCTCCTCCCAGTACTATTGGGGTCCATGTGTTCAATCCATGATGCTGGGGGAGACACACTCAAACCGTGTCCAAACCATGGCAGGTCTCATGTGATCACATTAGGCATGCTTGGACAATCCAGGATAATCTCTTTTTTAGGACATTTGATTAATGTCTTTAATTCCATCTGTAAGGTCCTTTCTCAGAAGTACCTAGCCTAGTGATGTTTGGGGGAAACATCTTTAAAATTTTGACTATCATAATCACCAATCCCTGGCCATTTATTGATTTCTGTTATGGAGCTTTTACTATGCCCTTGAGGACACCCTAGGGCACCATGTGCGCGAGTGCATCCAGTTGTCTCTCCAACTTGATGCTGTGATTCGGATCCTCTCTCCTGCATTCCTGCATTCCCATTGCACTCAAATAAGTGATTTGTGAGGATAATATTCCCCATGGTCACTCCTGGCCTGCAAGGACTAACTACCACAGAGCCCTTTAAGGATATTGGTGTTTCCTTCTTCATTGCATTTCTCAAATCCTTGGTGAAGGGCTTGTCCTATGGATGCTCCAGGGGAGTATAGGAGTATAGGCAGAAGCTGATAAGTCGATGAATCCCCTTCAGGATTTTGCTCTTCCTAAGGTTTGGCTACCTTCTTCCATATTCCCAGAAGGGCCTGGCATCTCAGCTTCTTTTATTATAAACCAACTTTGTGTCCTTGTTTTGGTAGACCCACCAAGAAAACTGAGTTGATTCTCTCTGTGCAAGACACCCCCTTTGTGGGGTGGGTACTGGCAATTAAACCCAATGGTGCTTTACCACTCGGCTACATTCCCACCTTTTAATTAAATTAATTAGTTAATTAATTTGGTACTGGAGATTGAACTGAGGGGCCCTTTACCATGGAGCTTAGTCCCCAGGCCTTTTTATTTTTTGAGACAGAGTCTTGCTAAGTTCCTTAGAGCTTCACTAAGTTGCTGAGGCTGGCCTTGAACTTGTGATCCTCCTGCATCAGCCTCCTGAGTCACTTGGATTATAGGAATGTGCCACCATGCCCTGCCTCAAGATAACCCTTTAAATTCAATGCAACCACATGCGTAAACTTGAACTTATTTTCTACTGTCCTTAACTGAGGTATCTGGGGTACATCCCTCATACCTAGTTCTCAAGGTTTTGAACATATAAATTGGCAAAATTTCATACTGCACTTGGTATGGGTGGTATGTACTCATAGGTCACACCTTTGTATATGACTCCTGAGTGCTCCCAGAACTTGAGTCTGGTTATAAGTCTAGACGCAATGAGATATATGGAGGGTGGGTCTTAGACAGGTTCCTCTGAAAGGGGGTCAGCATTAGAAAGAAGTCATTATGGGCTTTCTTACATGGGAAGAAAACAACCTACTTGGATTGGAGAGAAAAGACTGCTTTAATTGGCAAGTGAGGTCAGGATGAAGCTGAGCTGAATCGTGGCCTAGTGAAGACAAGGTGGACGTTTCCATGTCTGTCCATTAAGACCTCTTTCTGTCTGACTGCAGTAGCCTTCTGAGAGAGAAAGAACGAGTCAGTGCCTTTCTTCAACCTTCCAAATCTGGGTGACAGTGAATCTAATGGTCACCTCTGTTCTGGAATGAGGCAGGGAGGTGGGTTCTGGGAAACGGTTTTTCTAATTTAACAAAATTGAAAATAGCACAGTCCTGTAGCCGGTTCAAATCTTAGTCTCTGAGCAATTTACTTCCTTTATAGACTAGTTAGATTCACTTTCCCTCCTGAGGATCTGCTGAAAGAAGCAGTAACAATCTCAATACCCCAAGGTGAGATTAAGCAAGGAAACTCTGAAAGGAGGGGCTTTCTCCTGATGAAGTGGCGTAGGGATCTATAGACTTGAACTTCCACTATGTTCTTGTTTCTGTTTTATCATGTATACGGAACTAGAGCACTGTCACAGAAAAATAATCTCTGCCAGGTTTTGGTCGCCAACTGCATGAGAAAGTGCTTTCCCCAACTGCTAACATGAATACTGTTTGGCACATCTGTACCACAGAAGAGTCGGTCTGGGACTGGCTGTCACCATGGACAACAGCTGTTATGAGAGTGCTGAGTTTCTCTTTAAGATTAAAATAGTGAAAAAAAAAAAAAAATATATATATATATATATATATATATATATATATCTGCTCTTTTGCAACTCATTGGAATTGAAAATCGGGGTAATCCCCTAGTGAAAAGACAGGGTGATGTGTACTTCTAAACATCTCTAAGGACAAACACCAAGTCTTCTTGTGTGTGTGTGTGGATGCGAGCGCTACATGTTTTGAAATGGGCTTCATCAACTACAACCTAGGAGTTTAACACGAACATATTATACTACTTGGCACTTATTAGGCAATTAATGAATTTTGTTCAGAGGCGTGCCTGAACAGGTGAAATATGGCATCACTGTAGAAGATTGAAGATGCACTCTGTAAACCTAAAGAAACTGGTTGTTGTCAATGGTGGTGGTGGAGGTGGTGGCAATGATTTTTTTTTTTTCCTTTCAAGAAGGAAGGCACTGACTCTTCCTTTTACTTTCTGCCTCTAGGGATAATCATTCTAGTGATCCATGAGGTCAGGGAAATAATGTAAGAACTACTGGTCCATAGGTATTTTAAGGGGCTAATTTCTATGTAAGATCTCTCTTCACATTTACATATAAAGCCCACTAAGTTCTCTCTCTCCTTCTTCAGGGTATTCAAGATTTCCTTGAATTAGGAGAAGGCCAATTCAGAATGTGTCCTCTTACTAAATATATCTAAATTTTACTTGGCCGGGAACATTTAATAATGGGTCTTTCATATGTGTCTACTTTGATCTCCTTCTGTAATAACCTCCACTTTGGGCTTTAGCATTATTTCTTAAACTTCTTTTTTTTAATTTCTGAGGAAGTTTATTATTTTTCCATAGACTGCATGATTTACTACTATAACTATATATATAAACAAAATAGTAGAAAAGATAATATGTACTACAAATAGCATTTTGAAGTATTTTTTGTTTGTTTCTGTTGTTGTTTGTGTTTACATGTTTGTCAAATTTTAAACATACACTCATAATGCACTTCTAGCCAAATTCAATGGTATCTTTTTTTCTGCATTCCCTCATTTATCATGGAAGGTTCCTTATTTATTTGTTCTTTAAAGCAACACTTTTCCTGTCACACTGCTTTCTCTGGGAGAGATGGGGGTTTTCTCTGCTCACTTATCCCTGCAAGTTTCCTTTGTATTTCCCATTTCCCCCTTCCTTATAGTATAACTGTGATGGAGGATGAGCCTCTTGCCCAGCCTCCTCTCAGGTGATTTTTTTCAACCTGCAGTGTTACTCTTCCGGCCAGAGTGGATCTAGGGAATCTTATACCTTGGACATTCCCCCCCCCCCCCCGAGTTGATTTGGTGGATATCATCCCAGTGTTTGCTGCTTTCATATTTTAGGGAGGAAAGATTGTGTCCAGAACTTCACTTGGGTCTTTCTGATCTAGCATAGATGCAAATTGACCTTGGTATTGTGCTTCACATGAATGCAACTGGTTACAAGAGGCAGTAACGTGGCAGTGACCTGATTTCATTAAGTAACTGTGAGCAGGTTAAGTAAACCTGAATAATGGCCACTCTGCTCCTTGCAAGATGTGCTTTTGTTGTTTTTAATTCATAATACTCAATGATAATAACCCTACATAGTTTTCCAACATTAGTGAATTATAAGACTACTGCAGAATACACTGATAATATCTAGTCCATCAGTTTGGGAAACATAATTAGAAGCCATTGATTCACAAGACAGAATTTTGTACAGTTCTGTGAAATCCCATACCCCCCAACCATAGAAACAAGTAGTTAAATAAGGGCACCATTAAATGCCCTGGGTAGCAGCAAATTTCTATTTCAAACTTACCAGCTCCTTCATTTTGTGATAGTGTATACCTGTATCAGTGGCAGTAATACATATTGGATTGACTTGCTCAGTCTCTTTCTGGGTCTGTCTTCAGTGCTTGCATAGAACTACTGATTCCATATTTATATTTCTGTTCCTTACATTTGGAACATTTAGCTCTTGGTTTCTTGTAAGTAGTGATACCTTTGTTTGCTTCTTGAGTGTCATTCCTCTGTAAAACATTTAATTATATGTCACAGTTAGAGGACAATGGTATTCCAAAGTAAATTTATCATCAGTTCTCTTTTCAGACTGATACCTACTAACATTTTCTACTATAAACAAAAGAGAATGACTCACCATATTCTGTGCTAGTGCACACACTGCCAGCATTTGGGACAGACCAAAACAAAATATAGTGCCCACTGGATAACAAAGCTCAACATATTTTTTTCCTTCTTGTTTGAAATCCAAATCTACAAGTCAAACTGAGAATAACTGATTTCCACCAGTTACCATCCAAGCAGTAGAAATATTCCATAGGTGCTATGCTTCTAGGTTAGAATAAAAATAAAGGACAGATAGGTCTTTCGACATAAATGGAATCACTTTAATAAAAAAATAAATAGCACATGTTAATCCTCCCCAAATAATTTTTCATTGGAAATTCATAAGTACTGTTGCTTCCTAAAGGCTACCTGAACACATCATGAAAATTCTATAGATCAGAGTGCAATGAAGTAAGAGTGAGTAATAACCACTGACTAGAGAAACTTGTAGAATAAATCTATTTAATTGCATATTTAAGATGAGCTTTGCTTCTGTGTGGGGGGAGCAGAGCTGAATGCCCTATCACAAACCCAATAGCTCCAGTGTCAGTGAGCTGTGTGAGTTGTCTCTATGGGTTGTAAATTGGATCCCCTCAGTGACCAGTTAATGTTTTCTGTATTTACGGCAGTATTTCTGTTTTTTACAGCCACCAGGGCACTTTGGCAACATAAAAATTTAAAAATAATTTTTAGCAATCATACCGTGCCAATTTTTTATAGTTAAAGGGGCTCATTTAAATTGGAAAACCTGCTAGTCTGAAATTTTCATCTGAAGGATTACCACCAGCCCGAGCTACTTGTCTGATGAGGGTTTCACATGGCTTATCTAATGTGAAATCTCCATGTGGTATATAGTTTCATTAAACGGTGATCAAGAATACATTAGTTCAAAACAAGAAAAGGCAATGGAGCTTAATCCGCCAGGCATCTTGGCGCAACAACTTTAAAAGAGTTATTGAAGTGAAACAATTTGAGAATTAAAAGTCTTCCACTTATACAAGACTCCTGTCAAAAGCCTAAAAGTCAGCCTTTCCTTTTTCTGTTTTCTGTTTGTATGTTTAAAAAAAAAAAAGAGGTTGGGGGGAGCTCTGAAACAATATTTTGAATGTTGTAATAAATTGCATATATCAGTAAAATAACCTAATCCATTAAAAAATACATTTATCAAGATGGAAAAATAAAGTGGCTGGTAGATAATGCTGAAATAAATAGAGAAATGAATTCTTTAGAGAAAAAAGGATATGAGAAATAAGTATCAGTATGATGTAATGAAAACAGATTTACATTGCTTAAGAGTTTAACATATATTAGAGTCTTATAAACAATAATATTAGCTCCTCTTAAGAATTGATCATTAAGCTTAACAGACATTGATATATACTTATGATTCATATATGAATATAATACAAGTGTTAATATTTTTACATTTTAGTGTACAAAATTAATAATATTAAATGACTTTAGATTGAATCTTATACCATAATAATGTATAATAGAGCAATAACTGTACAAATATTTATGAAATTAGAGATGTAGTATTGACACAGTGAGAGACTATGCATACATTCCTTTGATCTAACTAACCATTTTCATTCATTAGCACTTGATGAAAAATGTATTAGCTTATGTCAGGAAATCTCAACTTCCAGCACCAAAGATTTCTCATATGCTTTAAGCACAAGGTTATAAAGATTGATATTTTTAAATGTTATTTCTAATACATTTTGAATGAAGAGTGTGAAATTTGTTACATTGGACTACAGGGAAAAAGACAAACTTGTAATTTGATTTTTCAAAATTTAATCTTATTATGGTACACTAGAAAAATAACAATCATTCGAACTTAAAAGATTTGCTTGTGGAAATATCTGCCACTAGTACTTATTTTTCTACTTGTTATTCAGCTTGGATTTAAAGATACTATAAAGTGCACACTTCCCTACATTTCTCTACCAGCATATTTCAACCTTAATCTTGAAGGAACTGTGTCTAATGGTGTAAAGATATTTCAGGTTATGTGTTATTTAATCTGAGTTCTCTTGTGAAAAGTGATATATTCTGTGATAAAACTGAGAGTTATAAACATTTTTTAAAATCTCGAACAATATGTGTCAACTGTTTTTGCACTTTAGCTTTTTTCTTGTAAGTCACAAGGACAAAACCCCCCAAATTCTGTTACTACTTTAACTTATATATAAAAGTATCAAATCTTGAGCAACTTTATTTTAATACAAGGTGCTGTTATTATAATGTTCCTTCATTATCTGGCATGGTGTTTTGCCACTAAATAATTTTATAGCTTAGAGATTTCCTAAGCTTCACTTATTTTTCTTATATGTCATTTGCATTTTATATTTTCCTATTTTTGTTGTTGGGGAGCCTTTCAGAGAAATTAATGAAGTTCGTGTAGATGGCAGCAAGAATAGCAACACAGAATTTAGGCACTCCCTAAATTCAATCAGAGTTTAGATAAAACACAGCCTGTATTAATGTATGGGTGCTGTTATAACCTCTATTAATATAGTTGAAAGCCGTCAAGCACCAGTGATTCTCAGAAACATAAAAAAGTTTGTATTAAAAATCACTGAACAGTACAAAAGTGGGAACAATACATATAAATTAAATTCCACGCTCAACTTTATAAAACACCCTTCGTTGTAAAAGATGGCCTGGGTCTGCATGCATTCCATGTTGCAGGGTTTTTAACTGGGCGTACTCGGAGTTCTCAATCTATGGATTTTGCTTCTTAGGTTAAAAGAAGAATTTTTAGCCGAAACACTAATGTGCTTTTGTTTTTATAGTTTTGGGGGGCCCTTTTCAAGGAAGTGGGTAATAAGAATGGCAATATTTACTGTTGTCTGCATTTGAGTGGTTCACAGCTGAGCACTCCTCTTGTGTATTCAGTGACAAATGGCAATCACTTTATCATTTATCTTATGACAAATAGCAGATTCAGCCACAAACTGCTGGCCGTAGCAAACTTACAGGATGAAGTTCTTTATTGTTTATGGTTTGTGGGTTGATGTATTCATGCCTTGTTTATTTGTGAAATGAACAAAAATCAGTAAGCAGGCATGAACAGAAATTTGGCCACGCAATCAATTGTACTTTTTTTTCCTCCAGTCTTCCAAGGACCTTACAAGGAAATTCGCTGAACTAGGTCTAAGCTGTAAGCTGCCTTTGGAAAAAAAAGTCATTAGAGGATGCACCAAATTGTGACATTATGCCCCTAAGCCAAAATAACACTGAATGGAGTTCCTACCTCGCATTAACCTCCCGAATAAGGGTCTTAAATTTGATAGCAAGCTATTGTCATAGACAAGTGGCACAGGCCAAGAGTAGAAGGAAATTACCCCACTATCCTCTCACCATTTAAGCAATACAATTCAAGTTTTCACTCTTTGTTTCCTACAGTTAAAGGGAATTTGCAAATAAATTTTGTGTATCAATGTAAATTGTACCTGAATTGCATATACAAATTGTGTTTTAATTGCATGGATTATTAAAATTATTATTCACTTAGCTCGTATGATTGATATATAAGGTAAGAGCTGAAACAGGTCACATCCAATTTGAGATTGAAATTCATGATTCTGGGTAAGAACTATAGTGCATTTTTAAAAAGTCTAACAATATAGTAGACAAAAGAAAATGATATTTCTCATTTTAAATCCATTTTTTCCAAGATGTCTTTGGAAACTTAGTATATTACTGATTGAAATATATTTTATATTCAGCATACCTTTTCAAATTGTTATGATGCATGATACTAGATGTAATTATATATGTCAAAGTTTTTGATCTATTGATCATAACACAATTAAAAGAGAAATGTTAACCTTTTTCTTTAAGGATAAATAGAAATAAACATCATGTTATCTATGAATAGAAAAAATGAAGTACCTATATGTTTTTATATCTAGATCATCAGTAGCAAATCTGTAAAATAAAGTAAGACTACGAGATTTTTCCAGTTTTCAAAACTTCATAGAAAAATGTGATGTACTAAGAGAGAATAAATAAATCATGGACTTCTTTAATAAAAATTTAATGTAAATTTGTTTATAAGTCATATTCTTAAGTGCTTTACATACAAGTCCTTTGACACATAGTCTAAGACTAAAATAAATGATTGCCTACTTTAATATGAATTGCCTCTAAGGAAATGTCTATAAGTCCCATAATTTGATGTCATAAAAAATCATGTATTTGCATGTAATGAATTTGTTACTTATACCCTGAAAAACTTTCTGCCAGAAAGAAAGACAGTCTCCCCCCAAAAATCTGTCCATGTAATGTCCATGAAGTTTGCAGACTAGTGGTGTTAAAACTAATATTCTGAAAGGAAACTGAAGTTAGAGGTCCAGAAAAAGCTATTATGCAGCTCTGAGATTTGCATATGCTATCTGCTTGGCTCATCAGAGGTGAATGATAGTTTCCACTGCACTTAGTTACAAGCCAATCTAGATGCAGTTATTTGCATAAACAATTCGATTGGTAAACATTGCTCTATACTACTGTGTTGAAAACTTTTGGGGAGAGACTGTTTTTCTGGTTTTATTTTTCAAAACATATGTGGGTTATATTTCCTTTGTGAGATAACAGAAAATAGAAGACAAAGAAGAATGATATAAAAATGAAATTTGATCAAATAATAATACAATATGAAGTTGTATAGTTTATTTAATATTGTATGAATTGATTATTTAATATTTTTATTGGAATTCCTTTAAAGATAAAAAAAACTCATCAATGACCCCAGATCCATAATTCAACCACTAATGTTCAGAATGATTTTACACCCTTTTCTATGTCTATATTTTTATAAAGCTACAGTGATTGTGTACTTGTAATTTTATACATTTTTTTTTCACTTACCAGTTAGAGCATTTTCCATGTTGCTACACATTTCTCCAAGCAATATGTGTTTAACTGAGTGCTTTGGCTGTCTAACAAAGAATATATTTGTTAAATGGCTCCTGAATAACTGACAAGTATCAGACTTTGTTGAAGTTTGGATGTGAAATTGTTATGACCATGTTTGTGACTGCCTTGAGCCTACAGTCTAGAGAAAAATGGAATAAGGAAAACCACCAAGTACAGGATAAGTATGGGGAGGATGAATAGTTCAAAAAGAAGCATCTATATCAAGACAGAATGAGAGAGGGTTTCTTGAAGAATGGGACATTGATCTAAAATTTTAAGAATATGTAGGAGTTAGCTACATAAGATCAATGTATGATAGAAACTTGGAGAGTAGTTGTTACTAGAGAAAACTGCACAGTTGAAATGTGGCATATTCTTGGATGGATCAGATCAGCAAAAATGAAAGGTGGGTGTGATAGCCAGGTGGGAAGCGAAGGAGGGCAGAGCAAATGGCACTGCCCAAGTTAGAACATGATCTTAAGAGAAAGTAGAAGCAAATCATAGGTTTTTAAGGGGCTAATGGGCACAGCAGTTTCTACTCCTTATGAAGGAGATGATTCGGGCAGTGAAGATTGATTTTTTAAAAAATTGGAAGGCAAAACACAAGGTAGGAGGTTCATACAGCTATCCAGGCTTGAGGTGATAACAGTTTCAAAAGATAGAGTAAAAGTTGGGATGAATAAGAGAAGGAAGAGAAATTCTGGAAGAAAAATTAATGAGACTTGGTGAAACCTTGGTCACGGACTGGATATAGGAACTAATGGGAAGAAGAGTTCAAAATAAATCGCAGGTTGCCAGCTTATAAAGGCGGTGCCTTTTATCAAGGAGAGCAAATGTCAGGCAGTGTGGCTCACCTTTGAAAAGACTGAGTTGCCTGTCTCATCCAAATGGAGGCGGATGTATGCGTTTCTATAATCTAGCCACAAGAATTGCGGTAGAGTTTGGAGGAACATCAGTGTATTGTTATTGCAATACCAAAAGGAGGTGCTCAAGAGGGAAGAGCCCTTAGATAAGGACGTGGAGTAGTTTGAGGAACACTGGTATTTCATAAGAACCTGAGAATTTCATAAACATGAACATTCAACAACTATTTGAGAAGTTATGAACAAAGAGGTAACAGGGAAACTAACAATCAAGTAACATCAATGTAAAGAGCTTCAAAACGCAGTTTCCACAGAAAAGTAGTCAAACATGTCAAATACTACAGGAAAGCAGTAGTAGACCATAGTTACTTTCATATGTTCAATCCAGTGGCTGCCATATTTCAGTGACCTGAAGAGAAACTAGAAAGCAGGAACACAGACAAATTCAGTATAGATTATTTTTTCAAAAGCATAAATTGTGTCAGAAAGTGGTAAATTAGACATGCATAGAGTATAGGAACTTTTTTTTTTTTTTAAAGGGTAGGGGCACATGAGCATACTTATTTGCTGAAAAGGAAAAACTAATAGAGAAAGAAATGTTAATGCTTTTTGCAAGAGCAAAAGACAGTTTCAAGAGAGAGCAGTTCCCCAGGGATGTGGAATGGCAGAGGGTCACACAGAGACTGGTAGAAGTACCAGCTTTGGATGGAAAATTTATCTTCCACGAGAGACAAGAGTGGTATGAAAGCAGGCAGTTTGTAAATGAGGTGACTTATTCTTAAATAAAAAAAGAAAATATAGACCAGAAGTTTGAAGTAAGGATGTTTATTCCTGAAAAAATTGAGATATATTTGTATAAGGACTTAGAGAAAGCATTAAAGGAAAAGATTGACTTACATACCTGTAATTGATAATAGCAGCTCAAATTTGAAAGAAAATTCTCATGTTTCTTTTGATTCAGAGCTTCAATTTTGTAGGTTTTAAGAGACCTCACTATAGACAAGAGACAAAAGTATACTTGAGACACAAAGCAAGTAATTGAAATAATATCATTGATCTCTAAGGATAGGAAGGAAAAGAAAAAGTTTTCTAGGGAATAGAAAAATGTGGGCAAAGAAAAGCATTACAAAACTTGTAACCAGAAAGGGGAGGAGACATCCCTCTCAGAGTGTATAAAGACTAGGAAAACCTCAGTGTGCAAAGCAGGAGCAGGAGGAGTTAAGACAGTTGGGGGATGGGGGGTTGTGGCTCAGTGAAAGAGCACTTGTCTAGGCCTAGCATGTGTGAGGCACTGGGTTCAATCCCTGGCACCATATAAAAAAATAAACAAATACAATAAAGGCATTCTGTCCATCTACAACTACAACAACAACAACAAAAAAAAAAGATTAAAAAAGACAGTTCTCAATTTAAAACTGTTATTTACTTGATGAAATATGAAAAGCAGTTTTCCTGATGAGCAGAGCAAATGAATTGCAAACTAACATAGTTTGAGGGGGAAAAAAAATGAGTACCAGCAAAATGAAATAAGCTGGTTTAAAATTTCAAAAGTGGAACATTTTTGTGTGTGGCAAGAGCTTGGGGTGCACCAGTGTATTTGGGCAGTTATGGAAGAGCGGGGTATGATCTTTGAGAAAGTTGAACAGCTCTGAGATAGAGCATTTGATGGGACAACTCCATGGATGTTGAAATTATTAAAGATAATTGCAGCATTTGAATGATAAAGAAGATGATCACCTGGCTGTGGAAGTCTTCAGCAAAAGTAGGAAAGTTACAATGGCCATAGCCAAAATGAAGGGCCAGCAGGTGTCAGAGCTAGGTGGCATGTTCTTTAAATGAAGTGAATAATAGGAGGCTGAAGGGAAGTTGTTTTGGAAAGAGCAAAGAAAGGCAAAAGAAAAACAAAGGATGAACCACGCCCCTTAATGACAAGGGTGTTCTGAATGGAGATTCAAGTTTCTGTTAACACAAAAATAATTAGATTCTTCATGGAACATTCTATCAGAGAACAGGGATTCCTGAAAGAATAGACATTTTGGAGAGAAAGGCAGGTACAGCAGCAGGGTGCCATTCTAAAGAGCATAAAGAGAGACTAGAGAACAGGAAGGACCACCTTAGGTGGGGGCAGTGAAGAGGGGCATCACTGTGAGAGGCACTGACTTTACTGTGCCTCATGGAAATCTGTAGCAAAGCACTTTCTGCCCATGCAGGAGCCTCCTTGGCAGGGCTTAAGGCCACAAAACTGTCGCTGTAGATGGTTGAGACACTTTGGTGGCCTCCACTTGGGGTTTCACAGAGAACACTAGCAAAGCCCTCCTCTGCAAAGTTCAAAACCAGAGGAGAGTAGGTATTGTTTGGAGCCCTGTGAATTAAGAAATGCAATAATGGCTTTATCTGAAAGAAAAGACACAAGGAGAACTGAAAACTCATGGAAACACAGATAAGAGGTTGATTATTTATTTATTTGGGGGTTGCTAGGGATTGAACCCAGGGCCAGGTACATGCTAGGCAAGCACTCTACCAACTGAGCTATTTCCCTAGCCCAACACTTTAAAGTATAAAAGTTGGGACCAAAATACATTTGAGACAAATTCCGTGTTAATGCTCATATTCTCACTAGACATAAGCAACGCAGGGGATACAACAATAAAAAACAGGATTTTTGTTTGTTTGTTTTGTTGTTAATGTACAGGAAAAAAAAGGAGGAATAAAGTAATTCCTATTACTCTATATTTCTTAGGACAGGATAAAGATAGTCCAAAAGAAGCATAAAGGGTTTTATTTGAAGAAAATAAATACTTATTCTTATTTAATTTGGAAAAATCAAGAGTATGAAACTATAAAAATGGAATGATTCTGACAGTTGTGTCCCCTCCCTCCCTTCCTTCCTCCCTCCTTCCCCCCTTCCCTTCCCTTCCTTTTTTTTTTTCTTTTTTATTGGGGATTGAACTCAGGACCATTTTACTACTGAGCTCCATACCCAGTCCCCTTTGTGTTTCATCTGAGACAAGTCCTCTCTAAGTTGCTGAGACTAGCCTTGACCTCAAGATCCTCCTACCTCAGCCTCCTGCATAGATGGGATTACAGGCATGTATCACCACACCCAGAAAACTCCTTTTTAAAATAAAGGACATGTGTTCTCCCCTGCTGCTTCTTATGCAGGGTTTTAGCAGTGGCTAATACTGGGACTGTCCATGGTCGGTCTTAGTCTATTGCAGTTCTTTCAGTGGTGATTCCAAACCTCCTCTGTTCCTCATTCCCACTCTTTGAAAAGCTTTTCTAAATCATATAAATACATTATTTAGAAGACCAAACCCTGGAGTCTAATGGGTCAATATCAAATCTCCTTTGTTGTGAGAAATTTGTCTAACTTTTCTGAGTCTGGAATTGTGACAGGACAAAAATCAGGTGTGCTGCCACTTCATGGCCATCTCTTTTATTCTAGTCTTTTGATTCAGCGGTGAAACTTCAGCATAAAAGCAAAATGGTAAACAATGTGAGGAAAAAGTTCCAGATTGACCTAGGACACATACATGAGAGAGTTCTGTGTAGGATCAGGTGCTCTAATCAGTTTAAGACTTAAAGGAAGAATAGCCATGGCAGAAACTTTAGCTAGAAGTAGACAAAAGTGTGTCAGGACATGGAGGGAAATAACATCTTTGTCTTCCAATAAAACTTTGGAGCAGACAGAAGGAAGACTTAGAAACAACAGGAGTGAGAAAGCAGGGAAACTCTAACTTTAGAAATTGCTCTAACTTTAAGGGGAAATGCATAGCAAAGGTCCGTAGGGAGGACATCTGTAGCAGATGGTGTCTTCTCTTCATTTAGGACTTTATCCATAGCTATTTAAAGCCAAGGTACCAGTAGTTTTGAAATTTTTGAGGAAAGACATAATAACATTGTTTGTGAAAAACCTACATAGTTTGTAGAAGAAAGAACATAGCAAGTAATTATAAGCTTATATACAGCTGAATAAAACTCTAAAATATTACAAAGATTTTATTTCAAACAAGTAGATCTGTACTAAATGACTATTAAGAAAACATTAAGTGGGGGCGCAGTGGCACATGCCTGCAATCTCCGGAGCCTGAGTCAGGAGGATCACAAGTTCAAGGCCAGTCTGGGCACGAAATGTGACCCTGCCTCAAAATTACAAAAAATAAAAAGGGATTGGGGATGTAGCTTAGTCATTAAGCACTCCTGGCTCAATCCCTGGTGTCCCCCACCAAAAAAAAAATTGATTTTGTGTTGTCTCTTCAGGAGATGGAAAGACCAAAGCTTACCTAAGTTAAGGAAATATTAAGCTAGGTAAAGTCTTCTATAAATGAAAGTAACAGAAGAATCATGTATCCCTTCACCGAAAACTGCAGACAAAATCACCACCTTGGAAAGAACCGAAATATATGCAATAAAGCAAAATGTGTTTTGTTAAATAGATTACCAGATAGAATAAACTTTGGAACCCCCTTCCCAGAAGCTACAAATCTTCTGGAAGATACACGTCTAAACCAAATGCACTTTTAAGGGTATGAAGATAATGAAATAAAATACTGTCTGAAGTTTTGGTAGGATGGTAAGGCCATGTGATTTGTTCAAAGAAGTAGAATACCACTCGTCAGGTTCTAATGATTAAGAAGTAGCATGTTTTTACATTTCAAAACCATATCAATAAAGTGATTAACATATTTTTCAAGATTTTTCACCATTTATTCAAAGTATCTAAATATATTTTATTAGATATTTTTATTGATTTTTGCATGCATTTGTATTTATTTAACTATGTAAATAAAATATATTTTAAGATTATCTGAATAATGAATTTTTCAGGAACAAGATTTTTTTTTTTGTCATCGATCTACATAAATATGAACAGCTTAGAGGTCAAGAACAGGTATATTTAGAAAAAGGGTACCAAATGATATCAATATTATTTTTAAAACAATAAGCCTCTTCTGTTTTAAGAGAGAATCATGGGATGGGTGAACTTTTGGATATCAAAAATTAAGTCAATAGTGTAGCAAACTGAACCCATTGTGGGCCATTATCCCAGGCATTAGGGACACCAGAAACTGAGGGAACCTTGAGCCTGCCATAGAATTCCCTCCCCTCCACTCTGCTTAGAGACAGGGGTGGTTCTTCTGTGCACTTTTCCCAGGAGGTGTGAATGGAGTCCAGCATAACGAGATGCTGGGTCCTTGGCTTCCTCTACAATTAGCAGCACAGGCAGTTGTAGGTATTGTCAGGAGCTTGAACCCAAACTCTCTGTAGCAACAAACTCCTGACTGAAACAGACCTTGGTCAGAATGCCTATTCAGTAATCCTTTCTTTTAGATAATACAAAATCCTTCATGAATTAAATCAGACCACCAGAAAGTTGCTCCTTACCATGTATTATCTCTTCTCTATAGAATTAATACCTTCAGGGTCATGTAAGAAATGCCTCTGATGAAATTCACTGTTGTGTTCCTTTAAAAGAGGAGATCATCCATTAAATTCACAGTATCCACTTTAGGACCAGAGCTTTCTGTCAGGTGTAAGTATCAGGAATAGTGTGAATAAGTTATTTATCTTGCAGATTCTGTTGGTTTGATCCTTGGCGCACTGATTTGATTGGGTTTCCCTTCTAATAGTATCTGGTAGAAAACTTAGAGCTGGAATTGCGTGTAGGAGGTAGATGAATTCTCTTTTATTTCTGATTGGTCTTTTCTTTCTTCCTCCCTCCCTCCCTCTGTCCTTCCCTCCTTCCCTCCTTCCCGCCCTCCTTCCCCCTGCCCCTCTTTCTTTCTGTCTCCCTCAGCTAGTTTCAGTGTTTTTATTTGGTTCTGTTGTGTTTGTGCTGTAAATAGACTTGAATTCTGTCTCAGGATAGAATAGGAAATAGGGAAATAAGGAAAGAAAGACTTTACATTATACAAGATACCTCCATGCAAAGAGAGTGGAGAGGAAATCTTCCTCCAGTTACCTGATGGTTCAGTATAGATAAGTGATTCATAGAAAAACAGTAATATAAAAGAGAACCAGTATTTTTTTTCTAGGAAATAATATGCCATAAGATGAATGAAGTTATTGTAAGACTGGTCAGAATCATGCAGTGCATTATAAATAAACTTAAGACATCAATTTAATTGGTTTCCTTGTCAAATCAAGAAGCACAAAATTTGTTCTTTCCGTTATGGAAAACTTGAGCCATGTTGAGCAGTTTCTATATATGATATAAAATTGATTTTAATTTTGTAACCATTTGCATACTTTATTCATTTCTACCAATTTATATTTATATAGCTCAAACTTCTATTTGTAATTTTGGCTTATTTGTTACAAAGATTATTTTTCTCTGGTACTGGGGGTTGAATTCATGGGGGGCTCTACCACTGAGCTACATCCCCACCCCTTTTCATTTTGTTATTTTTATTTTGAGAAAAGGGTCTCTCTAAGTTGCCCAGCCTGGCCTTGTATTTGTGCTACTTCTGGCTCAGCCTTCCTAGTACCCCGGGATTATAGCTTCATTGTGTTTTTCTTTTATATAACACCCAAATATTTCCAGAGCTGAAGTTACAGATTTTAAATTGCATTTTCCAGAAGAATTATTTTATTTTGTGTGTACTAAAATTAAAAAATGAAAAAGACCCCCAAAAGATATACACCCAGTTAAATCACAAGGGAACAAAAACATTTTTTGCTCAGGACTCTTACAGTCTTTCTTGTTGGCCTGCACCAATATTTCATAAACAGGGACTTCATCCATATGATTCTGAATTATCTTGAGTGGATTGTGACTGAGGAAATGTTTCCTGGATTTCCTCACCTTCTGCAAAGTAGAGAAGCCACTTCATCAAACAAATGCCTGAGATGTACTACCAAATGTGATAGCCATGAACCTGAATTTCATGGCTGGTATTTGTCTTGAAGAAAAGAGATCAGCTGGTGTATGTGGCTGCAAAGATTGAGGAAGGTCTTGCTTGCTGTTTAAAATTGATGATGAATGTTTTCTTTATGCAGTTATGCATAGAGAGGGTCCTTAAACTGAGCACCAGAATAACCATATCACAGTGAACAATTGAACTGAATGTGATAATACTGGCTTTTGCCCCCTCAAATAAAGTGATTACATTATTATGCATTCCCACACTTTGAGAGGGAGAGAACACTGTTCTGAAGCTTAAAATCTGACATGTGTAGCCAGGAAACAGCACAGTGCTATCAGCCTCTCAGATAAATATCATTTTTTTCTAAGACTTTTAAGCCAATGTTTGGAATCTGACAGAAGAATACAGGAGCTGGTTATATTCAAGCATGCCTCCGTATTATATTTCAGTGCAATCCTGGATTTATTATTTCTGTCAACTTTCTAATTCTTGTTTTTGGGTAATAGACCAAGAATAGGTTGTTAGAGAATGACACTTGCAGTTAGTGACATGAGACTCAGGCCTTTGCCTTCTGGTTATAGAAGCAGAATTCTTCCTAGTGACCCGCGCGTTGTGTGCATCTACAGTCTTTAAGCATTTCCAACCAGCCAAATTTTTCTATTATCAAAAATCAGTTAACTGCATGATTTACTCAGGCTGATCTCACTAGCTTAAATCTCCCAGTAAAATATATCCCTAAGAGGAATGAATTGTTAAATTAGCTGAAGTTGCACTTTTGAGAAACTGAAACAGGTGTGATTTGAATGCACATTTTACTTAGGTTTTAATGCTTGATAGAGAAAGAAACTCGAATAGCTAAAAAAGAGGATGTTCTCTTTGCAAATTTAACTTAACCACAGTTTTAGATTCTTGGGTTCAATGGTCTGTTTTGATGCAGTCATTTAATTAGGATGCTTCTGTCTTTGGGGTGTTGCCCACTTTCTGTCTATGCAGGTTTAAGTCACTGTTTTACCCTCACTATGTAAGATCACCATACGCTTTAAATGCACTGAAGTGTCAAAAATCACTACTGGGGGCTGGGGATATAGCTCAGTTGGAACAGTGCTTTTCTTGTCTGCACAAGGCCCTGGGTTCAATCCCCATCACTATCCAAAACAATACAAAAAACAAAAACAAAACAACAACAACAAAGCACAACTGGAGATAGGCTAAAAAAATTCAGATTTGAAAAATGTATTTTAACTGGGCTTATTTTATATTCTGCTTTTATCAAAATATTTGAAGCATGAATAAATTCTGTCCACTCAAAAGGTTTACAAACTATGAGGAATCATTTGTAAGTAATAAGTGAACTCTGTGTTCTCACCTTTTATACCCTTGAGACATACTACTAGGTAAGTTGAGGTGATCGACACAGAATAGTGAATATTGCCAATCATTTCAGTCAATGTGACAGCTGTATTCCCTCCTTACATTTCAGATGCTCTTGGTTATGATGGTCTGTTTTCAACCTTGTGGATTTTTTCCAATATTTATTTATTTATTTATTTATTAAGTTATTTATTTTAATTCAAGTCATTTCATATTATACATATAGAGCACAATTTTTCAAGTCACTAGTTGTACACAAAGTATTTTCACATCATTCATGTCTTCATACATGTACTTAGGGTAACGATGTCCATCTCATTCCATCATTTTTCTTACCCCCATGCCTCCTCCCTCCCCTTTGCCCTATTTAGAGTTCATTTAATCCTTCCATGCCCCTCCCCACATTATGAATCAGCATCCTTAAATCAGAGAAAACATTAGGCATCTGGTTTTTTGAGATTGGCTAACTTCACTTAGCATTATATTCTCCAACTCCATTTATTTACGTGCAAATGCCATGATTTTATTCTCTTTCTATTACTGAGTAAGATTCCATTGTGTGTAAAAGTTTCCCTATCCATCCATCTACTGAAGGGCATTTGGGTTGGTTCCACAATTTAGCTATTGTGAATTGTGCTGCTATAAACATTGATGTGGCTGTGTCCCTGTAGTATGTTGTTTTTATGACCTTTGGGTATAAACCAAGAAGAGGGATAGCTGGATCAAATGGTGGTTCCATTCCCAGCTTTCCATGGAATCTCCATACTACTTTCCATATTGGCTGCACCAATCTGCAGTCCCACCAGCAATGTATGAGTATACCTTTCCCCTCCACATCCTTGTCAACACTTATTGTTGTTTGAATTTTTGATTAGCTGCTCTTCTAATAGGAGTGAGATGAAATCTTAGTTTTGATTTGTGTTTTTCTAATTGCTAGAGATGTTGAACAGTTTTTCATATATTTGTTGATTGACTGTATATCCCCTTCTGAGAAGTGTCTGTTCAGTTCCTTGGCCCATTTATTGATTGTGGAGTTTTTTTTTTTGTTGTTGTTGTTGTTTTGGTGGTAAGGTTTTTCCAATATTTATTTTTAATAACTATTTTTTCTTTGACTTTATATAAACACAGAAAATACTGAAAATTGTGTTTTCAGTACAGTATTTTTAAATTGTTTAATTTCTATTTGTTCAGTGTCTCTTGTTGTCTAGGCCAGCAGTTCTCAAAGTGTGGTCTCCCAGCCTATGGGGTCCACAAGACCATTTCTAGGGAAGGGAGGGTTGGCAAAAATAAAAAAAATTTTCAAATAATTGAAATATCTAATCAGCAAGATATAAACCGTTATTAAATAATAGTGACATGTATGGTCTTTTTCCTGTGTTGATATTTGCACTCCTAGAGCAAAATCACTGGTGGGTAAATTTGCTGGTACCTTAGCAGGAACCACAGCAGCAGCACCCACAGTACTCATTGTCTTGCTCACTACCATGCCCATGCGTGGCCAGCTTTAATTAAGGATTTACTTGGTGTTGTAGTAAATATTAATTGTATTAAATTTCAACACTTGAGTACATGTCTTTTTAATATTCTTTGTGATGAAATGAGGAGGACACATAAAACACTTCTGCTGCACACCAAAGTAGGCAAGGGGCTGTCTCCTGGCAAAACACTCCTTTGATATTTGGATTTGTGAATTGAATTAGTCACTTTTTCATAGAACATTATTTTTTACCTAAAAGAACAATTGAAAGGCAAGCTATAGTTATTCAGACTTAACTATTAGATATACAATTTATGGAAAGTGAACAGAATTACATCATTGCAAAGGATATAAAATCTATTTGTTGCCCATGAAAAAGAATTGACCTTCCAAATGAAAATTAGAATTTTGGAGAGGTTTTTTAATGCCATTGTGAGCTTTAGCTTTTTCAAGATGTGAAGAGCATGCTCAGGAGATAGGTATGGTAATAGCATTTTTTTAAATACTACATAGTAAATACTCAATATTTGGGGCTGGGGCTCAGTGGTAGACTATGTGCCTAGCATGTGCAAGGAAGGCCCTAGTTTCAGTCTCCAGCACAAAACAAAAAACAGAAAACAAATCAAACCACCCCCATATACAAACTGCTTATCTCCGTGAACTAATATTTTCAAAATGACTGATGCATTTTTAATTTAACAGTATGAACAGCTTATTGACATGATACCAGAGTCTAAACTGCAAATAATATTTAAAGAAATCACCACTAGCTGAGATCTAGTCCAGTATCAAAGAAAAAAATATCCATAATTCTCTGAAAAATATATGAAAATACCTCTTCTGTTTTCACCCACAGACCTGTTTGAGGCTAGAGATTTTCTCTAATTACTAGAACCAAAATATGTATACATATGTCAATATATTCAATGTGAATGCATGCATGTGTTGTGTGAATATGTGAATATATTTAATGTGGAAATTGATAAGGGAATCCATGTCATTTTTTATTAAGCCAGATAATTAAAGAGATTTGAAAAAATTTGAGGCAGCCATTCTTGTTACTAAATATTTCCTATGAAAGTTTTTTTTTCATAAATATTTTCATTATTGCTATTTTTTATGAATTAATACATACTTTTAAACTTTTTAAATTTTCATTTCCAAACTGGTAAATAGTGGTAGATAAAACCCACATAATCAAAAGTGCTTTGAGTTCCTGAACAATTTTTACACTAGAAATAGATCCTGAGAAGAAGAAATTGGGGGAATGACTGCTGTAGACAAATTTTATTTCTGTAGGTTATCCAGTTTAGATCATAGATCTTTCTGTACATGATGGAAGAAAGGTTTTGATGATGAGGCAAAGATCAGCCATGCAATGGAGCAGAGCTGTAGCTCAGTAGTAGAGGGTGTGCCCAGTCAGTCCCAGTTACACATGTTCTGATATTCAGTTATGATTATTTCAAAGAGATTATCACACTTGACTTTCTACAAATGCAATTGTTTTGATGCAATAGGATTGGAAAAATAATTGCTGCATAGTTAACACACTTTAACATGACATAAGACTTCACTAACACTTGGTGAAACAAAGTTCTGACACCAAAGAAATATTTTGCTAATTTAGTATATTTTCAACCAAGTGATTAGTTTTGGCTGCCAAACTTTCATGAATAGTCAATTTTTTTATCATTCCTTATGTAAAATACATATTATTTTAATATGAGACCACTATTCGCAATTTAATAGTCAAAATTCTTGAAAAAGAGTCGTGAATAACAATTGATTTATTGCATATGAAAACTGACCATCCTGAAATAATTGACATTTTCTCCTTTATCAAGTACTTGAGCTTTTTGTAAAAATGGATAATCAAAACAATACTTGAATAAAAATAAATTCTGGTTACATCTTTTATGTTAAGATGGTGATTCTGATTCTCTATTTTCTATGTTGTTGTTATTGCTGTAGGAATAGTACAAAACATACATTTAAATTAAATCAATGTTCTAGGACTTAGACTATGTGTTTGGATCACAGGTGCTTTGGCTAACTGAGTGTTGGAGATATAAGTGTGTATATATTACATATGTATGTAATATATACATATTATACACACACATATCTATATATAGTTATACAGCCACATAGGTACATACACATATACACATGCACATAGAACCATACATGTATATTTAAACATATACATCTTTATATGGATGTATGTATATATGTGTATATGTGTATGTATGTGTATGTATACATTTATATATTTAACCCTTGCCTTCTGAAAGCTGAGCATTCAAGTTTTATTGAAAATTATATTTAAGAATAATATATGACTCATCAAGAATAAGATGGACTTATCACTTAGATTGATAGTTACTATAGATCAGGTTTGACAAATTATTAAAGCAAATCCCTAGAAAATCTGAAGATAACTGAATGGTAATTTGGGATAATTCTAAACGTTTATTTTCATTTTGGTACTGGAGATTTAACCTAGCAGTACTTTATCACTGAGCCACATCCCCAGAACCTCTCCCCTACCTTTTAGAAAATTTTGAGTCAGGCTGTCCCTAAGTTGCTTCGGGCCTCATTAGATTGCTAAGGCTGGTTTTGAACTTGGGATCCTTCTGCCTCAGCCTCCTCAGCTAAGCTTCTATTTCTTAAAGATCAAGAATGATTTCTCCTCGCCCATGACTAGACAAAAATTTTGAGGCAATTCAAGTTGTAAGGAAGCTCACTGAGAACCCGAGGTTATAGCTACATCATAGCATTAGGAAGGCGATCAGTAAAGGAGAGATCATGAACCTTATAAGAAAAATTTGGAAAACTATATGAAAGAGAATACACTTCTAATGTATTTCATAGAGCTAACTCCTAATAAATGGTGTCACCCATTTTCTGTACTTGTCCATTGCTTGTTGTTTGCATTAGACCTGGTGCTCTTATGGTAGCCCAAGCACAAGCACAACATGGAAATTTGGTATAGAAAATGGGTAAAACACTTTGTATGCTTTTAAGCATTAGGCTTTCCCTGTTTCAAAGGCTGTCCTTAGGAAAACCTTGCTTTCCCACGCATGGATTTGTTGATCACTTAACTCCACTGTTCTTTATTTCTGGAATTCCTTCTAGCTTCTCCCTATCCTCTGAAGCCTCTCAGTAGCCTACAGTTGAAATACTACTCTTTTAAATCATATATCTGACAAAGTTAAACCAGTTAATATGTTTTCAGTTTTAGAAATTCTGTTTTGTGGATTTTTTTTAACTGAAGTAGGAAATGAAATAGTTTGTCTAAAGTTCTATATTTTAGGGAGATTATGAGCATTCTCTTTCTTTTATGGCATGTGGTAATATGGAAAAGGCAGAATTAGTGGGTGATTTGTGGAAGACATGACTTGACTCTTCAAGTGAATGGAAATTTAGAATTCTGGAGCTATGTGGAGAGGAAGCATTGTGGATACTTACAGAAGCTTAGAAGAAGCCATCTAAGACCTTTAATGCAACGATAGCTAAATACTCATACTCCATGACAAAGAAAAATACTTGATCTAAGAACCTGAATTTGACTGGAACTAGATCCAGAAGAGGTACTTAGTTAGGATTTTGTTAAGGTCAAATGGTATTGACCTTTAACTAGGAAATAAATTCTGAGCCCAAATCAAAGTATCTTGCTTTCTTGATGAACAGGGTGTTAGGAGAAACACCCTGTTACTGACCTGCATTCTGTGTGTAAAGCAGACCACCAAGAAAGAGAATATTAACCAAGGATTTAATTATGAAATTCATACTGAAGGCAAGACCGAGAATCAAATCTTATAAATATCAATTATAACATGTATGTTATATTTGTGATGGTTTGTAGTATAGGCAGATTTTAATTGTATTTGTGCAGATTGTTTTTCAGTGGGATCACTAAAAATTCATAAATTTTGAGGAAGCTAAAGGGGACATCTAGGAACACAAATTCAAGTGTTTATTTCAATTCAATAAATAAACATTAATACCTTGCATTTGCCAACTACTTTGCTAAGGGTTGAATAAGAACATGAGTAAGAAATTTTAATCCAACTGAAATTATATGCCAGAAATGATTCTTCAGAAATAGATGTTCTGCTCCCAGCTATCTTGAATCATTGAAGCAAATATTCACTTCTATGGGAAAATGGGGGTGAGTGGATTTCCTAAAAGGCTTTCCTCTCTTGAATCACTTCTTTGGGCACTACCTTTCTCTTTCAGGAACTTTAAGCAATGTTAACTTTCAAAAGAGAGTTAAAGGCATTTGTTATAATACATAGCCACTATCTTTCCTCTAATGATAGGAATGTGGTTATTACTGAATCCCAGGTATCATCTATGCTGTTGAGAGTTTTTTTTTTTCTTGGTTAGAATTTACTAACAGCCCCCAAAGATATTGTAGGTATTTAAAAGTCTGCTTATTCTTATCCTAGCTGGGTACTCTTTAAATAAAACCTTGTGCCTCAAAATTAGTACTAATGGTGGTAGACTAAATGATATTGGAAAGTCCTTAAAGATATCCATATCCTAATCACTGGAATCTGTGGATATAATCTTACTTGACAAAAGGGGGCTGTGATTACCTTAAGGATTTTGAGATGGAAAGATTATTCTAGATTACACTGGTGGACCCCAGATATAATCACAAATGTCCTCAGGAGAGAGAAGCTGAGACATTTGGTAACAGAAGCGAAGGGGCAACGGATAATGGAAAGGCAGATGTGATGTGGGGCCACCAGCCAGGGATATGATTTTTTTCCCCCAGGCTTCCAGATGGAACTAGTGATTTTAGTCCCATAGGATTTATTTCTGATTTCTGACCTTTGGGACTGGAAGTGAATACACTTGTATTGTTTCAAGCCAGAAGTTTTTGTTAATTGTTATAGCTGCATTAGCACACGAATACTATAATGTTCAATAACATGGCATTAGGCAGTGATAAAGATTTTATACTTTTTGCCTTCCAGTAATTTCCTAGTGAACAATTAGATGACATGAACTTCTTCAACAGCTAACACCTGGCAAATTATTTGTTACAATCAGTTTTTACACTTCTGTCCTTTATTACACAGACTGCAGAGTTCTTGTGGCCCACAAATGTGTAACTCTGACCCACTGTAAATGAGTCATATGACCCCTATCATTCCATGTTGCAGAACCCAAAGGTGAGTTACTGCAATTATGCATACTAATCATTACAAATTGTCATATGACAATAGCTGTCCTCATTCAGTTTCAAAAAAGTAAATACTGTCAGGTTGATAGCCTGTAAACCTACTGCATTCAGATGATGTATTTTTCAATCACTAAACTATCTTTTAAATTGGAGACAAAGCTGGGGATTCCATAAGAATAAATTTTATTTTAGAACTTTTCTTCCAACTTCCTTTCTTAATTTTGACAAAAACTTGGAAAAACTTCTGGGATAGATATAACAGTGGAGAGAAAATTCACTAGTTTTAGCATTAAAAAAAAATTGAAATTCCTACTTCTTTCTCTTGATAGTTATCCTTGATGAATCACATTCATCTTTGAAATAAAGAATTTGATGAAATGATCTTGAAAGTTCCCTTTAGATCCCACATTCTACAATTTTGAGAAATGTTTATTTTAGTGATATTTAATATATGGGAATGATAATATTTGCTACTAAAATATCAATTGGTTTAATATTTTCGCTTTCTTAAGTTATAATGTTTACTGTTTATGAAGATAGTCTTTTTTAAATTCTAAAATTAACCCATTTATGCTGCTATTTTATAATACATGACATTTGAATTTCAATTGACTTAGGTCATTTATGGAAATAAAGTATAAAATATCAAATTCACATTTAATGGCCAGTTTTGTATTACTATAGTTGGAAGGCAGACATTCACTGAGGAAATTCTGAAACTGTTGGCATTTCCATAGTTTTCTCAGACAAGAAGGAAAATATAACAGTAAGATCGCTCAGAACCTTAGAAGTCATGGAAATAAAGTCATCTACTTTGGGAAAGATACACAAGATTAGGGAAAAAAACAGTGATAAAAAGCAATTGAAACAGTTATTGAATTACAGAAAATATATCTGCTTATTTGACATACTTGTAGGAAAGGGAAATAGACGAAGGCAATACTATTATCAGGAAGTAAATTTGTCTAGTATTTACAAAAGCTTCTCCAGAATTATTTGTTACTTTAAAAGCAAACTCTCAGATAAGTGAGCATCACAAATCCAGTAGAAAAAAGTGTCCTACCTATGTTTTATAAAGCCATAAGAGGTTCCAAATTACTTACTTGAAGAAGTAGCAATTTCTATTGGCAGGATGCATGAAAAGTGTTAGCCTCATGGGAATCCATTTGTGACAACAGAGCAGAAAGCAGTCCCCTGCTCTGACAATAAAGAAAGTGACAGATATAGAAGTAATCAATCTGAAAGGTATAGAATATTTAAACCATGAAATGCCTAAAAAGCCATAAGCAAGATCTTTAAATCAATATAGGATGCTACTGCAATTCAGGGTAATGACTCAAGAATAAGAATATCACGTTGGTCCCAGAAAGGTTTTGTGTTAAGTCCAGCAGCAAGGAGTTAAAATTGCTATGTCTGTGTATTAAAAAAAAAAGACAACATTGTTGCATTGCTTTTATAAATGAGAAAAGGAATCGTGCTGATATTTTACAATATCAGAAGTGACTTCAATGACAATCATTTTCTAGCATTTTTCTGCATTTAACATCCCAAACTATTTGATGAGAACAAAACCACTTTAGTCCATTAAAAGAGGAGGGTTATAGAAAGCATAGGACCTAATATGTTCTTTGGCCTGGGGAAATTTAACTGGTTTTTGTTAGTATTTTATTTAAAATATTCGTAGATGCAAAAAATGTGACTGCTTGGATCTAGGAAACTAAGAGGCAATAAATCACATTTTTTAAAAATGTGTAGACTAGAAAGTCAAAGGCAAAAGTATCCCTTGATTCAATCTGGAAAATCAATCACAGAACTTAAACAGGTATCTGGGAGGAAAGAAATAATGCTACATTCTGGTGCTCTTTGGAACATCTTTTGATTCATCCAAGTACAATAAAATTGATCATGGTAAAAAGAGTAATTATAGACATGTTTAAGACCAAATAAGGTCTTATACATAATTATATTAGTGTTATTGATATGTAGACTTTCTGAATCCAATGTATAATGGATAGAATACTCCTAAGATACATACAGGGATAAGATAATCATAGTTTTTTTTCCTATAATTAGATCATATGAACTAAGGCTAGATGATTTTTTTTTGCTACCAGGCTTTGCAGTTAGTGCAAGGAACTGGGAAATCATGTCTAGCTTCTTTCTTTCTTCAGTACATCTTTTAGAAAGGACCACAAACACCTGTAGTGGAAATCTTCTCCATCCTGCCTACAATGCCAGCTTTTATCTAAACCTTTCAATTCTAATTATACCACCTTGAACAATTCAGTACATTCTTTTTTTGAGGGGGGGGATAAGTGGGGGAGGGTATAGTAGGAGGCATAAATTATGGAGAAATAGAGGAAACAAGACTTATTAACAAAAAACAGAAAAAAAGAGGAAACAAACAAACAAATAAACAAAAAAAAAGAACTGGCTACAATGTTCTGGAACAGTCCCGCAGTAGAAAAGCAGAATTAAAATCACAAACAGGGCAGTTGACACTACTACTTCTTTACATGCCTATTAATTTTGCTATCTGAGAGATTTCTTTTCCCTCTATGGATGATGTCTCCTCATATATTTCAGATTGTTTAAAAGAATCAGGGTTTCCTAGATGAACAGCCATCATGAGCATGCTCCGTGTCCCTGATGGTAACCCTAAATGCTTGCTTTTTCTTTAAACCAAAGGTTTCTCTTGAAACATTATGACCATTTTAAAATAAAACTTCCTCATCTACAATAGAAATAGGCCCTGGTAAAATGCATTTTAAATGCCTCATTGTATGTACAACTAAGCATGAGTCATCACCTTTTCCAATCAGTTAAACACCATGAAATCCCTCCCAGTACTTGGGGAATTTCATGCTTCTGAATCCATTCCACATCTGGGTGGACTTGTCTGTGCTTCTGACCTTAATGCTCATGCTAGCTCTGTCCACTGGCTCCACCTCTTCATTTTTAATCCACAATAAAATCATCCGCTCCTCTGGCTCTTCTAAAAGAAGACAGTGATCAAGTATTTTCCACCAAATGTTTGTTAGGAACTTGCTTGAGATATCTAATATTTCTGAGAACCAGTCAAAAACATCCTATGTGTTTGTAACTTTATTCTCTTCTCTTAATTTTTTTTCCTTTGAAACTAGACCACCAGAAGGTAATGCACCTGAAATTCTCTTGATTATTATCTACTTTCAATGTGATTGATTTCTACTCTTATTATTTCCTTTATGCTACTGATTTTGTGCTAAATTCCTCTTTGTTTTTCTTGAAGTGAAAATTTAGCTCAATGATTTTTACCTCTTTTTTTCTAATAAAAGTGTATAATGCTATGAAGTATAATCTAAGCATAGCTTTAGGTATATCATGCAAATTTTGATATTTCATCTGTTTTATTTTCATTCTAACCTAAATGTCGACATCCCTATTCAATATTAATGCTTGGGATATTTAGAAATTGGTTGCTTAATCTACAGATAGTTAAGGTTTTTCTAGATATTTTAGTATCATTGGTTTAAAATCATATCTATCATGATCAGAAAATATACATTCTACAAATTCATCTGATTTACTGGGGTTTATATTATACTATAATGCTGTAATGGTTTGGATCTGAAATATACCCCCAAGGCTCATATATTGAAGGGTTGGTCCCCAATGAAGCAGTGATCAGAGGTGGGGCTCTTGGGAAGTGATTGGATCATGAGGACTCTGACCTCATTAGTGGATTGATCCATTGATATATTAACAACTTGAAGGCATTATTGGGGGGGGGTAGAAACCATAGGAGGTGCAGCTTGGTTGGCGGAAGTAGGTCACAGAGGATGATCCCTGAGTATGTCCCTGCTCCTTCTGCCAGTCTCTCTGCCTCCTGTCTGCTCTGAGATGAGCAGTTAGTTTTATTCTGCCATGCCCTTTTGCCTCACTGTGGAGCCAGAAAGGATGAAGCCATGGAGTTGAAACCTCTAAAACCATGAGCCAACATAAATGTGTCCTTCTTTAAGTTGTTTTTCTCAGGTATTTTGTTCCAGCAACAAAATGCTGATTAACACAAATGTATTCTCTATTTAGTTAGAGGTTCTTTGTACAATTGAAAAGGTTGTGTATTTCGCAATTGTTAGAAGTAGCATCCTATATATCTCAGTGATGTTAAGGCATTGCTGTTAACTACAATTTCTCTAGATTTAGTGACTTTTTTGTCTAATTAGTCTATTAATTACAGACAGAGAAGCATTAAAATATCCAACTATGATTTTAGTTTACCATTTTTTCCTTTGCTTCTATATTTTAAAGTTTTGTCATGTATTTTGAAGCTTTGTTAGAGACTCACACATATATACTAATCGATTGACCCTTATTATCTTCATGAAATGTCCTTTATCACTAATACTCTTTGTCTTAATGTAGATTTTGTCTGATATTAATATGACAGTACTGATTTCTCCACACTTATATCTGCATCCTTTTAGTTTGTCTCTGTATCTTTATAGTCAAAGTTCATCTCATATAGACAATATATATTTGCATTAGTATTTAGTAAACTCTATTTTTATTGCGTATATACTTCTTTTACATTACTCATAGTTCCATATGTTTAATATTACCCTCTACTTAAAGTTCCTATTATTTCATTTATTACTTCCATCTTTTCTTTATTTCCCTGAATACAATATATTTATAACACCTGTTTTAAAGTTCTTCTCTGAGATTTCATCTTCCCAACCCAGGTCATTTTGTCATCTGTTTCTATTGATTGACCTTTACCCTACACAACTATTTTGACCCGAGATGAGAACAGGATGATGGCACTTTCTCTCTTGCATATTTCAGCCTAGAAGTTTTAGACATCATCAAACACTGGCCAGAAACAAACACATAGTTCCCAGCAAGGGGACTGTAAAATAGCCTGTGTGGGTTTGGGGGGAGAGAAAACCACACATAGAGTGAGCAGCAATTGTCAGTGTTGTGCTGTTGACCCTTCTGGTTACAAAATGTTTCTTTGCTTCCTATTGTGGCACGTCCCCAGGAAGACAAACTGCAATTTCACCTCGTCACTAGCTCAAGTTCAAATTTCAAGGTTTCTGGACAGTATGCCGTGATCTGTAGACTTGTAAGCTAAGAGCACAGGTTATGGCATTCCCTTGGCTTTAGACACTCAAGAGTTTAATGGTGAAATGGGCTAGAATGAAATCAGCAAATGCATTCCCGAAGGAGAAGTCTAACTGTCCTTGGTCCATAGCAATTCTGAAATCTTAAAGTCTTACTAGGCCTGGGGGTAGATTAGCTTCTAGATAGGGCCTGATGTGCTCTCTGGAGGAATATCTTGCTCACTGTTCTTCCCGTTTCTAGAAGATTCTTCCGGTTTGGCCATGTCTGAAGTGGCTGTGGTGGAATATGTCTTTACCAGAGCTGCACACTTAATCTTTAAGTTAAGTCTTACCTGTGGAAAGTTGGAAGCCCAAGGACCCAGAAGGCTCAAGGAGTTCAAATAGATAACCACTCCATCCCCTAGAGGGATTCCCCCAAACCCAACAGACTTTCCTTGGTTGGTTTGTCAGGAATCACACCCGTAGTTCCATCGGAGCCATTCTTAAGTCACCATCCTTTGTTTTCATATGGCATACTCAGCTGTCACATTCCGGAGAGAACGTTTCTTTGGTTCCAGTTTTTCCCTGAGGCACCCCGGTTAGAGATGGGTTTTAAAATGGATGTGCAGACCACCCTCTAAATATGATCTTTGTCCTCAAGGCTACGTTTTGATGGACCTCTGTCTCCCAAGTGCATTTTCAATTTTATCTCTTACTGTCAGGAGTCTTTGATGACATAATTTCCCCCAAATTAATGCTTTCATTCAGATATACTAAATATTCAATATTTAAGATAGTCTTCTCTGAATCACCTTTGTTGTAAGGCTTTGCCAGACACTGTTGGTAGCAACCAACCCATGCTCACTGCCTTCGGTTTTCCAAAATTTAGAGCTCTTTGCTCACAGGATTGGCATTAGGTGTTTTCACAGCAAAGAGCACAATCGAATATCCATATCTGATACAGCTGTTGATCTTTAGTAAGTGATCATGATCTAAATCATCATGTTTTCAGCCTCCAGCAGACTACTCATCAAATACCACAAATTTTAAGTTCGTTGTTGTTTTAGGTGTGTTTTCAACAGCAGTTATCCACTTATCACATCAGTTTTTAGAATTACTCAGGATAAGTTAGGCTGCACTTCAGTAACAAATTTCCAAATCTCAGTGGCTCAAGTGTAATAATGAATATTTCTAGTTTACAGAAGTTCACTGGGTCTCTGCAATTCTATAGGGTGGTTCGTCTTCCCCTATGTTCATCACCTACTCAACAGAACTAGTCTCTTAGCCCTTCATAATTGCAATGGGCAAGGAGATAGGAGGCTTCCCATAGGTATTTGGTAAGCAGTCAGTGTCTCCCACAAGTGCTATTATAATTCTGAAAAATGTGCACAGTCAATATGGTGTTTTTTGATGGTCTAGGTAGATTCAAAGTGTACTGAACACATTAAATTATACTTAAAATTAAAAAGGACCATAATATTCTCAGCAAGAAGGCTATATTAATAAGGCATAAGTTAGGGAATTAGTGGAGATATTGCATACACATGAATGTTCCTGGAGCTCGGAAAATAGTGTTAGTTCAAACACTTTTTAAAATATACTTTTTTAAAACAGAAGGTGTTTGAGAATAAAAAAGGTGTTATATTAGTTTGGAAGAAATAGAAATTTTAGGAATGGAATCATGAAAAATCTTTGATTGGTAGAAAGGAACCAGAGGGTAGAGACTATGACACAAACTAATTTAAACTAGTTTTTAAAACAATTGGTCCAACCCTTTTAAAAATATTTCAAATCAAGAATCATTGTATGTTTGGAAATCAAGTTTAAGATTATCAGATATAAAACTGGCCAATTTTGTATGATTTGATATGAAGTATTCCCGCCGAAAGCTCATGTGTTAGAAACCTCATATCCAATGTCACAATGTTCAGAGGTGAAGTGATTAGATTATGAAAGGAGTAACCTCACCAATAAAATTGTCTCAGAAACACTTCTAAGTAGATATTTTCTATTGGGCTTTAATATAAGATCTTAGATTAATACCTTTGGAGGAAAGAATTCCCTGGTTAAAGAAATGTGTTTGAGGTTCCTGCCATTTGGTTCCAGGCTTTGTTCCCATGTTTAGGATCCTGGCTATAACTATAGGCAGGTAGAGCATGGCTGCAGGAAGTAGGTCACTAGGGGCATGGCCTTGGGGACTATGTCTTATCTCTCTCCCCCCCCAAGCTTCTGGGATGTGATGAGCTAAACAGCTTTTCTCCGATATACCCTTCCACTATGATGTTCTGCCTCAGCTTGGCCCCAGAGCAATAGAACTTCTGAAACCATAAGTCGAAATACACTTCCTCCTCTAAATTATTCTTGTGAAGTATTTTGGTCAGAGACAGTTAATCAAAGCTGACTAACACACTTGTCTATCAAAATAAGGAGTTCTTTGAACACTAGGCTAAAGAGTATGGGGGCCACACAGAAATAAAATAATGGGGTAATACTTTGGCACACGGCTTTTGGTAGCAGAATGCTTTCACTCACATCCCGAATTTTCCCTCTTCCAGTAATGGTAACTCAAGATTTTTTTTGTATTATACATAAAATAATAAACAGTGCCTGGTTCTTAAGTTCTCAGTAAATTATTAATAGCCTTTGAAAGAAGTTCATGTAAGAATTCTTAAGTTCTCAGTAAATTATTAATAGCCTTTGAAAGAAGTTCATGTAAGAAGTAATAAGGGATAGTGGTCTTGGTAGTGGGCCAGCAGTCGGTTCTTGATGCTGTTATTCTAGGACAAGCGTTCGATTTTTGTTGTGCTCCCATGCTTTTTCCCTGAGTCTTTTCATAACGTTTCTTTAGATATTGCTTTTACTCTGATGACTTTCTGTTATTTAGGCAATTTTAGACCTGATATGATTTTCCCCTAAACTATTTCAACAATTATTTCATCCCATCTTTTCCCCATTAGAAATTTGACAGCATAAGTAGAAGAAGGGCATAAGCAACTGAGATTATGGAGGGAATAAAGCATACAATTTGGTGGCTTTCATTATCATCACTTTGTTCTGCTTTTTCTGGACATACCAAGAGTGGAGTTGGAAAAGATAAAGTCATCTATTAAGTCCAGATACTTTTACTAACTCCATAAAATATCATTCTTGTTTTATAACTCCTGCCTATTAATCTACATGTGACCTATTAGAACGCCACTTAGTCCAATATTAAAATATTGTGCCATTTAAGGATAAATCTTGGAAAGAGCAGGCATGTAAAATAGGACAAATTTAAGGAAAGCAAAATAAAATCACAAATGACATCTAGTGAAAAAACCTTGAAAGGGAATTGTCTTTAATTAGTTCACAGTTGGAGATTGTTCATACTGCTTATTTTAGTTAAGTCTTTCATTTGAGGAGAAACAAGCTATTTAACTTTCAGGATGCTTGCGGGTAGTTGGGGAGCAGCTTGAATCTCCTGTCTTATTGAATAAACCTCTGTCCTCAATATAGTATAACTTTGGTGGGGAAAAATATTACCCACAAAATGTGATAACCTATTGGGTATTGTTACACTTTAACAACAACAATGAAAAAAACAAAGGTAATTTGGTAAACTAATCTCACAGCTTGGATAATGTGTGTGGGTCATCAATACTTCTTTTAATCAATAAAATTGTCTCAGAAGCACTTCTAAGTAGATACTTTTTATTGGGCTTTAATATAAGATCTTATAGATTAATACCTTTGGAGGAAAGAATTCCCTGGTTAAAAAAATGTGTTTGAGGTTCCTGCCGTTTGGTTCCAGGCTTTGTTCCCATGTTTAGGATCCTGGGTTGCTCAGCTGTGCAGGACCTGAAGCTCCCCAGGGAACAGGTCTGGCTACTGAGCACCAGGAAATGGTACATCCAAGATGGTGGCCCAGAGGGAGGCAGCATTCTGTGTCACTCCATGACCTGAGACTTAAGAAGTGAGAATGCTTCTTTTCTGCCACTGTTATTCCTGCTTCCATACTGGAATCATGGCCACCGTGCCTTGCAGGGCTCCAGCCTTCAGCATCAGAATAGGTCTCCCAACTACTGGGTGGCCAAGTAGGACCATTGGCATCAGCACCAGCGCAAAACTTTGGGCCACCCACCTGAGCAGAATTCCTGGATGCAGCTCTCACGCAGGACACCCTGCAGCAACTCATGCACAGGATCTCCAGCTGCCACTCCTGTGTGGACCCCATCAACTAACCTGGGGCTTCTCCAGTTGCCTCCTCTTGGGACTCTGCAGCAACGGAGATAGTCTCCTACAAGCCATAGCACCAGGGAACTGCACACAACCTCTGAAGACAGCCACAGCCACATGCTGCATGTCATAGACACAGTCTCTGAACTTATTATCCAACATCATTTCCCCCCACCCAACTTGACAACCCATTGCTGAAGTTAATGCCTCCATCTTGGGTCACTTTTAACACCATCTTTAGTCGGGGCAACTCCCAGTTTGGAACTCTGGCTGGACAGGTACCCTGTTTCCACCTAGCCCCCTCTCCCCAGAAGTGCTAACCTGGCACAGTGAATGCTCAATAACAACAACAACAACAACAACAACAACAAAACAGCTCTCAGCAGGGCAGATGTAGAATGCACCCAAAGTTCCACACACAAGAGCCCCAGGGAGAAAGATCCCTTATTAGGAAGCAGTAAGGGAGAGGTTGAGTGTGATATAATTTAGAGACTAACAGGAACTGGGAGGTCTTTAGATGAGATAAGGAGATAGGACCAGGTGCTCACATAATAGGAGCAGGCCCCAAAAGAGATCTTTGAGGTGCAGTCTCCCTTCAGGGACTGGTGGGTGCCACACCCCACTTCCAGGTGCCTTCCACCCAGGAACAACCCTCTATCCTTGGTTACCTTCACTATCCTGAGGGCAGAGATACCAGCTAACAACAGACAACCCCACCTATTGGATGAGAAGGGAAGCAGGAAAGATATTGATCTCCAACTAAACAATCCCTCTTTCTACATTTGAGATGTTTTTTTCCCTCTCTATTCTCCTGTCCTCACATCCCCAACATATGTGAAACCAAGTACTTTGCATGAATTAGGATATTGAGGTCTGAGACAACTGAATAGTATATTACAGTGATGTTGTGTATCCTTTTTTTTGTTGTTTTTCTCCAATTTTTACTATATTAACATTTTTAATTTTTCTTAATATATATGTTTTTATGTACTCTAGTATCTTCTCTCTTACTTGTCTACCCAAAATTACTTCCTCTCTATTCTCCTGCTACTAACCTTCTTCTTTAGATTTCTCTTTTACTCTTCTTATAATAACTCTATATCCTCACCTCCTACCTCCTCAGCATATCTTTCTACATCTCATCCCCAGTTGTTTGTCCACCATCATAAACTGTAAACCTTTCACAAACCTACTGATTATATTGTAGATAATAATTGAATTCACCATTTCTATATATTGTAACTAAACTGTAAACATTTATAGCAACATATGTTTCTAGGTGGTATATTGTTTATATTGGGGTCTGTTAACATTATCCTTCCTCTCAAAGGAGAGGTATTGGAATCCTACAGGGGCACTATAAGCCAATAGGGTAAAAATGGTAATGCCTTGGATCCACAGTGCTAGAAAGGAAGACACACAATCAACACGAAAAGACAAGGGAACAAAGTGCCCCCAAACAAATCAAGATACCACATTATTAAAATCCATGGCCAGCACAGCAGATTTAGAAGGAGATTAGGATATATATAATTAAAATGTTCTGTGAATTAAAGGATAATATAAGAGAGCAAATACAGGCAGCAAAAGATCATTTTGACAAAGAGCTACATAAACAAATACAAGAAGCAAAAGTTTACTTCAATAGGGAGATAGAGGTTCTAAAAAAAAAAAAGAACAGAAATCCTTGAAATGAAAGAAAGAATAACCAAATTAAAGGCTGAATAGAAAACATCACCAACAAATTAGACCACTTGGAAGACAGGATCTCAGACAATGAATACAAAATATATAATCTTGAAAATAATGTAGAGCACACTGTGAAAATCATAAGAAACCATGAACAGAACATTCAAGAAATATTGGAGAGCATAAAAAGACCAAATTTAAGAGTTCTTTGGATAGAGGAAGGTATAGAGTGCCAAACCAAAGGGATAAACAATCTATCCAATGAAATAATATCAGAAAATTTTCCAAACATGAAGAACAAATTGGAAAACCAAATTCAAGAGGCTTACAGGATGCCAAATGTACAAAATCACAATAGATCCATAGCAAGGCAGATTATAATGAAAATGCCTAACATACAGAATAAGGAGAGAATATTAAAAGCCCTAAGAGAAAGGAATCAGATTACATACTGGGGAAAACCAATTAGGTTTTGTGCATATTTTCAACCCAGACCATGAAAACTAGACCTTGGAACAAAATATCAAGCTTTGAAAGAAAATTAATGCCAACCAAGAATCTTGTATCCAGCAAAATTAAGCTTTATATTTGATGATGAAATAAGAACATTACATGATAAAAAAAAAGTTTTAAAAAAGAATTTATAGCTAGAAAAGCTGCACTACAGAATATCCATGGCAAAATGTTCTATAAAGAAGAAATGAAAATCAGCAGAGGGAGATATTACACTAAAGGAAAAACTAAGCAAAGGAGAAACCAAGTCAAGTCAAAAAACAAAAATTGCTGGGAATACAAATCATGTTTCAATAATAACCCTGAATGTTAATGGCCTAAACTCACCAATCAAAAGACATAGGCTAGCTAATTGGACATAAAAAAGACCCAACAATATGCTGCCTCCAAGAGACTCATCTCATAGGAAAAGACATCCACAGACTAAAGGTGAAAAGTTGGGAAAAATCATACCACTCACATGGACTGTGGAAGCAAGAAGGGGTTTCCATCCTCGTATCAAATAAAGTAGACTTTAAAGTTAGTCAAAAGGGACAAAGAAGGATATTTCATACTGCTAAAGGAAACCATACACCAACAAGACATAACAACTATAAATATATGTGCCCTAAACAATGGAGCATCTATATTTATCAAACAAATTCTTCTCAAGTTCAAGAGTCAAACTGACCACAACACAATAATCCTGGGTGATTTTAACACACCTCTTTCATCACTAGATAGATCTTCAAAATCAAAGCTGAACAAAGAAACTATAGAACTCAATAATACAATCAATAACTTAGACTTACATATATATTTCATCCTTCAACAAGCAAATACACTTTCTTCTCAGCAGCACATGGATCCTTCTCTAAAATAGACCATTTATTATGCCACAAAGCAACTCTTAACAAATACAAAAATTAGTGATATTACCCTGCATTCTATCAGAGCACAATGGAGTGAAATTAGAAATCAATGACAAAATTAAAAAAAAAACTACTCCAACACCTGGAGACTAAATAATATGCTACTGAATGAACAATGGGTTGCAAAAGACATCAAGGAGGAGATTAAAAAATTCTTAGAGGTAACTGAGAACACTGATATAACATATCAAAATCTCTGGGACACTATGAAAGCAGTTCTAAGAGTAAAGTTCATTGCTTGGAGTTCATTCCTTCAAAGAAGAATTACATATCAATTACATATCAAAGCCCAAGAAAAAGAAGAACAAATCAACACTAAGAGTAGTAGAAGACAGGAAATAATTAAAATCAGAGCTGAAATCAATGAAGTTGAAACAAAAGAAACAATTTAAAAAATTGGCAAAACAAAAAGTTGGTTCTTAAAAAAAATAAATAAAATTGATAAACCCTTAGCCATACTAACAAAGAGAAGGAGAGGGAAAACTCAAATTACTAACATATGTGGGAAAAAGGAAATATCACAACAGACACTACAGAAATGTAGAAGATAATTAGAAATTATTCTGAAAATTTGTACCCCCATAAAATAGTAAATATCGAAGGCCTTGACAAATTTCTAGAGTCATATGATTTGCCTGAATTTAATCTGGATGATATACACAATTTAAACAGATCAATTTCAAGCAATAAAATAGATGCCATCAGAAGCCTAACAACCAAGAAAAGTCCAGAACCAGATGGAAACACAGTGGAGTTCTGCATGGCTTATAAAGAAGAAGTAATACCTATACTCTTCAAATTATTTCATGAAATAGAAACAGAGGGAGCACTTCCAAACTCACTCTATGAGGCCAGTTATCACCCTTATTCCAAAACCAGGCAGAGACACATCAAAGAAAGAAAAATTCAAACCAATAGTTCTAATGAACATAGATGCAAAAATTCTCAATAAAATTCTGGCAAATCGAATACAAAAATATATCAAAAAGATAGGGCAACATGATCAAGTGGGGTTCACCCTAGGGAGGCAAGGTTGGTTGAACATATGGAAATCAATGGTATATAAATTCATCACATCAATAGACTTAAAGATAAGAACCATAAGATCATCTCAATAGATGCAGAAAAAGCATTTGACAAAATGCAGCACCCACTCATGTTCAAAACACTAAAACACTAGGGATAATAGGAACATATCTCAACATCATAAAAGCTAAACCCCAGGCCAACATCATTCTAAATTGAGAAAAATTGAAAGCATTTCCTCTAAAAACTGGAACAAGACAGGGATGCCCTCTTTCACCACTTATATTTAACATACTTCTTGAAACACTGACCAGAGCTATTAGATGAAATAAATTAAAGAAATACAGATAGGACAAGAAGAACTCAAATTAGCACTATTGACGATATGACCCAAAAAATTACACCAGAAAACTTCTAGAACTAGTAAATGAATTCAGCAAAGTAGCAGGATACAAAATCAATACCCATAAATCAAAGGCAATTCTGTATATCAATGACAAATCCTCTGAAAGGGGAACAAGGAAAACTACCCTATTTACAATAGCCTTAAAATAAATAAATAAAATACCTGGGAACCAACTTAACAAAAGAGGTGAAAGATCTATACAATGAAAAGTACAGCACACTAAAGAAAGAAATTAAAGAAGACCTTAGAAGATAGAAAGATTTATCTTGTTCTTGGATAGGCAGAATTAATACTGTCAAAATTACCATTGTACCAAAAGTACTGAACAGATTTAATGCAGTTCCAATCAAAATCTCAATGACATTCCTCATAGAAATAAAAAAGCAGTCATGAAATCCATATGGAAAAATAAGAGACCCAGAATAGCTAAAGCAATCCTTAGCAAGAAGAGTGAAGCAGGTGGCATCACTACAGAGCAATAGTAACAAAAACAGCAGAATAGAGGACACAGAGACAAACCCACATAATTGCAGTTAACTTATGTTAGACAAAGGGCCAAAAACATACATTGGAGAGAAGATAGCCTCTTCAACAAATGGTGCTAGAAAAACTGGAAATCCGTATGCAGCAAAATGAAATTAAAACCCTCGCTCTGACCATGCACAAAACTTAACTCAAAGTGAATCAAGGACCTAGGAATTAAACCAGAGACAATGTGCCTACTAGGAGAAAAAGTAGGCCCAAATCTCCAACATGTGGGATTAGGTCCCAACTTCCTTAATAAGACTCCTGTAGCACAAGAATAAAATCGAGAATCAATAAATGGGATAGATTCAAACTAAAAAGCTGCTTTTCAGCAAAAGAAACAATCAATGAGGTGAATAGAGAGCCTACATCTTAGAGCAAATTTTTACTGCTTGCACATCAGGTAGAGCACTAATCTCTATGGTATATAAAGAACTCAGAAAGCTAAACAAAACAAAACGAAACAAAAAAAAAAACCAGCCCAATCAATAAATGGGCCAAGGACCTGAACAGACACCTCTCAGAAGATGATATACAATCAATCAATAAATATATGAAAAATGTTCAATATCTCTACCAATTAGAGAAATGCAAATCAAAACTACTCTAAGATTTCATCTCACTCCCATCAGAATGGCAGCTATCAAGAATACAAACAGCGGGATCCTAGAGCCTAAACACGGATGCTGGGGAACTTTGGACCCGGGGGCTTAAACATGGACGTGCACCTGAGGAACCTCCGGATCCATGGGCCTAAACAGGGACACCCGAGGAACTTCCAGATCCTAGAGCCTAAACATGGACGTGCACCTGAGGCACTTCTGGATTCTATGGCCTAAACATGGATGTGTGCCTGAGGAACTTCCGGATCCGGGAACCTAAACATGGACGTGCACCTTTGAAACTTCTGGATCCAGATCCGGGGGCCTAAACATGGATGTCTGAGCAACTTCTGGATCTGGGAGCCTAAACATGGATGTGTGCCTGAAGAACTTCTAGTTGCTATGGCCTAAACATGGAGGACTGATGAACTTCCAGATCCGGGGGCTTAAACATGGATGTTCGCTTGAGAAACTTCTGCATCTGAGGGCCTAAACATGGATGCCTGAGGCATTTCCGGATCCTAGAGCCTAAACATGGATGCTGAGGAACTTCCGGACCCAGGGGCCTAAACATGGATGTGCGCCTGAGGAACCTCCGGATCCGTGGGCCTAAATATGGACGCCTGAGGAACTTCCGGATCCTAGAGCCGAAACATGGATGTGCACCTGAGTCACTTCTGGATGCTACGGCCTAAACATGGATGTGCGCCCGAGGAACTTCCGGATCCAGGCACCTAAACATGGACATGTCCTTGGAACTTCTGGGTCCTTGTGCCTATAAAGGGCAAGGCGTGACTCTCAGAAGGGATGTGGCCCATGAAGGGGAGTTGAGTATGGGGCCTGTTGGGGGGTAGACTGAACTGTTGCACCCTGAACTTGAATGTCACGGTGGTCTCATTTCCCGGCCTTCCCCTGGGTATCACTTCCTCCCCTTCAAGGCAGTGCCTGGGAGGAAGTGAGACCAGGAGCAGGGGCCAGGCCCTGAGGAGGGACACCGTCTTTCTCCTCACTTAGCCAGGTGCCCAGCCTGGCTGGGGACAGGGACATCTTATGACACTAGCTGCCTCCTGCATCCCTGCCCCAGGACCTCAGGGACCACAGGCAGGGAGTAGTTGACACAATTCTCTCCTGGCCATTGACCCTCAGCCCCGGGGTCTGCCCAGGGAGAGCTCTGTCTCCCAGAGGGTCAGGGGGCCCCTGTGACCTGCTGCTCCTTACCCACTGAAAGGAAAGTGACCACAACACTCGGAGTGACCAAAAGATCTTTATTGCAGCAGTGCAACAAAGAGAAAAGAAGGAAGGAAAGAGAGAGAGAGAAAGAGAGAGAGAGAGAGAGAGAGAGAGAGAGAGAGAGAGAGAGAGAAGAGAAGAGAAGAGAAGAGAAGAGAAGAGAAGAGAAGAGAAGAGATGAACAGGGAGAGAGCAAGAGCAAGAGAGAGACAGAGAGTGCACGCAAGAAAGATAAAGAGCAAGAGAGAGAGAGAGCAAGAGAGAAAGAGCAAGAGAAAGAGAGCAAGAGAGAGGGGGGCCTGGCAGGAGGGAGTTTTTATAGCCCAAATCTAATGGGGCCTCTGGGTCTGCAAGCTGCCTTGTTGGCCCAAGGGGGGTTGAGTGCTCAGCCTTGAGCGGGACTTGACACAAACAGGTGATAAAAGACCAGATAGAGGGGGGTTTGAGTGCATGGGCTATCTTGCAGCCAACATCTGTTCAGCCTGCCCTGCAGACAACACAGTTCAGCCTGCTCTGCACCCAACATTCCTCCCTTTTTGTTTTTCTAAGTGACATGGGGGACAGCGTAAAGTCCTCTGGCTTCTTCCTGCTTAATGGTGGGCGGCGTTGGACCTAGAAGGGGAAGTGGAGGAATGTTTGGGGGACAGGTCTGAGAACACCAGGGCAGCCAGAAATAACACTCAGTGGCTACAGACAACTACCATGGTAGGGGTAAAGTCCATAAAAGTTCCTTGAAACCACAAGTCCTTGATGGCATCAAACCAGTCCTGGATGGAGGAGATTCTTGGTATCAGCCACTGGTCCTGTAGCAGGGACTCTAGGAAGTATTGGAGGTGGCTTGGTTGAATCCAGTAATGTTCAGGGTGACAGCCCGATTGTAGCCAGTGGAAGGGCAATCGCCTTGACCTATAAACTGAGAGTGGGTGGTGTCATCCTGGTGTCAAGTCACATTGATGTAGAAGCGGTATCTGTAGTTTGAGATAAAAACTTGAGAGAGAATAATGATTAGTAAAAGAAGAAGAGGGTTTTAGATGGGCACAGAGTCTCTGGAGCCAGAGGAGTTGGTCTCCATCTTGGGCATCAGGGCTGGTAGTCTTAAAGAAGTAGTTGATTGACTGACTTGTGGGTGAATTTGTGTATCTGATCTTGCAGGAACTTCTGTAGGCAATTTAATAGACAAGGTCCTATTAGGAGAAACATAGAGAGGACTAATAGGGGTCCTGTGAGGGGGAGGAGCCAAGGCCATACTTGACTGAACATTCCCCATGGAGCCTGTTGGCTAGTTGCTGTCTCCTCTTTTCTAGCTGTTCTTGTCCTTCATTACTCCCAGGAATGACTGTGTTTTTGCTTAACTGGTTTTGGTAGGTGTTTAAGATCAAGTTGGTCAAAATTGACTTTGTTTCTATCTATTGTTAAGAGTCAGCCGAGTTCCCATAGGGGATACCTGTGGGGGAACTTGAGAGCAGCTTCTCAGTTCTGCTAGTGCTTTTGCGCTAGGATGGGTCCAGGTCTTGCTTGACCATGTGGCTTCCCTTGGAAGCATCAGGGATGTCTCCTGTCTCCAATGACCCTCCTATTCACAGCAAGTGCACTGATTGGCTTTCCATTCTCCAGTGGTCTCATTAATCTCCCTGATCAGGAGGTTATGTGGCCCAGAGTTGCAAAGCTCTTTAGAGAAGTTCCCTGCTCCCTGGATTCAGACTGACTCAGAGGGCCAGAGCCAAATATCGGTTTTCTTGGCCATTTTAGTTTAACCTTAAGTCTTGATCACAAACATCCAGCAAAGTCAGTTTCACCGTAAATTAAGAGTATTAGGCTTTAACCTAAGTCTGGCCTACTTTGGAGTCATTCTGACATGTAGTAAGATGGGAGGCACAGCCTTATCTCAGGTAAGCCAGGGCTCTTTAAATCTTAGGTAAAGTGTTCTGGTATTGAAGCTGATCTTTTTTTTTTTAATATTATTTTATAAAGTTTACATATATGTTGTTGCTTGATGTCACATGAATACTAGGTAATACAGTATATTACATTTAAATTGTACCCAGTGTATAGAACTTTATATTAATCTTATTGATAACAGGTCCAGTTATAAAACATTAAATGATATAAATAAATCTCTAATAAGTTATTTTTATAAGCCTAAAATAACCATGCAACCTTTTGGAGAACACCAGCTTGATATAGTTTTTTAAAGCTTCTATCTTAATGACTTATATACCTGGAAAATACGAACACATTTAATATACAAAGAAGAGTAATAGTACCACAATTACTATTGATGTTTTTATATTAATCAAGTCTAGCTTTTAAAGAAATAACATATTACAATATTGCAAAATAACAGTTGTTGTTTAACCATAGTTGTATACACAGACCTTCTTTAGCACTTACTTAAACCTATATAGCCAGCATACACAGACCTGCTTTATCACTTGCTTAAACCCTCTTATTTACTTAATAGACTCTCTTATCCAGAAACACATTTTCCTTGTATTAAATCCATACTTAGAACCTTCTAATTTCTCTTTCCTATCTGTTAACTCTTTTTTATTCACACTTTGAAACAATCCTTGTAAATTTCTGAATTTAGGCAAATTATTCCATTTTAACAAGAGATATTTTGTTATTTGCAACACACAATTAATCACATCTGTTGACCATCTCATGAAAACATGAAAATGTTTAGGTATATAGAATTGTAGGGAGAGACAAGGCAAGGCACCTAAGATAGCACCGAAGATAGGGAAATAGTCCTATTTGGTTGCAACCGGATTCAGAGGACATTGCTTCTGTTGTAATCAATTAATCTCCTGAACCCCAAGTTTAGGTTGTTTCAGAATTTTGTACCCAACATGTAAGGGAAGGGGCTCAGAAGTTCACAGTCTGTAGAAGTTCACAAAAAGCAGTTTTTTTTTTTTTTCTCTGTTCTGGGCAAGTTAACCCTTCAAGGACACTTGGGAGGGGGAAAGCTTTTTCTTCCCTTTCTCTCCTCTTCCTTCCACCCTCCCCACCCCTGCCAGCTGTTATCATGGAGCCCAGTTGGTAACCTCCTTATCTTAGACATGTAGCCTTCTCTGTGAAGCACCAGCTCAAAGCCAGAGGCCTTGTTTTACATATTTTGTGAAAAACTAGTACGGGGTGTCTAGCTTTTTGAGTGCTGATTTTTTCAGTGACCAAGTAAAACAGGGCAACATGAAAATAGGAAGTTTATCTACATTAAACTTTTTTGTAGAGATTCTTTTGCTGAAAGTCCTAAAATCAGCCATGGTGAAGATTTCTGGAGAAGATCAGTTAAGCCTTTTCTGTGGGCCTGGGTAGGGAGGGGGAAGATGGGAAGGCGGGGCTGAGAGCAGCTTGGTGGATCTGAGAATGAGGAAGGAATGATGTAAAAGAATAGAATTTTCCCTAGCAAGGAAAACTTGAGCAGTAGAACAGGTAGAGCAGAGGGAAGGATGGGAGTGAATATCCCAAAAAGCCTGTAAGGGACAATTCTTAGTAACCTGTTTTCAGTGATGACAAAGCAACTTTAAAGGCCATTTTTACCAGATCTCTGATAGGGGTCCAAGGGCTCTCTTCAGCTTGTTTGAGCTTTGAGTTAGCTGGTAAGAGGACCTGGTGGGACCTGGTGTGGGCGCTGACAGAAGAAGAGAGGAGTGAGTGGGTGAAGGGATTTCTTCAGTACCTGCTGCCTCAGAAAAGAGGCAATGGTTTGAGGAAAGGTGGTTGTTTAGTTTTTGATCTAGTGAGTGGAGAGGAGAAGTCAGGTTGTTCAGGTGGGGGAGACAGTGGAGGGGCTGGGGCAGAAGGTTGAGGGTGAGGACCTATTTGAGCCAGGTGATAGGGTGGAAATTCATCAGTAGGGTCAAAAGTAGTGAATGAGTCTGGAGGAGGAGAAGATTGGGGATCAGTGGTTGTGGGTGTTGGTTTGCAAGCTAGAAAAATTTGCAGAGGTCTGCAAGAGGTGCAGAGAGCACAAGCAAGAAGAAAGCTTTGATGTAGCAGCTTTTTACCCATTTTTTCAAATGCTCACAGTAATTGTAGAGATCCCTTAGAATGGAGGGATCCAGGGACCCAAAAGGGGGGTCATCTGCTTTGGTTGTCTAAGGGATAAGTGGGCCAGGCCTGGGTGCTATATTTGATCAATATTGGGGTTTTGATGTCTGGTGTCAAGGAGAGGGTTTTGAGGTTATCCAAGAGGCATTGTAGGGGAGAGTCGACCGGCAGAGAGGACACATTACCCATGTCGCAAAGTAGTATAAGGAGGAGGAAAGAGGACGCAAACTTGGTATAGAGGAGAAGGAAGGAGACGCAACTGTAGTATAAGAGAGAAGGAGGAAACTGATTTATTGGCAAAAGGGGCGTCCCCGATAGAGCCAAAAATCAGGAGTGCCTTAGTGGCAGGTTCGAGCTGCAGAGATTGGTCGTCACCGAATCCTGACAGTCGAGGCTCTTGTCCTGGACGGAGCCGTAGCAGTGGGAGACCTTGGCCAAGGCTTTTCTTTTCGGGACCCCTCCTGGAGAGGCCGGAGACTCGCAGGGCCGCAGGGCCGGAAAGAGGGGAAAGAAAGAGACAGGGGAAGAGGGAGGAAGGGGAGGGTAAGCATCTCTCTGGCAGCCGAGTCTTGAAGGTGTGAGGACTAGGATTTTAGGAGAGCCACCAAGATGGTGAAGGTCTGGGTGGGGTGTGATGTTCAGTTTTCTGTTATGTGTCCCCGGAGGTTACACAGTCCTTTGAGGGAGACCTACAAAGCCTATGCTGGTAAACTACCAGCTGGGAGGGGAAGGGAATAATTTTGAACCCAGGAGTCTATTCTGCCCTAGGAAGGAGTCCCTGAGGGCCACCGTGGCCTTGAAGGCTGTGGTGGGGTGTTTTCCTCCCCGCAGGTGGGCAAAGAGGTTTGCCGGACAATCAACGGTCAAATCCTCCTGACACCACCTTTGAGTTTAGGACTCCAGGAAGGGGAAACTCACCAATCGAAGGTCGGTGGTGGATGGAGTTCTGGCAGTCGAGAAAATGGGTTCAGGCCTGGGTTCAGGCCATCCGGTGAGTGGCACTTCCGAAGGAAGAGGGACCCAAAAGTGGGTTTTAACCCTCTCCCGGGTTTCGGCACCAATGAAAGGAAAGTGACCACAACACTCGGAGTGACCAAAAGATCTTTATTGCAGCAGTGCAACAAAGAGAAAAGAAGGAAGGAAAGAGAGAGAGAGAAAGAGAGAGAGAGAGAGAGAGAGAGAGAGAGAGAGAGAGAGAGAGAGAAGAGAAGAGATGAACAGGGAGAGAGCAAGAGCAAGAGAGAGACAGAGAGTGCACGCAAGAAAGATAAAGAGCAAGAGAGAGAGAGAGCAAGAGAGAAAGAGCAAGAGAAAGAGAGCAAGAGAGAGGGGGGCCTGGCAGGAGGGAGTTTTTATAGCCCAAATCTAATGGGGCCTCTGGGTCTGCAAGCTGCCTTGTTGGCCCAAGGGGGGTTGAGTGCTCAGCCTTGAGCGGGACTTGACACAAACAGGTGATAAAAGACCAGATAGAGGGGGGTTTGAGTGCATGGGCTATCTTGCAGCCAACATCTGTTCAGCCTGCCCTGCAGACAACACAGTTCAGCCTGCTCTGCACCCAACACCCACTGTCATCCTGGGCAAGCAAAGGTCAGGACACCAGACGCTACTGAGAGTGACATCTCCTGGATGGGTGGTTGGGACTTTGCCTCTGTCTCCAGGCCTCAGACACCAGATGATCCCGCTCAGAGACAGAAAATAACCCCACACTGCCCAAGACTTATTTTTAAGCTTTGGATTTTGAAATTTTCCTGCTGCCACCTTCTTTGTGAAGCCAGTTTTTCAATATTCAATATTCAGAGACAATATTCCAGGGGAATAAAAAAAAACCATGAGTCAATCAAACCAAGCTGACACATCTGGTCCTCCAAGAGAAATCTGGATTGGAGGGAGAACAGCCATTCTCAATTGGCAAAATAGTGAAGTTCCCTTGTCCTTATTTTGTGTAAGCAAAATAAACAATCTGATGTTAACTCATTAAATTATTTTTGATGAGTGCTTGGCTCATAGGAAAACTGATTCTGTTTTATGGAATGAAGTGTTACCTGATTTTAAAATTAAAAATGAAGCCAATTAGGATTGTTAAAAAAATAAAAATGAAAAATATAAAAGCTCTCATTATATATTCAGAGAGATAAGTGAAGACATCCTATGACTGAGGATGTAGTTCAGTGGTACAGTGCACACTCCACATGCACAGGGCCAAGGTTCAACTTCTTGCACTAAAAAGAAAAAAAAAATTAAAAAGCAAATATTCCAAGCATGAAACAAAAATAATTTGCTATATGAAAAAGGGAACATTCAGAGAACAAAAAGTTCTTCAAAATTCAATAGATTATAATAGACATTAAAACTCCTACAGTAACCAATCTGGAAAGCAGTATGGAGATTCCTTGGAAAACTTGGAATGGAATCGCCATTTGACCCAGCTATCCCACTCCTTGGTTTATACCTAAAGGACTTAAAAACAGCATACTCCAGTGACGCAGCCAAATCAATGTTTATACCAGCACAACTCATAATAGCTAAATTGTGGAACCAATCTAGATGCCCCTCAATAGATGAATGGATAAAGAAACTGTGGTATATATACACAATGGAATATTACTCAGCATTAAAAAAAGAATAAAATCATGACATTTGCAGGTAAATGGATGGAGTTGGAGAATATTGTGCTAAGTGAAGTAAGCCAATCTCAAAAAACCAAAGGCCGAATGTTTTCTCTGATAAGTGGATGCTGATCCATAATGGGAGGAATGGAGGGAGGGCATGTACCTAGAGGGAGGGCAAGGGAGAGGGCATGTACTCTAGGTACATGCATGAAGACACGAATGGTGTGACTCTACTTTGTGTACAAACAGAGAAATGAAAAATTGTTTTCCATATGTGTACTATGAATTGAAATGCATATCATGTATATCAAATTAGAATAAATAAATACATTTTCAAAAAAGAATACAAACAACAATAAGCATTGGCAAGGATGTGAGGAACAAGGCACACTCATATATTGCTGGTGGGACTGTAACTGGTGCAGCCAATCTGGAAAGTTGTATGGAGATTCCTTAGAAAACTGGGAAGAGAACCACCATTTGACCCAGCTATCCCTCTCCTCAGTCTATACCCAAAGGATTTAAAAACAGCATACTACAGGGACACAGCCACATCAATGTTTATAGTGGCACAATTCACAATAACTAAGCTGTGGAACCAACCTAGATGCCCCTCATTAGATGAATGGATAAAGAAAATGTGGTATATATTCACAAAAGAATATTACTCAGCAATAAAAGAGAATAAAATCATGGCATTTTCAGGTAAATGGATGGAGTTAGAGAAGATAAATGAAGTCAGCCAATCCCCCAAAACCCAATGCCGAATGTTTTCTCTGATATAAGGTGGTTAATTCATAATGGGGTTGGGAGAGGGAGCATGGGAGGATTAGATGAACTCTAGATAGGGCAACTGGGAGGTAGGGGAAGGGAGGAATGGGGAGGGGGGTTAAAAAGATGGTGGAATGAGATAGTCATCATTACCCTAAGTACATGTATGAAGACATGAATGGTGTAAATATACTTTGTATACAACCAGAGATATGAAAAAATGTCCTCTATATGTATAATATGAATTATATAACATATATAACAAATTAGAATTAAAAATTTTAAATAAAAAAGATGTGTTTAAATTTTCTATGTAAAGATCATAAGGAATGGGAGAAACTGATATACTAATACTTTGCTTATTAAGTTTTATAAACAAATATGGCACATTCAGAAAAAGAATGACATTTTTACAATATTCAATAAAGCTGCTACTTTGCTGAAACTTGTATTTGTAATATATTTCTAACCACTGCTTCTTCTGTATTTCCTGTAAGTTCTAGGTATTCCTATATAACATATAATAATTTTGGAGAGCTCTATTTAATCTGGGAGTTGATGGCAGCAAAGGCATTTAACCTAAGTTGGCTCCAGTATGTCTGAAGCTGCACTGTGGAATGTTAGCTCTCTCTTCTTGATAACATTTATTTAATTACAGTCTATTCACAAAAACAGGTTTATTTTGGCTCACAATTTTATCTTTCTAAGTTGATTATTTTAGGTATTTGTCATAGTAACAGAAAGTTGCTAGCATAGATACTTTGATTTCTTAGTCTCAAATCTATCTATATTCTCAAAATTTACTTAAGACATACTGTTTGTTGGTGAAGACTATTTCACATAATACTCTGCACAATGCCAGATTCCTACTTTGATTTTTAGTTAGGAATCTAATGTCCCTATTTGACTCTTTCAATGATTCTGTATGTCCCTCTCGAATCTCAATACTGTATCCTTCTCTTTATGTCTTGTTTTCTGTAATCTCTGGAGGAATATAGTAATATAATAGAAAAAATTTACTAGGCTTCAAGTAGTAAAAATATTACACTTTCATTCCAAATGTGGACCCTATGATATTTTATGTGTAACTCCCTCTAATACTCTCATCCAGGTGAGAAAATAAAGGAAAAAGAAGGTCTTCTATTGAGAAACATTGCTTTCACTGTTTTAGGAGGTTTGAATGTTAGCCAAAACTAAAATAAAATACACGATTAAATGTCTACTTTTTCACAGAAATGTTTAATCTCAATCTGTTTGTGCAATACCAAGTCTCGCTACATCTTGAAATCTTGTGTGTTCTTCTTTCATTCTGTCATCAAATTCTTTCCCAGTGATTCATGAATTTGCCCCTTCCTTTCTCTTTCCCTCACCACCAAGAATCAGGTTCTCATAACCAACCCTTTAGCTGGACTTCTGAACTCAATAGACTTCCAATTTCCAACACTTCTTTTCCAACTGCTCATTCTGCATCAAACCCCAGAGTACTCTTCTGTCTTCCACATTTTATTCATGAAACCGCAGTGTTCAGAGTCTTATACTGACTGAGCATTGCCTACAAAGAAGGACAAATTACCTTTGAATGCAGTGGAGGGGCTTCCATGTTCAAGCTCAGGGTTTCCCAACCTTGGCACTCTTGACATTTGGGGCAAGATAAGCTTTTACTGTGGAAGTCTGTCCTTGGTGCCATATACCTCTACTCAGGAGAATCCGTCCAGTTGTGTCCATCAAAAATGTCTTCAGATAGTCCCTAAAATCCCTTGGTTCTGGGGAGGACAAAACCATTCCCAGGTGAAAGGCATCATTTTGCATCCACTTAACTTCTGTATTGGTTAGAATTATGATTCGTGTCACGTAATGAGCCAAACTGAATAACTGTAGTTTAAAACACAGAAGGTATTTGTTTGCTTGTACTGATAGGAGTTTATAGCTGAGAAGTTGCTGGGCCTTATGCTCAGTAATAGTAAGACATCTCTGAGATTGGCATTTTCCCCTTCAGATTCAGTTATCATATCCTCTTTGACATGAAATGGAGGAGGTTATGGAATAGGAAAGGGAAACTTGCATTTACCTCTCATTGACCAAAATGGTGTTTCGTGACCCACAATAATTTCAAGGGGACCTGGATCTATTCTAGATCCAGGAAAAGGAGGAGATGTGAAGGAGGTGAACCATAGAATCTAACATGCATGAATATCACATCTTCCTCATATTGGGGACAAACAGTTTTAGAAGCTTAAAGCAAAATGCCCCAAATCTTATTGTTTAATAATGTGTATTTAAAAATAAATATTAATCACTTATTTCTTGCTCAATATTTTCAATGTTCATAATCTGTTCAGCTGAATTTTAGTTTTATCTATACCCTGTTAAATTGCTAAGATGTCTTCTAGAATTCTGTCATGTTCTTAGACTTATATATGTCAATTTTAAAAATTTGACCTAGATATTTTACTTCTTTGTAATATTGACACCTAATTAAGGAGCTTTCATTTTTATATAATTTCCATAGTGTTTTTAATATTATTGAAGGAAAGTCGCCTGCAGAATATTTATATCATTATCATATTAATTTAAGTTATTCTTTTAAATATATTCATTTACAAATGTACATTACATGGAAACAGACCAGTGAGAGAAAAATATTTATAAAACCCAAATTAGTTTGTATAATACTAAGTATCAAATTTTATTTTATCCAAAAAATAGTGGCTACATATATTTCTAGAACATGAATTATTCATACATATATATAAGTGATCAACACATCTCCTGGAAATGAAGGGGATATAAATTCTAAATCACATGCTAAATAAATAAAAAGTAAATAAATAAAACTTTATTTAGCATATGATTTAGAGTAAATGATTTTTTTAACCTGACTCATAATTTTATTTTTTTTATTTTTAAAAATTTTAATTTGTTATATATGACAATAGAATACATTATGATTCATATTACACATATAGAGCACATTTTTTAATATCTCTGGTTGTATACAAAGTAGAGTCACATCCTTCGTGTCTTCATACATGTACTTAGGGTAATGATGACAATCTCATTCCACCATCTTTCCTATCCCTATGTCCCCTGCCTTCCCCTCCTCCTCTTTTCCTGCTTTGCCCTATGTAGACTTCATTTAATCCTCCCATCGCCCCCCACCGCTCACCCTGCAGCATATTATGAATCAGCATCCTTAAATCAGAGAAATCATTTGGAATTTGGTTTTGGGGGATTGGCTCATTTTAGAATAAATGATTTTTTTTGGTATGAAAACAAATGATGTGATTCTACATAAATTGTAGAGATTGCATAAAGTTTGCTAAATTTGATTAATATCATTTATATATTTTGTTATGATAATAGAAGCAGATTAAGTGGAGACTAATCAGAATGACTTTATCAAAACCTTTTCAATGTAGTATCTAAATACTCAATTTTTCACATATACATATATCCATAGGCACAACGTGTCTGCTAAAACAAAGGTTTATCTGAGTATGTAAAGTACATATGCACATGTATAAGTTACCACATTCAGTAAATTACCCTTAAGGTTTTTCATTTTGTTTTACTGCCAATGTGATATGGGTACTTCTGTCAAACTTTTCATGTAATACTTCTTATTCTTATTAAAAGTAAAATAAATCCCCGAGTCTTTGTTAAGGCACAAAACCCAGGAGTGCTATTTTACTTAGCAAATTGAAAAGGATCTCTTTCTCACTTCTCATGCTGATGGGGATAACTATTAATAAGTAATTGATACCCAAAGAATTGAATAACTGATCTTTAGCCACTGACTATCCCCTAGAGGTTTAGAATACCAGCATAGCAGAGCATAGCACTCGGATGTCAGGGCTTCATATCTAGCATCAATGTTTGGTGGATGTAAATGGCAATGCTTTTTGCCTTTCACATATATTTTCCCATTTTGAAACCAGGCTAGGCATGGTTATTTCTCTTTTATAGTTGTGCACCTTCAAATACCTACAGATATTTGTGACTGGCACAAACAAAAGCAAGTGGCTGGAGAATAGGTTCTAACTATTCACCTCATCCTCTTCTCATTATATTACTGAATTACAGAGACGTTCAAATCGTTCCTTATGTAGAGAAAGAGACTGGGACTGAAACGCAGGGGACCTGTGTTCTGGGCATGGCGCCCGTTAATTGCCCAAGTGATTTTGGCTTGTGATTCTTTCACCTTCTATTTGGCCAGTAGCTATATCTATGATGGCAACATTCTTAATTTAGCTTATGTATAAACAGGGATGTAGAAACTAAATCCACCTGATTTGCTATGGAAATTGGTTGTCTAAAGTAGAAACCACATATCCATTGAGGAGGAAGTCTAGTAAATTAGTTGATGCCTGGAAATAATTGCTTTTCCAGATGGGCTTATAATGGATTTATGAAGTATAAATAGAACATAAAACACAGTTACCTAGATTAAAGATGGAAAGGTTTTGAATCTTTGTATACATAGAGCAAACATCAGTTCATATTAGATGAGATTCTTTCCAAGGAATGGAATGATGAAATAAATGATGGAATTCACGTATTTATAATACAAATACATAAATGCTAAAACAGAGGTTTACATCAACTTTAACATTATTTCATTTAAGGCTAGTCTTTTTAAAACCTATTTTCTTACAAAATATTTTGTTTAACCTTAAACTACATTTTTTTAAAACAGTTTAAATTATACAAACCCAATATAATATTGGCTTTAAAATATGCTTACACATGATAATTACTGGCATAATAAATGCTCAGTGAATGTTGCTGAATGGGACTGAGTGAATTAATGAAATCCATCCCATGGAGAAATAAACATTTTAATTTCTTTCATCATTTTTGTATTGGAACAGAAATAGAAATATTTCAAACTTCCAAATTAATCTTCTCTCTCTCAGGCTCTTGTTCTTACTCTCTTTTTCTCATTTAAATTGGTCCCAAGCAAAAGCATGTTGCCTTAATTATGTCTGCTAAATTATATGCACATAGATTTGAGATCTGGAATATAGTCTCTGCTGCTGTAGCCTCCACACCTAAAAATTAGCTTGGCACATACTAGGTGCTCAAAAAATAATATGTGAACTATACATTAAATGATCACTTGTTGAATTTTAAACATTGATCACATTTTCTTCATTTGCCCCTTGGCTCTTCTACAATAAGCTTTCTTTAATAATAATTGTGTATCTTCAAGTTTATTGAGAGCTAGTTATTTCTTATAAAAATAGGAGACCTCTAAAGAAAATGAATGAAATTACACATTACCAAACTTGAAGTTTTTTGAGTGTCCTGTTTCCAAAATGAAGTCACACTTAACTTTAACAGTGAAATTAAAAGACCCCAAGCCTTTATCCTGTGGGCCACATACATGTATGTTAATCTTCTTTCCATGGTGTTCCTCTGGGACCTTGCTAAATCAAACACCCCTTCCCCCAGAGGCTTACTACTCAGTTTAAGGGGTCACCTCTGGATGTTCTCACCCTGAAGAGGGAAAATCAAAATCTGATAGACAGCTCCAGCGCTTCTACTGCTTTATAGTATCATTCTGAGTAATAAACAGTCCTTCAGTTGAGGGCAGACATTTTCTGCTGTTATGTTGATAAAGGCAGCCACCATTACTTCTGGTTTGATAATCTGCTAATCTCACAAGAGTTTATCAAGGTGCACCAGGGAGACAGAAGACACATCCTCTTACTCTATAAGCCCAGTTATATTTGTTTCATACCACAGTAGGTCAAGGTTGTCCAGAGTTCAACTCTGTCTTCTCAGACTGTTGGTTTACATGCTGAATAGTCATCCTCCCAGTTCTCGATGCTCACAGTCCAGAGAGACTGGGTCAGACTCTGCCTTGACTTTGATCTCCCACATAACAACTCCAACATGCTCAGATTTTCCTCCTCCTTGTGGTCAGTTTTAGGAATACGTACCAGTCTTATTTGCTCGATTTTTTTTGGGGGGGGGATTATTTGCATAGACTGATATGTAAATTTTATTGTTTGTCTATGAAATAGACAACTAAAATAAATTTCATCAGGTCATTGACTTTTTTTCTGTGGACAAGGGTCTGAGTCTGTTACAAGAGGAGAACCATGGAAGCCTACTTGAGAAGATAAAGGGATCATCTTTCATACGTGCAAATGTTATGGTCAGTGCCCTGCTTTTCCCATCAGCAAGTTAGATGACAACTCCAAAAATGATCAAAATTAGGCAAATTCAGCATATGAATCATGAAAAGTTCAAAACAGTTTTATTTAATAGTAATCAAAGCTATGTACCTGCCAAAAGAGACACCATATATCTGAACTTTATCCCACCAAAGAAGATGGTTATCACTTTTTTTCTTCTTTCAATCTTTCAGCTGGACATATCTCCTTCTGTAACGAAAGTTATTTTGCATCAGCAAAACTCATATTTTTTTTTTTTTACATCTAGTACTAGATCACATACATTTTAATATGCTTTTCCCCGATATTTAAAAAAAATCAGGCAATCAGTTTTTAATTTATATTTTATGCTAGATTATATAATAATGTAATTTTGCATGCCTTGCATTTGTTCCTATGAAATTTTGCATATTTATTTGCCTACATATTGACCACTGAATTTTTTTTAATGAAAAAATTTTAATTTACCATTACCTATGCAAGTTGCCCTTTCAAAGTTTAACTGAAATTGTGGCAAAAGAGGCTTTTCTTTACTATTAATCACAAAATTTGTGAATATGTTAAACAGTTTCCTTCCTTTTAACTTCAGTTTATATTTCTATATTTGGACAAAAGTGTTTGCTCCAATATTCAGTACTTTAGGAGCAACTGATAAAAATTCTAATGATAACGATGCATTTTAATTTTGATTTTTTTCCAAAATACTTTTCTTTTTGTTAAAATTACATTTTAACAGAATGACAATTCAGTGTGGAGTCTCATGAGATAATGGATTACAGCTTTGCAAATTATGAACTGAAGAAATGGAGAATATCTTTTGTTCATTTGTGAAAATTGGCACCTGTTCTCTGGCGTGCCACCACAAAGACAATAATTGCTCTGACTGTGCTGACATCTTCTCTTTCGCTACTGAAAGAGAAACATAGAAAAACTCAAATTTTCATATGTGCATTATACTGGGAAGAAGTTTTTATCCTAAGTGGTGAGGATGCAATCTGACACTTATTAGCTGCTTAATAAATATTAGAGGGGAAAAAAGAAGAGAAGAAATAGAGGAGGAGAAAAAGAAAAGGGACATTTTGGTTGTTTCTATCATAGGATGTAAAAACAAATCTTGTTTTGAAAGCAGAGGCCATTTTCTTAAAACTCAGCTACAAAAACCCTTGTATGTGGATGGAATAAATTACATGTTTCAGTAGGTAGTAGCTAACATTTTGTAGCTACTATTAATTTTTTTCAATTGCATTAAAATGTTCTGATCGTTATTAGAAATTTTCTCAAAACATTTGAGATAATTAAGTATTCAGGCTTGTAATCACTTTTAAAAAACTGCCATTTGTAAATAGCACATGTTGAAAGAGGCCTGAGATCTAAGCAGACATTGGACATAATCTTTTGGTAGAGCCTTTTAAAAATTATTCTTTCAATTATGAACTCCCATAAAATATTTAAAAGATACTCCTTAAATGTTTTGTTAAAACCATACATGTAAGTAGAATGTAAAGAAATAGAATAGATTGACATGTTCTAAAAAGATTATTTCTAGAGACCTGGAAAGAATTATATTCTAAAATTTTTATTAAAATAATTATTATAAAATTATTGTTTATAACTTACCTCTCAGATGTAAACTTGGATCCACATTTCAATAGTTTTGTAAATGTTATTTATTTATTTTTGCTTCTTTTATAATTGCATGCAGCATTGATTGACATAAATATAAAAAGCATCTAACAGAAGCAAAATCATCACCACTTCTGTATGCAAAATGATTTTTCTCTTTTCCCACATCATATGAACTACTTTTGCAGAAGTGTGTCTCAAAAATTTGAAGCTGGTGACAGGATGCCATGTTTCCTTATTTAATGTCTGTTTATTTCGGTTCAAAGTAGAATAAATTACTGTTTTTTGATCATTGTAAGAAAGCTCAGAAATTTGACATAATCAAGGATATAGCATTGTAATCACTGTTCTTAAAACTACCATTTGTAATTAGGTACTTATTGAAATAGATGGTAAAGGAAAGGACCCAATGCAGTGTGGCTTCTCTGAGCCAAAGTTAGGGATCCAAAGACTTGAGGAGGGCTCACCTGGGAAATATGGGCACATTATTAATAGACTCTGTAATCACTGAAATACATAAAATTTATATTATAGTAATAGATACTTCACATGCTTCTTGTAGAAATTTACTGATGAAAAATTTGGTGACATTTTCAATTAAAAATAAGTTCAGCCATACATTACAACATACCCATTCCTCAGGGGCATATTTACAATAATCAGATCTAAACTTTTGGTTCTTTCTATAAAACCCAGAAGGCACTGTCATTGGGCATAATCAAATCTACTTATTTTCTCTTAAACCTAGATTCATTCCTTAATTCCAACTAGACTCAGAAAAAAATATTAAAACTTATTTAAAGATTCTTCTAAAAGGTTAATAATTTTCATTTGCTTCTGTGATGACATGAATTTTGTCTAAGTGTAAAATACTTTTTCAGTTATTTTAAACTGATTTTCTCAATGGCATCTCAAAGTTCACATGAAATCATATCTGGGCTCTCTCTGAATTCCCCATAGTACCAAAACTCCTTTCTTTTTCTTTTCAGTGCTTTTGAGATTTATTCATGTAACTCCCATTAGAGTTAATTGGAGTTACTAACATAAATTCCACTTGCTCCAAATGGAGAATAGGTTTCTTTAATGTTGTTTTTATTTTTTAATAAGGTTAGACTTAAAATAGAATCTTGTATACAATGGTCTCCTTTGCATTGGGAAATTAAAATGCCTTTAACAACTTTTAGGGTTAGGGAATTGAAATCAGTTATAAAGTTTTCTTTCTTTTTTAATTCCAGTACATTACTACATCATCATTACAAATTACAATTGGTAATGAAAGAAATAGGACAGTAAACTATAAAAGCATTTTTCCAGCAAGCCACCACTGTTTACATACAATTTGTGGTTTTATTTGTGGAATTACTGTGTTAATGGTGTGTTATTAACACTATTTAGAAAAATTGTGTTTGCTGTTCTTACCGATAAAGAGAAACAGATACAACATACTGAGAGAAATGAATAGTTTTCCAATGGAGAGAAAAACTCACACTTTTTTTTAATGAGTGTTACTTTTAAATAAATTAATTAAAAGTTATTTTTTCTTCTTAGACTTGATTATTATAATAGTCATTTATACTATGGATAATATTACATATGCAAATATTCTTTAATTATTAGAGATATTATTAAAACCAAGTCTTTACCAGAAAATGGGATATATGTTCAATTTGCTAAAATGAAAGATACCTTCAGAAATAGAATAATAAATAATGAACCATGACCTTTCTTTTCAAGAGCTCATGCCTTTTCTTAGATTCTAGTAAGACATACTTGGGGTCAAACACATTTTTGAAAAGTCATGTGTAACTCAAACATTTCAAATAGATACATGGTCAATTAACTTTATCTTAATTTTTTTTTCTTTTTAAAATTTCAAGATATTTCTATAGGAAACAATTTCACAGTTCCCATTCTATTCTTTTGTAATGGAATAGTTCAACAAAAGTTATCTTTGCTTTACTGATCTATAATTCCCCTAACATTGTTACAGAGCCACTAAAAACCATTTCCACCATTGAGATATAGATAAGACCAGGCAGTTGTGAATATAGTCATTTTAACAATGGAACCCAAAGCAATTCCAAAAACGTGAGAAAAATGTCTTGGCTCCATGAGTAGTACAAATTAATAAGATTAGCCTTGCATTCTGTGGCAACCTTAACAAAAAAAAAAAAAAAAGAAAAGGTGAAGAATTCTATAATACTCCTTCACCCCAAAGGAAGCACAGAATATATATAGAAATATACAAGGTTCCGAGGCATTATATATACAGGTTTGTCATAGCTAGGTCATTCTGGTCAATGAGGTTTTCCATGTTGTATGTTGTACTATTGTTCACAGTTTAAAAAAAAAAAACAAAAAAACAAACCCTGAAGCTCAGTGAGGCTAAGTAACTTCTACAGGTCTATACAATCAGTACAAGTTTACCAAGTTCATATTCATTACAATCATTAGACATAGCAAATATCTTCTTAATGCTTAAATTCTATAAGAAATGCATAATGTTGGTCGTTAGGTAAATTATTTCATATATCTGTGCCTTTTATTATTATTTTAAGGCATTATGTTCATAAATTTAAGATATTTCTTTAGTTATGGTATTTTCTTTAGATATGGTATTTTTCTCCACTATTTTTCTTGATGGGATCATAACTGATAAGTATTCAAATATTTTAAAATAGAATTTTTCCTAGTAGAATGGAATTATTTGCAAGAAATTATTTTAATATAATTTAGCTGTGCTGTATTATATGTGACTGACTTACTACTGGAATTATGTTGAGAACACCTATGGTAATCAATAGTTCAAATGACCTTTTAACTTTCTCTTGAATATTTTCAGATAGAAAATTAATCATCATGAATTCTATCATTAAAATGTCATTCAATAAAGCATCGATGGAATAATTTGAAAATATGGCTCCCATTATCTCCAAGCTCCACAGTCAACTCCCTTACATAATGGACAAATTTTAATTTTGTCTTGTTCCTACCAAAGGGCATAGCATGCTGAAGTGGAAAAAAGCAAACTGCCCTATTGTTAGTGCCTCCTTTATTCCAGCTACATCAATATTGAATGAGTGTTTAAATACATTTACCTTCAAATTTACTGGTAGCCAAGGCAAAGGAAAATTTCAATGAGTAACTCCTTTTTGTCCAATGGAAAGTAAAGTCACAGTTTATCTGTAGAACAGATTGAAAAGGATAAAAAGTATTATCTTGCCCAGGATACTACATGCCTGATATGAAGTCCTTTAAGAGGAAGAACAATTTCTGGAACAGTTCATCACAACGGATATGAACATGATCGGTGTAACCAGACACTCCTGGAATTTAGTCTTGAGTCTATCATATACTAGCTGAGTAACCTGGGGAATTTACTTTTCTAAATTTTAGTTTCCTCATCTGTAAAATGGGTATAACAAGGCTATGTATTTTTTATTTTTTAATTTTTGTACTAGGGATTGAACTCAGGGGCATGTGACCACTGAACCACATCTCCATCCCTATTTTGTTATTTTATTTAGAGATAGGGTCTCACTGAGTTGTTTAGTGCCTCACTGTTGCTGAGGTGGGCTTTGAACTTTCAACACTCCTGTCTCAGGCTCCCGAGCCACCTGTATTACAGATGTGGACCACCAAACTGTGCCCAGTTTGTATTTGTGAATTTTTTAATAAGTATTAAATTAAAATGATTCAGCACAGGAGATAGCACATAAGTGTGCAATAAAATGGTGGCAATACTTTTTTTAAAATGTTTGCTCTTAAGAAAAATCTAAAACTCTACATTTTCACAGTATATAAGAATTAAAATATTACAATGGCTAAAAGAGTATATTCTAAGAATCATAATCTGGTGATTTTAAAAATGTATTTTTTAGTTGTCAATGGATCTTCTTATTTTATTTATTTATTTGTTTGTTTATTTATTTATTTATATGTGGTGCTGAGGATCAAACCTAGGGCCTCACACATGCCAGGCAAGCACTCTACCATTGAGCCACAACCCTAATCCTGATAATCTGGTTTTAAAGGCATTTTAAATTACTTAATATCATCAATCTCACCAAAATTATTTTCACTTTTTCTTTTAATCAGCAATCCTCATTTTTTAATAATGATTATATTTTTAAGTTTATAACTCATTTTTTCCATATTTTATTGGTACATTATTATTGCATATAATAGTCGGATTTTGTTGTTAAGTATTCATATGTGTACATGATAAAATATAATTTGATAAATATTATTCTCCAGTGTTTCTCCCTTTCCTCCCATTTTGCCTCTCTTTGGCCCCTTTGCTCTACTGTTTCCCTCTGATTTTCATGAGATTAATTTTTCCTTTTGTTTTTTTTTCACCCCTAGCTTCTGACATGAAATAAAACATACAATCCTTTACTTTCCAAGTTTGACTTATTTTAACATGATACTCTCAAGTTCCATTTTCTTGCAGATGACACAATGTAATTCTTCTATATGACTGAATAAAATACCAATGTGTATATATGGCACATTTTCTTTATCTAGTCATCCACTGATGGACACTTAACCTGGTTCCATAATTTGTGAATTATGTGAATTGTGCTGCCATATACACATGGGTCTGCATGTATCTCTATTGTATGATTTTGCCCATAGTAGGGGGTCATATGGTGGTTCCATTCCTAGTCTTTTGAGGAATCTCCATACGGATTCCCATAGTGGTTATACTAATTTGCATTTCCACCAACAGTGTAAAAGTGTTCCTTCTCCACTACATTTTCTCCAGCATTTACTGTGGTGTGTATTCTTGACGACTGCCATTCTCACTGAAGTGAGAGAGGTGAAATTTCAATGTAGTTTTGATTTTCATTTCTCTAACTGCTAATCGTGAACATTTTTGTTTCTTTATATATTTCTTGGCCATTGTACTTCTTCTTTTGAGAAGTGTCCAGTTCATTTTCCCATTTGTTGATTAGGTTATTTTTGTTCTGGGTAGTAAATTTTTTTAGTTCTTTATTTTTTCTGGATATTAATCCTATCATAAGAGTAGCTGGTAAATATTTTCTCCCATTCTATAGGTTCTTTCTTCACATTCTTAATTGTTCCCTTTGCTGTACAGAAGTTTTTAACTTGATGCCATCCCACAGTTTAGCTCTTGCAATTATTTCCTGAGCTTTAGGGATCCTATTGAGGGAATTGTGCCAGCACCTGTATGTTGGAATGCTGACCTTAGTTTTTTTTCCAGGAGTTGCAAAGTTCTGATTTAATTCCTGTCTTTGATCCATTTTGAGCTGATTTTTGGGCAGGGTGAGAGATATAAATATGGATATCTGGCCTTTTTGTCATATTAAAAAGGCTCTATTTTCTCTAATGCATATTTTCGGCACTTTTGTCTAGGATTAGATGACAGTATATCTGTGTCTTCTCTTGTGTTCCATTGGTCTGTTTGTTTTTATGCCAGTACCATGAAATTTTTATTGCTATAGCTCTGTAGTATAGTTTGAAGTCAGGAATTGTGATGCCTCCAGCCTTGCTTTGCTTTGGCTATCCTGGGTCTTTTATTTTTTCAAATGAATTTTAGGAATAGTTTTTTTTTTGTTGTTTAGTTTTACTAAGAATGTCATTGATATATTCATGGGAATTGCATTGAATTTCTAGATAGCTTTTGGTAGCATGGCCATTTTAACAATATTAATGGTGTCTATCCATGAACATGGGAGGTATTTTTATCTTCTAGGGTCTTCTTCAATTTCTTTCTTTAGTGTCCTATAGCTTTTATCTCAGAGGTCTTTCACCTCTTTGATCAGATTTATTTCTAGGGTTTTTCTGTTTTGGGTTTTTTTTAGGCTATTGTGATTATTTTCCTTATTTCTTTTCCAACAAATTCATTATTGGGGTGTAGAAAAGCCCTTGATTTTTGTATGTTGATTTTGTATCCTATGTATATACAAGTACCTTAAAATTTAAGTCTATCTTGAGTGAAATTTAGAGTTAACTATTATACTATTAAAAGAATATTAAACATTAAAGTTTTTATCTGTGAGTTGTAAAATTGTATATTTAATCCAGAACTGAAATTCTTCATGTATTTGCAAATAGCTAAAATGCCTAAAAAAATTGGTAAAAAAAATTTGTATCATGAAATGCACTAAATAACAGGTTTCCTATGAAAATCCTCCCTATTTCATTGTAAGGAAAGAAGTACAATGCAAAAACTGACTTAAAATTCCCAGAATTCATGGAAAAGGACTGAAATGTGCTATTTCAAATCAGCTTTGATCTCATCTATTAAAACTGTAGTAACTACCCATAAGAAAAGTATTATAGATCACATAGTAGTATATTTGCAGGAAATCAGTATATAGATCTATGGTCAAAATTGATGAAATTAAATCCAAATTCTTTACTATTTTATGCTGGAACGTTATTATATGGAATTTTCTAATGGGACCATATCCAAGTTGTAGCATTAACAGATGGGATCCTGTTGGGGTTCCACATTTTTAGTTATTTAGGACTTTAGTAAACAGTGATTTTATCCAGTATGTGATTGGAACAGATGTGATCTTATCAGGGTTCCACTTTTTTTCAAGGGCATAAAATTGCCATGATTTGCTGTACAGTGCTGGAGTTTACTTTTTTGTGGTTTTAGAACCAGAGTCCTTTTTAGCCAGAATTTGCCCTTGGGTTCTAAAACATCATAATAGGGAGTTAATGTTTTATTCTCTATTAATCCCATTAAATCCTTTTAATATTAGAGCATGTGTTGCTTTATAGCATTAACTAGTGTCTTGCACTCAACAGTATTTTCACAGTTTATGACACTGCTTAGGGCATTAACAAACAGCTGTTTGAATTAAATGAGCAGTTAAGGACCCTGTTCATTAACTCAAAAGTTTCATGTATTTTTAATTCCTTAAATCTAATGGTATCATCACCCTCCAAGAAATCTATCTTTGATTATAATTTGCTCTGGCCACTATTGGTTATGGGGGAAAGTATTATTGTTTTTGAATATGAGTTATATCAGGGGTGGGTATCTCTAATGAATCTTAACTATCTCATAACGGTTTCATTCTTATGGGATATAAAACTTTAAAAGTTGTTTACGGCAGTTGTGTTAAGATTTTCTCCAATTTTGGTTACTGATGACTTCATTTAGCTAATGTAAAGAGGCAGTTGGAACAGAATTATTTGCATTTGAAATGGCGCAATCAGAGGTTTGAGACTGACTCATTTACAAAAAAAGAAAATTGTATTTGGACAGTGACAGATTATGTGATGCAGTCCCTGGTGCAGGGCAAAATGTTAGTCACTGATTTTTTCCAGACAGAGAGATCATGCTTTCCAAAGGCTTCATTGGAGACTTTGCCTTCTATTCGATCACAGTTCTGGACATCTCAATTCAGTAATTTGAAGGGAAGTAATTAAATAAAAGGGAAGTTTTAAATTCATGTACCCAGGATTCTAAATAAGCTGCACAAGGACTGAATTCTTGTCTGACTTATTCTAATACCCTGTTGGCCTGATGATGCTCCAGGAAGTTCAGGCCTTTGTGGTTGGTAGATGCTAAATATTTTTGACAAAAATAATTGATGCTTGAATAAGAAAATCTTACCTGTTGTATAAAACTTTTCTAGGCTTTCCACATATCATTATATAATTTGGGCCTTCAGTTCTTCCAATTTTCTCCTGAGGGGTGGGGACGGTGACTCTTTGAGGGATGAATTCAGTTCACAGGCATTTAATAATTAATTAGAAAGCATTAAAATTATGCAGTAATACATAATTTGACTATTTTAATAGCCATATTTACTTTTTCTCACTTAAAATGCCAAGGATGAGCAATTTCAAAGTGTAGACATGTTGTTTATGTATTAACTGAAAGGAATGCAATAATTAATAGGAATAGAGAAGTAGAAAAATTTCTCTATTCAGTGCCAGAAACAGGATCCACATTCTTCCTATGTGGTTAAGAACAGTAAGGAGATTTGGATTCCAAATTCAAAAGCTTTTTTTCCTAAATCAGTCTGAATTGGTTTAATTTCATTAAACTGCCCTGTTTTATATAGGTTGGAGGCTTAAAATGTCCCATAGATCCTCCACTTTGCCTTAAAATATCTCTGGGCATCACCTTCTATACTCCAAGAGCAGAGTCCCAAGCTGAGGGTGGTTCAGTTAGAGCAGGTAGGATGGTCTGAGGTATTCACCACATCTGACAATTAAATCTGTAGAAGGCACCAGGGATTTACTTTTCCTGTTCCCTGTGAAAATCGTAAAGTAATCAACTAAAATATCAAGGTATTATGGGACTTTGGCCTTTAAGAATAATATTAGAGGGGCTGGGGATGTGGCTCAAGCGGTAGCGTGCTCGCCTGGCATGCGTGCGGCCCGGAAAAAAAAAAGAATAATATCTAGAAATGTAATCTCAACTCCAACAGATTTTAACTATACTGGAATCTTTAATTCTCTAATTCTTCTTAGATATGCTGTCATTGTTAGTATTGCTATGAGATTGAGCTCCTCCACTTGTGTTTAAGGAGTTTGTAGAGAATCCATATATTCAGAAAATGAATGTTAGAAGGATTATTTTTAAAACAACCGAAGATTTCAACATATAGAGGTAAACAAATCTAAAAATAAAAGTAACCTTATTTTATGCACACACACATATATAATACATATTATATATTTAGTATATATACATATTAAATAATATACTACGTGCATTATACATGCATATATTAACATGTGTATATAGACATACAACATGTAAGTACATATTATGTATATGTACCTATTAAATGTTTCATAAATATATTTTATATACACATAAATATATTCAGTATATATGCACACATTGAATACATACTAAATATATTAAGTATATATTCTATGTATACATACAGCAAATATAAATATATATACTATACACACACATAAATATTCTGATTTCCTCCCAGCACTATCTGGAATCCATGTATCTCCACAACTACAGTCCAGACCAAGTCAGCACCATCACTTGCTTGAACTAGCCTCCTAATTTGTTGTTACATCCACACCTGTCCACTATACATCTGGAGTTATTTACAAAGCAATTTGCATGAACTTAAGCCAAATGAAAACAAACAAAACCTGACTGGATCTTTGGTGCTAAGCATATTTTGAAGGCTTCCCTGGGCTCTTGAGATCATAGTATCTCAATTTCTTAATGCTTTCTGTTTGTTGACCAAGCCATTCATATTCCAGGCCACTGTCTGTCTTGTTGGCCTTACTCCAGGTACATTATGCTTCTTTTAGCAAATCATCTGTTTCAAGCTTGTGCCTGAGTGCTTTTGCACATGCGCTCCTTGTCCTGTTTCAGGATTCCTGCTTCAGTGCCACATGCTCAGAGAAAATCCTAGCCTCGCTGGATCTGAAACAGCTGTGCTTACCCAGGTTGTTATTGCTCCCTTTACCTTTTCTCTATAGTACTCACTGCAATGTCGGATATATAGTTAATTTATTCGAATATATCCGCCTCCCCCCCCTCCCTTACAGGTAAGATCTGTTTTCTTCACCACTGGGATAACTAGTACCTCGAAGAGGAATCACTCAATAAATATTTTCAAGTAAATGACCTTATATTTTTCTTTAACCTAAGGATATAAAACAACATTTTTAAGAAAAATGTTTTGTCCCAATTATTTTTCTTGATAAATAATTAGGTATTTATGAAGTAATGTAGAAAATTTTAAGATTGTCACCAACATTCTTTTTAATATAGTTAAACTGTCTTTTGTCATCAATGAAATTACTGATGATTACACTATCTTCTGCTAAAGACCTAGTACTTATTAAAATTTTTGCTGAGTAGTTCTCTAATAGGTTTATTTATATACTTTAAATCTCCCTTGTATGAGTGACTCCTGTGTTTATTCTGAAATGTATTATATCCTAAAAAACCTAGGACAAAATGAAAAGATTTCAGAGAGTTTGAAGATTACAAAGGAAAGGTAGGATGAAAATTTGAAGCTTTCTAGTCTGGAAGTATCTCTCACCATTGTGCTAAGTGTTGCCAAGAGCAGGGGAAATAATCCTGGCAACAGGTACCTACAGGTCAACAGCATCCAGCAAATGTATGCAGGTGGAGTATGAGGCAGGGCTTCCACTGAATAACCATATCTTAGAAATCTTCTCTTTCACAGATCCCTAGTCCAATACCAATGCTTACAGACACCCTCATTTCATTGTTTTACTTGTTTGCACAAAGATTTGGAAATATAAACATTTAGATATTTTGATGAAAAAAAATCCCAGGAAATTCTGACACAGCCTTGTGTGGAAAAGCAAATAACAGATCAACTAGGTAACCTCCCATTTAAGACAAATTTTTCTTTTGCAAGTATTGTGAATGATCAAATGTTTTAGAAATATCCTTCAACACAATACTACTTTCAAAATGTTGAATTTAATTGAATGAGATAGAAAATAAAAATAGCTTATGTATCTGAGAAAAAGAGAGGGGAAAGAGAAAATTTAAAAAGCAATTAACCTGAAGTTATAATTATTCACAAATGGTCTTTAAAAACGACTGCCAGAAATCAGAAAATAAATAATGTAGGAGCTCTTTGGGAAAGACCGTATGGCACCAGCTATTTATTACTCCACAATCATAAGCAGTGTAGAGAACTCATCTTTCCATTCCCTTACACATCAAACCTGCGGAAAGAGATCCCAATGGCTCCAGTGTCAGGACCCACAGTCTTGGGCTGAAGGGTTCATCAGCAGCCGTGAGACTGACATTTGTTATCAATGAGATGCTGCTGAACTGTTGTTCCAAGGCTGTTGCTGTAAAACCATAGTGCATTGTAGTTTGTTGGAGGTTAGTAGCACTTGTTAATTTGATCAAGGCTGAAGTTTACGGAGGATAAAGTAAACAATGCAAACTGCAGACACCATCAGTTTCCTATGGGCAGTGAAGTGTGGTCTGTTCCATTTACACTTCACAACAACATCTGATGGGCTTTGTCAGTGCTGCACAGAGTAATTAAACCTGAAATCAATAGCAGGCATTTGTCATGTTTACAGCCGCTCTTTCTGCTGGGTTAAACTCATCAGTTTAGTGCCGTTCTGTTTTACTGCAGAGACACGCTCCATTATTTCTTCAGGTACAGTTGAGATATTCAGTTACATGCCCAATAGTTTGAATACGACATTAAGATTAAAAGGGACAGGCAAATGGACAGTTTTTGTAATTTATTTGCTGATTCCCTGTACCAGTGTTGGATTTCCATTTCCTTCAGTCTTTTTAGGAAACCCTTTGTGGTCTGAGATAATAGATTCCCTTAGCTCTCAAACTGGCAAAAAGTCTCATCTGCAATTTGATGGAATTGACACCCAACTATAACTATACACAAGGATCGCCCTCTTGATTTTATTTGAAGGGTAAAGAATGTCTGAAGTTCAAAATTGTTCCCTTATTTGAAGAAAATTGGTCTTTTCTATTTTTAATTAAGGAATTCTTTATAAAATTTTCTAGCCTGTCATTTTTAAAAATCTCTACCATTCATTTTATTCCTTTTGAGAGTTTTTTTCTTTTATTTTTAATCTTTTAAATGATATGTATGATAGGATCGTGGTGATTTTTATAGCAAGGGAGTCTGCAGCTCAATGGTAAACTTGGATTTGACATACATATTTGAAGGGAAGTTGTAAAGCATGCCCTGTTGAGAGAGTGTCAGTCACTTAATGAAGGCCCTTGTTATCCTCATTTTATGCAAATCATTTTAGTCTTAATATAGTACTACTTTGTCTTGGTACAGCCAGGCAAACAGGATTGTTGTAAGAATGAATCTTATTGTTAATTAGTTGGTTATATATGAAGCCAATATTGCTTTTAAGTGTTTTGCATTCATGAAATATTTTTTTTCTTTTTTTTTTTTATTATTTATTTATTTATTTATTTTAGTTCTCGGCAGACACAACATCTTTGTTGGTATGTGGTGCTGAGGATCGAACCCGGGCTGCACGCATTCCAGGCGAGTGCGCTACCGCTTGAGCCATATCCCCAGCCCTCATGAAATATTTTAATATTTTAATTCAGCACTATCCCTCTTGAATGTATTTATGGAAATTATTTCCAAATGGACTTATTGCATAATTTTATCCTAAGTTTGAAAAAGTCATAAAACTAATTTTGCTAAACTCACCCTACTCTCTAGAGAGTATAAAGCTAACTTACTATTATTTGGATTAGAAATGACTTAACTATGACAACTCAAGTTTCTATGGGTTAAATCATTCTAGAGAGAAATAGTCATTTAAATTAAGTGACATTCCAAATCCTTACAGGGATTCATATTTTTTGAAAACATAGTAAGAAGAAAACTAATGTTATTGATTGCAGAAGTCTAACTTTTAGAGAGTTATATACATTTTTTAAATATAGTAGTTAAAAATGGGATGTTTGATGCCTTCTAAAACTGTGTAAACAAAGTTAGGAGTTATATATGTGTACGTAGAGAGCAGAATCAAGTCTAGATATTTTGTCTTTAGGACATAGAATATCCTTGAGGCCCTGTTATCTCACTCACTCACTCACTCCATCTATCTATCTATCTATCTATCTATCTATCTATCTATCTATCTATTTTTGTTAGTATTATCAGAAATCTCTGTCACCTTCATAGGATTCTGTACTATGTCATAATTCAATGATTTTGAAATTATTCACTCCTCTCAAAAAATGGGATGAACTTGCTAAGACCTTTTGACCTCATAACTTTAAGAAATCAATGTATTTTCCCTACTATATTTGTTTAAACATTTTGAGAAATATAATATTTTTCTGATGATTCTGTTATGAAAAATTTTGAGTGGTAATTAAAATTGCACACTATAGCAATTTCAAGGATAATAATTCCTGGAAATAATTATGATAATGATTTTTGTCCTAATCATAAAAATAAAATTTTAACATAAATTACAATTATTTTGCTTACTTGGACTATCTAAGTGTCAATAGTGATAAAAGCAAATTTATTCCTAAAGTGAGACTTAAAACCAAAATGGTACCATGTATATTTACAGCTAAAGTTTTATAAACCAGGATACTTATTTGGGGTCACAGAACATCTGATTTTGCTGAATTCAAACTTGAACATATGTTCTTTATTTTTTGTGCTCCTTTAACCAAAAATGGAAGTTATTTAAACAGACCATGTCTAAGAGGAATTTAAGAGTGTGATAGATTGTTTGAAGGACTGTTGTGTAGAACATTGAGGCTCAACCTGAAAGAAGTTAGGAAGTCACTTTAAAACAATCTCAGAATAAAAATATAATTAGACTTGTTATATAGTCAAATAAATACCAGTCATTAATTGTTGTCACTCAGTGGATCCACTTAAATTCTCTAGGCCAATAACAGACTCTAAAAATGAGTCACCTCTGGGAATAGCATTTAGTGCTAGTTGCGTTGTTGATCATTTATAGTCATGGCAGTTTGCTTTGAATTCCCTGGAGGAATAAGATCTCACATATGAGAGAATAGAAGGTTGTTTTTCTGTAACTTCTGTAAGAAAAATAGGACATTTAAAAAAATATATATGCTTGTCTTTCCATAGGTAATCTCATTATTAATAACACAGCATCATGCATACTATGAAGGTTAAATAAATATGAAATGCAATGAAAATCATGACAATTCTGCAACAATAATTTCAAAATTGACATATATTTTATCTCCTTACAAGGTGAAGTATCAGTGTTTCTGTTCTCATATTCCAAATCCTGGGGCAACAATTAATCAATCCAAAACATTCCCGAAAAGCCCACACTCATGCCACAGAGCTCCTCCAAGTTCAAGTCAACTTTTATTTCACTCATCTCCCGCAAGCATCTTAGCATGAGCAACACAGACATTCTTAGTCAAAATGGCAAAATGCATATTCAGATACTTTTTTCTTATCTGATGTCCACAACTCTGCAGATAGGTTCCCAAATATAGAAGAAATAAGTGAAGCACAAAGAAGTTAAGTGACTTGACTAGAGTTGATATTTTAGTGGTAATATCTAACCTCAAGCCTAGGTCTTCCAGTTCTGATTCTAATCATTGACATATTTATTACCTTACTATATTCTAAAAAAGCCTGTGGTAGGCATAATTCTAATTTAGCCCCTATATTCACTGGGGTTCAAGAAGCAAAGCAAATTAGTAGGATATTTGTCTGTATGTCTGTATCAATATATGGTTTTCTATTATCTATTTACCTACACATACACATATATATACATACATATACACGCTTGTGTTCATTTATTATAAAGAACTGGCTTACACCATTGTGGAAACTAGTTAAATAAGTATGAAATTTGTAGGACAGGCAATCAGAAAGGGAACATTGTGGGGAGGCTGAACTCAGGGGCACAAGCAGACACTGTTGGACACAGGTGGCATTTCTTCTCCATTGTCTCTGTATCTCTCTACTTTTTCTGTAAAGCTTCTGCACTGTTTTCAAGTCTTTCCAAATGATTAAATCAGATTCATCCAGGATTATCTAGAATAATTTCCCTTAAAGTGAAATAATCACATCTACAAAATTCCTTCACAGCAACACCTCCATTAGTATTTGAACAACTGGAGTAAAGTATAATTAGACTTGTTATATAGTCAAATAAATACCAGCAAAGCTGGCACATCCAAAAAGCCATCACAGTCTACCCCTTGTCAACTGGGCACACATACGTGTCATCTTAAATTGAACGAAATTGGTCTTTCCCATTCTTAATTAAGAGGTCTTCTGAAAAATTTGTTGACTGTCATTAAAAAAATCTCTACCTTTCTTTTTATTTCTTTTCAGTTTTTAAATATTTCTTAATCTTTTAATATGATGTAGTTGCATCATGGTGACCTTTATAATAAGAGAGTTTGAAGTTCAATGAAAATTTAAATCAAAACTAAATTATTTTTCCACCCAACATGATACAGCTGTTCTTAACCCAAAGAAGAGGATGATATTCCCTTTTCTACTGTGACATCCAATAATTTAAATACTGAGATAATGAGATTATCTATCTATAAATTGGTTAGAAGAAAAGGAAGAAAGTGAAAGTAATTTTTGTATTTTTATGGCAAAATAAGGAACAAATTCTTATAATTATGAAGTATTCATGTGTGTACCTGATAACATGGTTGCAGATGGGATTTACAGATGTCTTTTTTCACCACCCCTTTTATATTCCTTTTTCACTCAATAAGTATCACAGCTGGTCTTTGTTCTTTGCCTGGGGTTGAACCAAATCTTCTAATCATCAGGAGTGAATATACATCACTCTTCAGGAATGAAGATTTGGGTCACGCCATCAGGTACAGAACCACAATTATCTGAGGTGCTTTATAGAAGGGAGGGTAAATCCTTATCCAGAGCGTCTATTCCATATAATGAAATAGTCTAGTAGGTGCCTGTATATCATGTTGAACCATCTATAAACCAGGTCTGAGATATTTTATTCTTCAGTCAACTTGAGGTAGGGAATACCCTGTAAGACCAAAGGCAAATTTTGAGAGAGAAGAAATTCTACCTTTCTACCCCTGGACAACTGTTTTAGCTCATGTTTCTGTTCATGCTCATGGTTTCCAGCTTTCCTGCAATTGCCTCTTCCTGACTATGGATTTTGATCTGCCTAGCAAGCACCCACCAATTGTGTAAGCTAATTACTTGTGATAGATGATAGGTAGGTAGATGATGTCTCTATCTGTCTATCTAAAGTTACACATCACTCAACAATGGGATTTGTTCTTAGAAATGCATCAATATGTGATTTTATCATTGTGTAAACATCATAGTATATATGTAAACCAACCTAGAAGTTGGTTTCTTTTTCTTTTTTTTTTTTTTTATCAAATTGTCTCTTGTTGCAATCATGAAGCATGGTAAATTTAAGATGTGAGAGGCTATTTCTGGTGTAACACGGCATGCTGTTTGACAGTAAATACTTTTTGTATGTGGAAGGAGTATACTCAAATAATGATTTAAAACTATGGTATATTCAATACAAAAAACAGTAACAAATTATCATTATAAAGTATTATATAATCTACATAATTATTTGTGCTATACTTTCATGTAGTAGGTTTGTTTACAGCGCCATCAGCATAAGCATGAGTAATGGATTGCACTATGACAGGACAGCTCTTGTTTATCACTAGGCAATAGGAATTTTTGAGCTTTATTTTAATTTTATGGGACCACCATAGTGTATGCATTCTGAGGTTGATCAAAATGTTGGTATTATATCCATAATTATATATCTTACTGGTCCCTCTTCCCTGATTGAACCCAAGATTCCCACCACCTGGTATACACACACCTTCTCCCAACCATTCAATTAACACTAGCCTAGTTGCTGCTGTGAAGGGATTTTGCACATGTAATTAAAGTCCCAAATCAGTAAATTTTTAGGAAAAGGAGATTGTTCCTGGTGAGTCTGACCTAATTAAGTCAGCTTTAAAAGGGTGATTCAAAGTGTGAGAGGGGTTTTGACAAGAGGTTCTCTACTGCTGGCTTGAAGCAGTGGGCTACATGCTTAAGGACCTGGGTGCATATCTAGAAGTGGAGAGCAGCAATGCCTATCCGACAGCTAGCCCCAAACAACCACCTCAGTCATATAGCCACAAGAAAATAAGCTCTGCCGACAATCTGAGGGAGCCAGGAAGTTGAAAATAGCTCTGGTGGAGTCTTTGAATGAGAACTCTGTCCTGCAGACATCTTGCAAGTCAAACACTGAACAGAGATACAGAGATACAGCTGGGCCATGCCCAGACTTCTGACCAACAGAAATGTGAGATGATAAATGAGTGTTGTTTCAATCAGCTAAATTTGTGGTGATTTGGTATGCAGCAATTCCAAATGAATTCAGAGCCACTCTCTTATCTATTCTAAATTTCATGTGTACAAGATGAATTTAGTTCACCCCTAGTTAGGCTTTTAGATTAGTCTTTGGAACCTTGATTTTTGGCTCCAAAACAGATGCCTCTGGCAGCATCAGGCTGGAGTAGGTTTGACCACCACATTATGACCAGAATCTTCCACATTCCCAGAAGCCCCTGGGGTAGCTTGCAGTTCAGGAAGGTAAAATCACTTCTGTAGGAGCTCGTCTTTGTAGACACCCTTGGAGTGGGAATCTGTGGGGTAGATCTAGGTTAATGACTCACAGATCCTCATAATCACAGCGATGACTAATCTAAATGTGACAATCCCTCAAAGAGTAACTATCAGAAAACATTAGGAAATTTCTGCAGTAATATTTTCTGTTTAAAAGCTTCCATTTGACATGAATTTAGTCAAAATAAACTCACTAAGTATAAAAATTCATCTACTCTGCAATACAGTCATCATTTATGCTGTGATTACTTGGAATGTACTTATCCTAAAAAGCAACTGTGAGCAGATTCGTTTCAGAGGAAATTCTGATGCAGCACCGCCAGTGCCTTGAAAGTGTATAAAGGTCTGCAGGAAAACATCTGGGGTTCATAATGAGGTGGGAACTGACTGTCAGCAAAGGAGTACAACCAAAGTACACAGAACCTTGTAGGGACACATACGGAGACAAAACACAAGCCCTGTCCAGTGGTGACTGAAAGTTTGCAGACTGTATGGCTGAGGAAAAATTCAAGGTTTTTTTGATGTTTTTCACAGAACATTCTGGCAATCAAGAGTTTGAGCCATAAAGAGGCATTCCAACTTGGTACCACCATTGATTCTAATGGTGAAAAAAGATATTGAGGATTGACTTTTTTTCAAAGGCTTCCCTTACAACAAACTTTATAAGCAAAAGGCATGGCACATTTCCATAAATCAAGTTAAGCAAAATATTAAAAACTATATTGTATCATAATACTATTGCACTAATACTTGTAAACCTCAGTTCTTTTGTGGATACAAGCATAATATTTGATATCAGAAAGGTAAGTCTAAGTAAGGGATATTAGGAAATGGGGTAAATTGGAAAGATGCTACCCTAAAAGCATTTAAGTGAATTTAAAAAAAAAATCTAAAACAACTGTAGCCATGTTCTATTTAGTCCACATATTGTCAAGTCTGTGATTCCTAAATTTGATAGAATGTAGTTGAACATAAAAAAATAGTTATTTGCTTTGTATTCTGCTTCTTCGTTTTCTGAAGCTTCTTTAACTTAGGGACAGATCAATAAGTATTAAATGTTATTAATCACTAGTGATTGGTTAACAAGTTTTTAGTGATTATTACCCATTTTTAACATTTCAGAGTTCGCTCTGTGCAAACTCAGTCTATTGCAGTGTTCTCCTTCTCACCTACAGGGCCCTTATCCTTACACCCCTAAAATTTCCTTGCTCCATGTTCTTGGACTAACTCGTGGAGATCTGGGCCACCAGGGTGCCTCCTGGACAGTGTTCCCAGGGCAGATGCTGGCTGTGCTGCAGATGTTTCCAGACAGCTGGCCTCTTTCTCCCACTTCCTTCTCATGCCACCTTGTAAAACAGAGAAAGGATCTTCTCGTCTTTCCTCATGCAGATTTTTGTCTATTTGGTCTGAGAGTCAGTTGCCAAGGAGCTGTCTTAGACCATTATTTGCTACTCTCAGCTTTCTGTCAATCTCCTATGACACTCACTCACAATTTCATGAGAACTCTAGATACAGAATGTGGAAACAACTAAATATCATGTGCATTAAAATCGACTCTGTTTTATGGCAAATGGACTAACAATGCATTTTAAACATTTTGAACTTCTCATATTCTGATGTTTACATTGACCTTTGATCAATGGCCTGGGAAGAATTTGAAACCAATACCATTAAAAAGAAACATTCCTCTAGCAAGCCCTGGATTTTAGGTGATTTATATATATATATATATATATATATATATATATATATATATATATCACCTAATTTATATGTAAAAATATAAATATATTTTCTATAGCTTACCAAGTAGTGTCCCTTGTGTGTAGCCCAATAGTCTTTCAAATAGTATGTCTGTGCCAGATGTTTCTGAGGGAGTAAAACATATAATGTACCTAATTTTGCAAAATTACACAATAGGTAGACATTTCTTTCTCACCCCAGCTGGTGATCAGATTATGCCCCGAAGCTTGGAGATTTATAGCCCTTGTAATTTTACCCTAAACAGAGTAATTGCAGATGCTCTTCTATTGCTATTATTTTAATTAGTGATGAAGACTTTGCCAAGATGTTGAATCTTGAGATAGTGAATTTCATTTGGGTGAGATCTAGTTAGGTAGTTGTGACCATTTCGAGATAGCTGGTATGCTCAGAAATTATTTACTTTGGAGCTGATATTTATTTAGGAATTTTATTCTAGTTTATTCTAAAATTATTAAGGAATATCATAACATAGACAAGTCATTAGTCTCTTTCCACCAAAATCAGAGTCCAACAAAAGTAATATTTACTTCAAAGAAAAATATCTTTCAATATATCCAGTGCTAAATTGATTTTTAATAATTTTCACTAAATAATTCAATGTACACAAAAGCACAAAATAATTTTCTATGTTCAAGAAAACTGAATTATAACTTACTTTATTGTGATTTTCCCCATAGCAGATTTTTTATATTAAATGAGCATGTGTTTTCCTTTATCTTTGGATATTCCATGAGGGATTAAAAATAAATGCTTAGGTAGAATTGAGTTTTAAGGAATTTTCATATAAGAATAAGTCTTTTATTTAAGACCATTGCTTTATTTAGGAAAAAAAAAGTACGAAAATACCCTTAGTTTTTTATGAGTAAAAATTTCCAGTATTTGCCATGGTCAACTTTGGCTCACAAAATCATTTCGCTTATAGGTGTGAGTCTTAATCAGCATGGATTTCCTTTGATTTTCATGTTTTCCCTCTGTAGAAAATGCAGGAATTTTCCTATCATCTTCTGTTTGTCCTGGCTATAAGTAAGCGTGGTAGGGTATAGAATAATCACCAAAACCAATGGAGCGATAATAATAGGGAAGGTATTTGGAGGCCAAGTGCTGATCTTGCTCCCCCCATTCCTATGATGATCCCGACATTAAAGCTAACTGGCTATGAAAGCTAACAAAGTGAAACTCAGTGGAGAGCCAGGGCGTCCCTCCTCTGTGCATGCAGGCTCTTGTACTGCTGAGCTCTTCACTTTACCTTTTGTGGGGGGAAAAGATAGCCTGCTGATGGGGTTCCAAGGATAGACTATCTAATAAAGGAAAAGGAGTGAGTTGCTGGAAAACAAAGGAGAAAGAAAAGTCCAGAAAGTATTTTGCAATTAACTTTAAGGACATCTAACTTTTGAATATGATTAGCAAGTACGCTTAAATTGGAAATGATCATCTAGCAACTATTTTGAATTTACCATTACTAAATTTAATAACACTCTTAGGGAGCAAAAGGTTGGAAATAAGAAATTTAACAGGTGACATTATCTAACAAAATGGGGCAGAGAATTTGGTTAGTCTGTCTTCCCTGTGGGGAATAGTCTGAAGAAAGACGGAGGTTGTGCATATATACTGTGTGTTTTGAGCTTGCTCAGGCCAGGGAGTTAATTTTAGAAAACTATGTGTAGACTAAAATCATGTAGAAACTGTGATATTTTTCTTATCAAAAAATAAAGATGCTAGGCTCATAATATAACTTCGGTGTTAATTTATGATATCTAGGGTGAATTTATGAAGTCAGAACAAATATCTTGATTATTTAATATGACAGTTTGGGAAAGTCTCATTGATTTGAAACTTTCTCACTTGTCAGCTTTGACAATTTGGATGGTTTCTGTGGGAGCAGATATCAGCATGTAAAACTTGTTTTAATTTTCAAGAAAAATAAAACTATTAGGGAGAAAGTTTCAAGTTGGACATTTCATTATTAAGTAGAACTTTAATGAACAATGCAATAAAAGTTGACCACTTACATTTCTCACTAATTCTCCTTGATACTTTACTATGCCTTTTCACTTCTACTCAGTCATTTTATCTTTATAAACAACATGTGAGGCATCTGGAGCTGATTTGATTATTTTAATGAATAGAGAATAGCAGTTATGCAGCTAGTACACAGAAGAACTTGAGACCTGTTAGTACCAATATATCTGACCGCTGGCTTCATATTAACTGTGTTGCAGTATATGAGAATTTTTTTTAATACTCCATGGAGGAAAATAGAATGTGAAAAAATAACCAACATCAGTCAAATTTGGCTAGTGGAATTTTTGATTACTCAAAACTAAAGCAAACAATTTCTGGCCTTAAAAATTGTCAACAAATACAACAATTTATCACATTAACAGTAAAAGGTAGAAAAGGCTCAAATAATGATATTCATAGATACAGAAAATTTTTAGTGAAATTCACCAAGCATTTGTGATAATTTTGAGCAAATTAGAAATAGGATAAAAACTTGTTTAACATGATAAATGATGATTCTAAAAGCAGTCATAATAAAACTCAATTGTATTTCTAAATAGTAGTCATAAATAATTAGGAAATAACAATTTAAAAATAGATACTATTTATAATATAACATAATAACTAAACATCAAATGTCTAGGTGTATATCTAATAAGAAATGTACAAATCTTTTCTGCAGAAAACTATAAAATTTTTCTAAGAAAAGTGATTTTTCTAGTAAATGGAATAATCTATCAAACTTATGAGCTGGAAATTCAGAATTTTAAAGATGTGAATTTTCCCCAAATTTATTTAAATATGTAATGGAAATCTAATTAAAATCTCAATCAGAATTTTCAGAAGATTTATGCATTTATTCTAAAGTGTATAAGGAAATGCAAAGGACCAAAATGTTGTGAAGAAAGCCTTAAAGAAGAATAAAGTTGACTTTCAGACTAATGTTACCAGGTGTCTAGACTTACTGTAAGGCCACAGTATAAGAAAGTGTAATATGGTCACAGAGATAAGAAAACAATCATACAGAATAGAGACTCCAGAACTGGACCCAGAATGTAAACATGACTTCTTCATTAACAGGAAGATGCTACCAAAATATAGTATAAAAGGATACTGCATAATACATGGCACTGAATTAATAAATGGTACATGATCAGTTGAATATCTAAAAAAAAATTGGAAAAGAACCTGGACTTTCTACTTCATGATATATTTAAAAATCAATTCCACTTATATTATAGATGTAAATGTTAAAGTTATATAAAGTTTTTGAAGAAAACCACAGAAGAACATCCGAAGTCTCTTGTAATTGCCAGAGATACTTTGTACAAGTTACAAGCACCAACCATGAAAAAACAAGTAGTTCATAAACTGTGCTTTCCAAATTAAGAACTCCTTTTCCTCAACAGACACCATTAAAGAGTAAAAAGACAAGTCCCATCTTAGGAGAAAACACTTACAATACATGTATCTAACAAAGCAGTGTCACCCATGATAAATAAGTAATCCTTAACAAAACAACAAAGGCAAGCAAGCTGATTAAGAAAAGTGACAAAAAGCTTGACAATAACTTCACAGAAGAGCTATCCAAATGGCCAATAAGCATAGAGAAATGCACTCAACATAATAATCAAGGAAATGCAAAATTAAACTATGATACTGTGACTATACTCTTACCTAAGTGGCTAAAATTTCAAAGTGTAGGTAAAAAGGAACAGCAACAGGAACCCTCAGACACCTCAGGTGGGAGGGTAAATTGGTGTAACCATTTTTAAATATTCAAACATAGCTGAAAATATTGCACATATGATTTTACTTCCTGATGTCAGGAATTAGAGCACTTGTACACCAAAATATGTTAGTGTTGTATCCAAAATGTTATTAGCAGCTTTATTTGTAATAGCTCCTGAGTTAATTCAATAGTACATAAATTATGGTTTACTCATATAATGGAATAAAAATAGAGAGATGATAATGAACTTCTGCCACACTAAAATATAAGGATGAATCTACCAGAATGAATCTTGAACAAAAGATGGGAGACTCAAGAAAGTACATACGGTGGAATTATATTTATATGAGTATAAAAATAATCAAAATTTCAGTGTTTGGGAGTGTAGCTAATTATTGACAGGGAGTGGAGTGGGGGAATTTCCTCAGGGTGATGGTATATTTTCTTCTAGACTCTCATGTCGATGGTAGTTACGTAGGAATATTCATTCATAAAGTGTTAGCTATTCCAATAGCTAAGTATGTATACTGAACCTCAATTTTTAAAAGTTTGAAAAAGTCTAGTGGTATTAACAGAGATTTTAATGAATAGAAAACAGATCTGCCATCTTTTATAAAGGATCTATATCAAATGCAAATGTTGTTCATTTCTTTTGTTTAATAATAAAAAGTAATAAAGGTGAGTTTTAAATACATATTCTGGATTTGAAAGAGCATAGTACAATATCTTTAATCATTTTGTCATGCAGAGATTTAAGCCACTGTGACAAGTTTACTTTCCTTGTATTATATACATACAGAAAAATCAGTATAGTTATTTAAAAATTCTAGCAATCTGTCTATATGTATATTTGTAATTGTTGGCTAATATTCTTGAAGTTTATAGAATCATTTGCCCAACAACTTCTTAGCCTGATCAAAGTCTGTAGTGTAGGGCTGTGTCAATCTTACTTGTAATAAATACACTTTGAAGAGGGGCACGCTGGACCCTACTGCCACTATCATGAAGAGCCAGCTTTCCCACACAGTATGGGCTTTATCACACTGGCAGAAGTCAGTTTAGCGTAGTCACTGAGAGAAAGCAAGACCTTGATAACTAGCAGGATATCTTGCACATTAGCTGTGTTCTATTTTGTTTCTGATTTTTCTAATTTCCCTGGCACGAATAACATTTCTATCAAACATTTTTGTTTATTTTCAACTTCTAGGTTGAATTCAAACCCAGAATCTTTCAAACTGTACACTTTTGTTTCAACACTACTTGCAAGGTCAGCTAATCAGTCAGTCATTTAAAAGGTATGAACTGGAGAGATTTGTACCAGCAGAATAGCCAGTTCATCTTATATGCAAGTTTATATTTTACTCATGATGGAGAAACATAAGCCTCAAAATTTTCTAATTTCATAATAGACCTTAAAATGTAGTCAATAATTCATCAAGTGAATGAATAATTTATTTCAAGGAGGGATGATGATTTAATCTATGTTACAGTTATAAACAAATTTAGTTAGGAGATCATGGCATAGTCTATATCATGTTAGAATTGATTTTTTAGTGATTATTGACATGCTACAAGTCACTTCACATATCATTAGAAAACAAATGTTATATGCAAAATAAATGAATGCATAACTGAATAATTTTAAAGATTTTTTTTCTAATACTTGTTGCAAAAAGTCTGCAACGTTGGTTGGTTTGGTTTGTTTCTACCATTAAGCTGTCAGGGTCTATGCAATATTTAATTAAATTTTATATTTCTACCACCTAACATAATACCTGAGTCACCATATTAGTTTTGTACTGCTAGCATGATAAATACCACAAATTTAGATGCCAAAACCATATGAAGTTATCTCTTGACTCTGTAGGTCAGAAGTCTAACAAAGGTCATTTCCTGCTTCTAGAGAGCATCTATATTATTATTATTATTATTATTATTATTATTATTATTATTATTATTTTGGCTTGAAGTTTTCTTCTTCTATCTTTAACACCAGGAAAGGGAGATAATGGGTCTCAGGTCCATTTCATACTTCAAATTTTTCTTGCTTCTTGCTTCACATTTCTCTGAACTTCAGACAGGTAAGAAAGATTCTCCATTGTTAAAAACCTGTATGATTAGCTAGTCCTGTTCAGATAATCTAGAAGAAACTGTAAGCTTAATCATATTGCAAAGTCCCCTTAGCTTCATACAATAGCATATTCACTGGTTCCAGGGATGAAGGCTCTAACAGTTATGCACAATTTGTGAAGGACTCACCTGATACAGTTGCCTGGAAGAAATGGGGGCTACCTAAAATGCAGATAGCATGTGTGAGTATTAAAATTCAAAATTGAGCTCATTGGTCTCTTGCTTTGAATGGTGACACATTTTAGACCCTGATTTCATGTGAAGAGGTTGAGAGCTATGCATAAGCGAATGACTACACTAAGATCAAAGAAAGGTTGAAACTGGGGGATAGTAAATGTTTCTGGAGTAGATGTAGCATGCACTTCCTTCCTTTCTTTTCTTGGAAGAGTTAAAAGAAACATTTTATAAGGGAGAAAAGTAGACTGACATCAGCAGAGATTTAGAGGTAGGGAATGGCACTACTTGAGACCTTGGACAAAGAAGGAATTCTGTGAAACTTAGTAACATCACCTTTCTCTTGCATAGAGAAAGTAGGGTATAAAGCATACTTCCATTTAGAGTTAGGCCGCTTCTCCATATTTAGGTCATTGAAAAATGCAATAAATTAATTATTTCTTTGTTCAAAAATATTTGGGATAAGTTAATTTGCATACTGCTTTTTGTGGTCTCATTTGCAATTCTCACTTTGCTGAGAGCATTTATATCCATCTGCAACTGTAAAGATCCTCTGAGTTTTAAAAAAATCAACTATATTCATTTCATGTGAAATTCTCACTACTTTTTTTGAAATGCTAATCTCCTACGTTCTAAGAACCCAGCTTAGCAAGGTGTGTAAAGGTAGCAAAGCAGGTAGTTTAGATTTCTGTCAGTCTTCCAAGAAAAACCTACAAGTAAACTGGAATACAACACAGAGAGATTATACAGTAACATGCTTTTGCAAACTAGGATTTAAAGACCTGGAAACCTTATTATTTTTTTTCAGCCAAAATGTAAATGGATAAATTCCTATGTTTTTATGTTCATGAATTGTGAAATGTTTCTCAACAGAATACATTTTTAAAAATACACACATAAAATTGCATTCCTGAATAGTCCTCTGAAAGTCACTCATTTAAGAACACTTGGCTAAAGTAGATACTTTTAAAACTAAAAATTATTTCTGTTTAGTAAACCCATTTCCTCTGTACATGTACTTCTGTCTTCAAGAAGTCAGGAGTACACCTGTAATCCCAGCAGGAAGATCGTGAGTTCAAAGCCAGCCTCAGCAATGGTGAGGTGCTAAGCAACTCAGTGAGACCCTGTCTCTAAATAAAATATAAAATAGGGCTGGGGATGTGGCTCAGTGGTCAAGTGCCATTGAATTCAATCCCTGATACCTCTCCCCCACCCCCCGAAAAATGAAGTCAGGAGTATTAGGTAGCTACTCTCATCTATTAAATTGAATTCCATTTACTCAGTCTACTATGTATCTGGGTACAAGGACAAAAGTTAATGTGGCACAAACAGTTCACAGAAGTAGGGAAATTAATACAAAGTGATTAACTGTAATAAAATATAGTGATCGCAGTACAGATATAGCACAGTCTTGAAGTATGAGTGCCATACCTAGTGACTGTTTTACTTAAAAAAAGTTGAAAATGTCAGTCTTTACATATTTCATTACATATAAATACACATGCACAGTATTTACTACCAACCAATTAAACAAATGTATTCTTCTAAATGCCACTTTTATTCTTGTACTTTCCTGATAGGTTAAAATGTCATATTGATACACAAGGATAAAATCTCCATCCTCTGTTACCACCACTATCCAAATTAGTGTGTGGCAGACACCAAAAAGAAAACACCCATGGAGTGAATGGCACAATCTACGTCTCACCATTCTCCTCTGTTATCTTAGATTTTCATGAAGCATTTTAAGTTGTAGGGGAAAAAAAGAGCAATCATCCAATATTTCCTATTTTTAATTCTTTTGACACACTTCTATTTCCAAACCACAACGTCAGAAGAAAAATGTGGAAAGAATAGAGGGCTAAGGAAGGGAAGGTGGTGTCTTCAGGAGGGAAGAGTGGTAATATTCAGTTGAGATGGCTGAATGGTTCGAACCTGACAGAGGGGAGAAAATGGTAGAAAAGTGGAAACAGGAAAGAGAAACAAATGAGAAACTGAAGAAACAGGAAGAGGAAACGCAGACATAGAAACCACGATGAATTTGGTAACTAGCTGTGCTGATAGATTTCTTTTTGCCTTCATTTTGTTCTACCTGAGGCTAGTAGATAGAATAAATCCTATGGTTGGGGTCCCTGAGGACATATCATTGCAGAGCTGTATTTCCAGAGTTGTTGGATATTTGACTTACCTTATTTTAAGCATGTGTGTGAGTGTGTGTATGTGTGTGTGTGTTTAAATTCCTGGAGCAACCTGGAATATGTAGTTATTTATCCACTTAACCATTTTAAGAAAGAGTGCCCTTATTCGCCATATAGACTTATATATCCTCAAAATATTAACTCTTATTTTCTCCCTTCTTAATTTTTAATTCTAATTGCTTGTTGGTTCTTTATGTGTTGAATTATGAAATATCTATCATTCTGTTTCCATTTTCTCCACTCAGTGCTACATTTTAAAGATGGCTCAGTGTTGCAATAATGTTCATCTACTCCATTTCTTCTAATCACTTGGTGCAGTCTTTCATGGTGGGTGATTACTACATTTTACTTCACCATTCTGCAAATGAATGAACACCTATGTTGCCTGCAAAATTAAACCTCAGCTTGGCAAAATAAATTTAATTCAGAACTCCGAAAATAGAAGTTGCAGAGTAGAAAAATGAGCACCTCTCTTGTTTTTCTGGAATGAACCATCTACATGAAACCTGCTTAACTAAAGAAGGCAGGGGTGGGGTAGGTGCATTTGCATATGATTGTTAGTATCTTAACCATTCTGACAACTCTCTGCAAAGTATTGAATCCATTTCAAGAATACCTAAAAGCTCATGAACAATATCTCATTATTTTTTAGGAGGGGCATCTTTGAAGTTATTATTGATTGGTCATGTCTCCTTAGTATTTGCTATACTGGTACGAAAAAATAAAGATAATGCTTTCCAGCAGTCTTCCTCATGTTATGGGGGCAGGGTGGGGGGAAGAAAAAGGCTTAAGTATGACCCAAATAAATCTTGAATAAGAGGTCAAGTTGAAACTCTATTGTGCGACACACTAATAATTTAACTAGATTCTAGAACTGGGGTAAGCCAATTTTTTCTGTAAAGAGTTAGATAGTACATATTTTAGGCTTTGGGTTTTTTTTTTTCATACTGGGATTAAGTTATTTTGGAGAGTGAATACATCCCAAAATGAGTATCACTTGAAAATTACCTTAGATATTTAAATCATACTTAAACTTGAGCTATATTGAAAAGCTCAGAATGCGCCCCAATATGAACAACAACATCAGGTGTGTAGAGATGCTCATGATCTCTTCTTTCTAGTAAATCTACTTAAAAATTTTTATCCCTGAAGGACTTATACCAAATTGTTAATGTGAACTTTGGAGATAAAATTGACACTGTTTGGGAAGAGGAGCTGAAATTCTCTTCTTCATGTACCTCTTTGTGTATTCTGCATATAAGATAATCAGCATTTACTATTTTATAACAAATGGATTTTTTATACAAAATATTTAAATTCTGGTATAACATGAATGTGACAATGAACTATTTTAAATTTTTTGAAATAATCATTTCCTACAAATAAATGGTGGGATCAGGGTACCTGACCACATCAATCGCAAGTTGAAAAATATCAAGTATTTTAAGTTTTCAAATATTGTCCATTGTGTCATAATATATATATGTACACCAGGAACCACTTAGGCCAGTTTTTCTCTCCTTCGTAATGAAGTTTCTGGGTATTGTTCTTCCAGTTTCTGCATTTATGTAGTACATTATTACTTTATGATAAAGTTAGTTGATAATTCCTTAACTCTTTTTGCTGATGACCTTTTAAAGCTGCATAATTAGAATAAGTTGTGGTTATTGTATTGGAATCTGTATCCCATGGGCCAACAAGGCAGCACATTAATTCTCTGCATCACCCACTCCCTGTGCAGTGCCATCAGCACAAAGATATTATTCTTTGTAATTACATAAAGAAAGGGTCTATTTAGTGTTAACTGACCTTTCTGTGACTGATCAGCCTTTTCCACCAGTGAAGTAGAAATGTATATCATTAAAATGTGAGTAAATAGGAAACCTTTCTAAATCTCAGACTATTCAAATCGGGAGGTGCACATGAGAAGGAAATGGTTTTCAGGCTTTCAGCTGGTATCATTAAAAGACTAAAACACTTAAAAATATCAAGTATAGATGATTTGAAATATAATTAAATTAGAAAAATGCATGGAAATACTCAACAAGGGAATAATGTATAGACATGTCGCTGTTTCACACTTTCAAAAAATATCAGAGGAAAACATGGTTAAACCTAAGCATATGTTCAGGATTAAAATGTTAAGTTTATTTTATAAGTTAAAATAAAGTTAAATAAATCATTACTGTTAATATTAGATACTGAGGATGTACCATGTTTTAGAGATAGAATATTCTAAGACATACTTTATGCAAATCATATACTTTAAAATGAAAAAAATTCATTAGGGATATGGTTTAGGTGACACTAGTTTTGCTCTTTTTCTTATTACATAATTTTTTTCTGTAATTAGCTATACAAAAATGTTTGATTATAAAATTATAAAAGAAAGATGAACCAAAAAGTAATCTAATAGCTAATATAAGAGACACTTTAATCTAGAGTTTCCCTAAAGTTGTCGTAGGAGGCATATTATAGTCATCCTGCAGGTAAATGTTCCCCTTTTTTAAGCACACATTCATTTTAATATTTAATAGACATCTATATTTCTAGGCCAAGTTTTCCCTGCTGAGACCACATTCAGAGCTCTGTATGTGAAACATCTTCAGAAACCTGCTCAAAAGCTTACTCTTCCTTCAAACTTTGCTCATCACTTTGACTGGAACTGATCTGGAACTCATGGAACTACTCTTGTTTTCCCACTGTCTTTTGTCCTTCATAGTGCATAATGTATTCTGATATGGTCAACTTTGTAAGTGCCTCAATTCCCTTAGCTGACTGCAAACTCCTTCTGCCCTGAAGCTGTGCTTCCCCCACCCCCACCATGTGGTATCCATTCTTCCTGGTCAGAGACAAAAATAATGAGCAAAAAGGGTTAATACAAGGTATTCATAAATTTCCAAAGACACTCTTCTGAGTTCTGAAAGGCAATGACAGAGTTCATTAGGAAATTCTGCACATAAATCACAGCAGTAGCTACATCTGCAATCCAGCCAGGGAACTAAGATAAGGAGTTCTGTGTGTGCTTACATATGGGTGCTGGTGCTGGGCTGGAGCAGTTAAAGACAGTATTCCTCTGGGCTCTGGCAGGGACTGGTTTCCTGATCAGATGGCTTGGGGTAGGCTTTCATCAAGCAGTGTCAGAAAAAGTGCTCCTTGGCCTCCATAGTATCCCCCAGTGTTGTGCATATACCAGTTGCTCAGTAAGAATTTTTGAATTAATGAGTGAATAGGAAGTGTTTTGTCAAATGTGATGATACTCAGAGATTGAGGCATGTAACAACCTTGATGCAGAGGACTGATTTGTTCATTTACAAATCAAGAATGTTCTTTCAACACTAATTATCGGAGAACTTGAGTTGGACAAGAGACTTGTTTCCATGGCAGCACAGACAAGGAAGTGGGTCCTGGGAGAGTTAGAATAGTTATTTGCTCCTCTGAGGCTTCAGGGTATCGACATATCATTCTTACAGACTTGCTCCTTTGGAACACTGGGAGAAGTCTTGCTTTTGATAGTAATTGGCATATAGATTTTAAGGGAGCAGCAATGGATAAAGCCTGTATGCACACAGTAGGTGATGCATTTGATGAAGTATATGTATCTGCCATATTGTTAGAGAATTAGTCTGTATTTTGAATATTGTGTGTTCCTCAAACTAATGCCCACGAATTGAGGGGGCTGCTCTTGAAACAAGTGCTCACAAAGAGACTTGGAGACCCCCTGTCTCTATTCTAAAATCTCACTTGCATGCACTGTGAATCAGTCTTAGTACCAACGCTTGCTTTAATGACATCAAACTTCATTGCATGCAAGACTACCAGTACAATGCTCCAGGCTGACAGAGCTGTGCCAAAGGCGTATGTGAGGACTTGCAGATTTAATGGTATGGGATCAATAGTGTGAGCATGTGTATAGGATGAATGCCACTGAAACATCGGCCCTGGGAATTGAGCATTAGTTACAATGTTAGTTACAAGGGATACTAAATGTGCAGGTACTTTTCTTTGTCTACACCGTCATACTTTCAAGTCAAGATATAGCAGAATATACCATCTGCCAAAGTTTAACTCACAAGTTAGGTAGTAATCAACAGATGGTCAAATAACAATCTAATAATCCTAAAGGGGACAAGAAAACATTTGACTCTTAACTCCTCCAAATTTCCTCAAATACATACAGGCTCATGCAGTAAGGCAGCTCTGATCCCTGAACAGTAAAATGACTGTTCTAAGATTCGAGTCATGGATTATTTCTTCTATGAAGACTTTTCTGTTCCTGCTTCCCCACCCTATAGAATCGATTCCAATGCACCTCAGATAGATTTGTGTACACTTCTCCCTCCCCCTTCTTTGGCCTGTAATCCCCGGCGAACAAGATCATATCTTATCCATTTTAATCCCCACACTAGCTGTAGAGCTAGACCCATAGAGGAAACTTACTAAGGGTTTGCTCAACACATGGTTGAATGAACAAATAAATAAATGAATGAAAAGCTAGATGGGGGGATGCTCTGGAGTAAAATTAATCAATAAATACTAGCAATACAACTTTTGTTTTCTGGACGTTCTGGCAGGAAGTCAATTCTTTCCAGCCATGGGACTGAAGCAAGTGTGGGGCAGTTTGTATAAGAATACAGACGTGGCATTCACAGCCAGCAGAGCCCCGGAGAGAGGCAAGAAAGCAAGGAGCTATCTGTAGTAAACTATTAATAACCAAGAATCAAGAGATGACAGACAGATCATCAGAAATGATCAGCAGAGATAGCGGCAGATAATTACATCAGGACTGCATCAGACAATGACAACTCTCTTGAAACACATAATTGAAAGAAGTACCTGGCCCCTTTGGTGAAATGGCTGCAGATGCCTATATTAAGAATAACTAAAAGCCATTGATGACATGTTACCCCAACTTTAATCGTGGGCACCATGATAATTTTATTAACAGTAAAGTACTATAGACAGCTCTGTGGATGTTCTGCATATATATGAACAGTGCAGATATTTTAATCATAAACACTTCTCTAGAATGTTTGAATCAAGAGTTTTTTCCTTATAATTATTTTTTAGCTGCTAGTTCTTCTTAAATTAAAAAAAAAGTGCAAATAGTGTTAGTATCTTCTCAGGGTAAATGATCCTGGCTGGACCTCCACCTGTCTCAATGGTAATATTACTGTGCTGCATTCAACCACAGTGCAGAGTTCTATAGGCCTCCACTTGGAAGGTCCGTGAACTTGGCCTTGCCAGTGAATACATCATGCCTAATCAGAACATGGAATAAGGAATAATGTAGATCAAAAAACTCAAGAGACTTATTATATATAATCAATATGCCCTCATGGACTGATAGTGAAGACTAGCTTCCAAGGGGCCAAAGTTCTAATTTCCTTTAACAGCCCATTTTATTTATGTCTTCAACCTATGTGTTATTTGGATTATTATTAAAAAGTTGCTTAATGGAACTGGACTCAAAGCAAGGCAATTCAATTATTTAGTTTGATTGATTGATGTCATTAGGCTTTATGAAGACAGCCTTGTTTCAGAATGCTGGCTCGTGTATGTCAAATAGTTAAGAGCCAATCTGCCTGGATGCAAAGCTTAGCTCCTCCACTTAGTAGCTGTGCAATCTTACACAAGATACCTGGTGTTTCAGTTGTTATCATCATATAACAAACACCTCAAAACTTCATTGTATAAAATGGCTACTCATGATACTCATGATTCTGTGTGTCAGAAATTTGAACATGGTACATTCGGGATGGATTGCCTTTATTTCACACTTTCTGGACCATCATCTGGAGAACTTGAAGACTAGGGTCTGGACTCCTCTTTAGATGATTCGTTCAGTCACAATGGATACTGTTGGCCAAGACTTGTGCTGGGGAATCCTTACTGGCTCATCTGCTTCCTGGCCCCTCCATGGGGCATGGGCTCCTAACAACATGGTGGTTGGATCCAAGGGTGAATGGTGCTAAAGAGAGGGCCAGTCAGAAACTATACTTTTTGATAAACTAGCCCAAAAGGCACAGCATCATTTCTATCATAGTTGATAGAACTATGTTGCAGAGGTCACATGTCTACCAGAGGTCCAGAGAAGGAGAAAAAGACTTCGCCTTTTTAGAGAAAGTGACAAAGTTTTGGAAAATCATGTGGAACTGAAAATATTGCTGTGGATATTTTTGGAAAATCCAATTCACCTCACCTAATTCCTTTTTGCCTTGTCTTCCCTGACTATAAAATAGGGATAATAAAATTTCAGGTAATTGCTATCAGAATAAATTCAGTAATACTGCTTTCTTAGAGTAGTTCTTGGCTATAGTAAGCACTCCTTAATGGTAACTGCTACTCTGATTCTAATTCTTATTATCATTTTCTTATTGTCTTATATCATACCTCTAGTTAGAATGAAGATTTATTATCCTAGATAGTGTTTTTTTTCTCACTAAGGTGACTGTGTCAGTCTTAGTTCTTTTCCATTAAGTGTGGAATCCATGAGTTAACATTCAAGTTTGGCCTTCTTTTGAAGTTCTTGGCTATGTACCACAAGGTGAAATATACAATATGCTTCATATTTTTGCCCCAAAGAACCCAGTTCTCTGATGGAAATTTCTTATTTCCCACTTACCAGCGAAATGAAGCAGAGAGAAAAAAGAAAACAGTGGGAAAAATAAACTGAAAATGGAAAAACCAGAGGAAATGTCTGAGGTGAAATCCAAAGCTTAACGAATAAGAAAAGTCAAGTGAAAAAAAAAATAACAGAGAAACACTATGTGGATATTTTGAGTCTCAGTCTGGCCTCTTTTTCCCGTTAACTGACAGGGAAGGAAGTTGACTATTTCTTTAGCAATGGTTCTTCAACCCTTTGATATCAGAGGCTGAGCATGTATCCCAAAAGTGCTAGCTATAGTTTTAAAGGCTTCATGTACCTTGTGAAAATCACTGAGTTACTGCAAATAAATAACTGGTTAAGCCTGGATGCTGTGGTATATTGTTAGAGTAATTTTCAGTGGATGAACATGCTGTGTGAATTATCTTTATGTATTTAAGATCTTAACTTCTCAGTAGTGTAGTATCAAATAATGTCAATAACTGTGTTCTTTATAATAGGTGATTTTTAAAAATTACTAATAGGCTATTTCATTGGTGGTGGCAAATAAAATGTGTGGTTTAAACATGCAAAATATATGCATGTCCTAACTGGTATGTGTAATCATTCATTTCCTAACTTGCTGAAAAGCCAAACACCTACTCACTGCAGCTGTGCTGTGTGTGACGCATTTTAGGGATGAGCAAAATGATGGTCTCAGCACTTATGGGACTCACAATCTAGCTTTTGTTCACCTCTATATAAACTTAATTTTTATTTCCTAATAAAAAAGGGATATAAGAAGTTGTCACATCCTCTAAACACTGAGGTTTAACAAATGACTTGAGATAATAGAGAACAAATCCACATCAAGCTAAGTATTTTCCTAACTAAATTCTAAATGATATGGAAACTATTGAGAGAGATTTGGCATGCCTGTTTTCTTTATCAAGATATATTCTAAGGGCTGAGGTTGTGGCTCAGTGGTAGAGCATTTGCCTTAGCACATGTGAAGCATTGGGTTTGCTCCTCAGCACCACATTAAAAAAAAAAAGAATAAATAAAGTTATTTTTTAAAAAAGACATATTCCAAATATCTTAACATCATTAATAACATGAATTGAATAAATAGCAATAAATTTTGCTTTGAGAAAGTGCTATATTTAGAATTTTTTGGATAAATTTAATAAGTATGGAAAACAAAAAGTATAACAGATTCAGAATTTTATCATCTAATTAGTATTTGTGTAACTTTTACATAAAAATCTCTTCCATAAGAACAAACTCCTTGAGGCACATTATTGTGTCTGAGAATCTGGCATACAGTTGTTACTAAATTAAAATCATATTCAAAGCTTTTATTATTTAAAAGTAACTGAACAATTTAATGAATGAATAAATAAACAAAATGAAATTGTAAATCAACTCAATGCAGTTATTTTAACTTACAGAGATTGTAATCAAAGTTTTCATTAATATTTTTAGATCCAAAAATATACTTTTCAAATTCATATTCAACCAAGACCTTAATGTGAAATATTTAAGTTTTTTTTATTTTTAAATGTTACATATTTTTATTCTTTTTAGATATATGTGACAGTAGAATGTATTTTGACATAATACATACATAGAGTATAACTTATTCTAATTAGGATCTCATTCTTGTGGTTGAACATGATGTGGAGTTACACTGGTTGTTTGTTTATATGTGAAAAAAGAAAATTATGTCTGATTCATTCTACTGTCTTTCCTATTCCCATCCTTCCTCCCTTCCCTTCACTCCCCTTTGTCTAATCCAATGAACTTCTATTCCCCACCCCCATTGTGTGCTAGCATGCACATATCAGAGAGAACTTGAAAGATTTTACTAATAAATTCAGCTGGCTTTGATGAATTTAAAGGCTTAAAAATCATCTTATTCTCTTTTTATTCTTTGTTTTTGTTTTTACTTGTTATATTCCTGACCTACACTTTTGTACTCATATTAATTACCTTTTGCTGCTTTCCTTTTACAAGTTGTTCAACTTCAGTAGTGGAGGCATTATTTCCCCCAGACATACTTCCACCAATAATTATCATTCCTTTTTTGTTTCATTTGCGTGTTATAATACTAATGGTTAAAATTACACAAGTCAGATTTATGAGATGAAACCATAGTAAAATATAGAAAAAACACTTGCAATGTCAGCTAAATACTATGATTTAAAATTTTAAAAACTTCATTGCATCTTTGAAGATCACTGACTTTCAGGAATAGGTAGTGAGTTGGTAAATCCTTCTATATGTTCATTACTGGGGAATGATAATATAAAATATTGTGACCGATACAGCAGTGTTTTGATGATTTATTGGCAATTGGCATAACCACATAATTTAATATCATGGAGTCTGCTCTAATTATAGCATATAAAGTGGTAGGAATTGATGTCATTCAGAAATTTAAATATATGCATTTGGGAATAAAACTGCATATTGCATAGTGAGTAAGGCATAACTGAACAAATAATTCCTCATTAAATTTCACTAAATATGATAAATGACAATTCTCCAACTTTTACAACACTCTTTTCAAATTGAATGTTTATAGTAGCCATCTAGGACTTGAAAGAAAGGTAACTGAGAAACAAGATATGAACTGTCTTTATGTTAAATGCAACAAACCAGCCCCAAACTCGAAATGAGTCCCACTTCCACCTCCAGGTGAACATTATCAGTGTGTTATTGTTTCAGTATGAGTTGTCCTTCAAAAGTTCATGTGTAAGAAAATGCAAAAATGTTTCAAGGTGAAATGATTTGATTATGAGAGCTTTAACCTAATCTGTGAATTAATCCTCTGATATGGACTGAGTGGTAACTAAAGGCAGGTAAGGTATGGCTTGAGGAAGAAGATCATGGGGACTATGTTTTGGGGATTTATATTTTGTCCCTGGTAAGTAGAGTTTTCTCTCTGCTTCCTGGTTGCTATGTCCTGAGCAGCTTCCCTCCGCTATGCTCTTCTGCCATGATGTTCTGCCCACCTTGGTTCCAGAGGTATGGAGTTGAACCTCTGATATCATGAGCCAAAATAAACTTTTCCTCCTCAAAGTTGTTCACAGCAATGCAAAAGCTGACTCAGTGTTTCAAGTCAGTAACTTGAGGATTAGATTTCAATATTAGTGTTATGGTATAAAAATGTTATCCAGCCATTTTTTAAAAAGTGCCTCCACCAAAGGAATATTTTCATAGAATATATACTCCTAACAAAAGATAATTCTATATGATTTTAGACAAGTTTGCTAGATAGGTTTTAAAGTTCTAAATTATTGTGCCAGAATTAGGACAAGGGCATATTAAATGATTCTCAGTTCATCATTTTGTCTTTTTGAAGAACACCTATGACATAGTATTAATCTCTGGGGATCAATATGGATACAGGCTTTCATGAGAAATATGTTTACTGACCTTAATAAATCTTCAGGTGTATAAATACAGAAATATTTGTAAGGCAATTTTCTGCTAAATTAGATTTTTCCTATGTACATTCTTATACCACATATATTTTTTTAACAACTTATACTAAAGGTTTGATGTGATGGCAATTTTCACAAAGAAACATTTCTAATTGCTTCATAAGAGTTATTTTTGTATCTAGTAATTTAATAATCATTATCATTATCATGATTTATATGCATTTATGGGTTTTATAAACTTTTTGCTGCTATGAATAGTATTGTAATGAGTAAAGATTTTAAAAATTTTTAGAAGAGAATCCCATAAGAGGTACACCTGAATTAACAGGTTTGAAAATATCCAAGTCTGTTGATACATTTTGTATTTTTTAAAGAAAATTTTCTGTGCAAGAAATATAAGGAGTCATCAACTAAACTGAATTCATGCATCCAACATAAAATTACAGATTGTCCCTTAGTTTGCTTTTGGGTAATGATGCAAAATTATTTTCTAAAGTGTTTGCATTAGGTTTGACAAATATTTATTTTGTCATGGAGGGTGGTATAAAGTTCTCAACTTCTCACAAAGTCATATATATATATATATATATATTATATATTATAACCTTTTACATAGCTAAAAAATAATAATAAATAGTGGCTCTGGGTACTTCTAAATGTCGACTTCCCCATGCTTTAATTCTTTCCTCCTGTTTTGAATGCTTTTTATGAGTGCCAGCACTCAAAACCTCTTAGGGGTCAAATTCTAAGCAAAGTGTCTTCTAGTGGTTTGAGCACAGGGTCAGAGGAAAGGAAAAGGGGCTGGGAAATTGGAAAACAACTATTGGGATTCTGAAAAGACCCTCCCAAGATACTCCTTCCAGGAGGAGTGATGGAGGGAAGCCCAGGGAGCAAAAGGTGGACAAACTCTGATAAATCATATATCAATGCTAAAAAATTAATCTGCATTGAGAAAGGAAATTATTAAATTGAAAATGGGTATAGATGTCAGGGGAAACAATTTTTTGGTTATTTTGTTACTTTTCTATACTATATATTAGAACACTTTTAAGTAATTCTAAAGATGGAAAAAAATAAACAAACAAATGGTCTTAATTTTATCTTCTAGAAATTGCAAGATAATTCCCTGGAAGAAAATCTACGTTTAGCTCAAGAATATCAAAAACTACTGGAAATTTTCTTAGCCGAAAAGGACAAATTCTTCAATATATATAGCAGAAAGCTATCAATTGATGCTTCTGTTAGAGATAAGAAAGAGGTATTTAAAAATTTTTTTAATCACTTATTTGACATGTTTATTACAAAAAGTAAAAATTGGTCAGTTTGGGGTCTTCATTGTTATGGTGGTCCTTGTGCCACAAAATGGCATGTTTTTATTTGTAAAATTTTATTTTATATTTATATCAAAACTTGAAATAGAATTTTGAAAGAATACTTGAGGCATGAAAAACTTTCTAGTTTCTACTCCACCATCCTATACTAATTTGCTTTTAGTTGCTGTGATCATTAATCCCAAATTCTTTTTTATTTTTTGGACTTCTATATATTATCGAATTCCTTAAATTTCAATTCTAATTGTAGGTGACTTTCCATGATTGGCCTCTAAGTCTTCCTTTTGATATATGTTTACTTGATAAAAGGATTAACTAGAAACTTTGGGGGGGAAAAGCTGACTCTCTGATAGCGATTGCTGGGAATTATAAAATATTCTAAAAATTTGTGAAAACTCTGTCATGGTGACAGCAGGAGAGTAAAACAGCTGCATTGTACAAGTGTTAATATATAGCTATTTCCTCCATGGTCTTCAGTTACTTAGTGGCAAGATGTAGTTATTTTCTTTCAATCTTTGCCCCCCCCCCCAGGATTCGAATTTTAAAAAATAGAGGCATGATTTTTTTTTAATAATTTACCTATGTACAACAACCAGTACACTGTGTCTTTTCTCCTGTGGGTATTGCCCATGCTGCTGCACTATAAATTATAGTTTAGAATTCTGGTGCTACACCTACCTCTTATTCTTGTGAATACTGGGAGAGCAGAAAGATGAAATTTGAACATAGACTCCCCCATCATGAACTCAGTGATTTTGGTGAGTTACTGAACCTTTCCAACCTCAGTTTTCTCATGTGTAAAAATTTACCTAAACAAGCAATTGTTCAGGAATTAAAAAAAAAAATGACACCCATAGTAAGTTAGTTGGAAAATAAAAGGACGCTGTGTGGCTGTAAGTGACTGTGGCATTCATCTGGTATGCTGCTTGTAGCTGCTTGTAAACTCCCCTCTGTTTCTCATCCATCTGCTCAGATGAGAGTCAAAGCTTCTGGCCTATACATGGGGAAAAAAAAGGGTGTATTTTTTCTCTTACAAATTTGTGTTGAAACAGTAGGAGATGAAGGTAGATCAAGAAGTAAATGTGTTCAGAAAAGAATGAAGAAAACAACTCTCTGTCCAAATCTTATTGTCCTCAAACCATGGTGCAGGGTTCAAAGACAAAAGTATCTCTGCATCCATGGGGAATATATCCAGTCATTTCAAGCATTTAACATTATTATTGCAGTTAAACACGTTCTATGCATTCCTGGTCATTGGGGAAGAAAAATGATCAATTTCTATCTCTTATTTTCTTTTCCAATCCAGGGGAAGACAAAAACAAATTGTATGAACTTTTGTTTCTAGTTTACATAGAATCCTTTGATGGCCAATGACAAACATATTAGATTTCTGAATAAATAGTGAAGAGTCATGCCTTTTCCTGGCATTCTATTGCCATAGTTAGGACAAAATTGTCATGACCACATTTTTTTTTAAAGTAAAGCAAATCTTGACAAGGAATGAGACCTTGGCATGAGCAGACAATGGAGAATGTTAGGAGATCGGGTTTATGTTTGTGATCCCTCAGACGAATCCCTTTCAGCACACCTGTTTCAGGGAAACTTTCAAAGATTTATTTGGACTTCCAATCATTTTTCATTTCCATCCTTCAGCGATGGAGGTCATTAAGTGCAGGCTGCCCTTGTCAGTGTCATGTAGGATCAATTTGCTGCAATGGACAGAGAGGCCTTATTGATGCTGTTAAATCTGTCAGTGAGAAATCGTATGTCATTAGCGTCTAATGCACTGCTTACAGGACGGAATTTGGCCATCAAAAAGGAGAAAACCCTTTAATATTTTCGTCCATTTTTTTTTTTGATATTGCAGCATTTCCTGTGGATGTAGGTTTAGTCCTCTGGCCAGTTTATTTTGGGGGTACACAAAAGCATTGTTCAACCACTGATTCCCTTGTTGAATTCCTTTGTCAGATAAAATGGATCTTTGTGAATTTTGTGTGCATTTTTCCTATTTTACATTGATTTCATTGCTTCCTAACCTGAATCCTTCTTTTTGTGATAAATAATTATGTTGTAATTATTGTACTTCTGAGGGAATATTTCTCTCTCTACAAAAATCACACATTTCTATACTTCTTTGTATTATTAGGCTAAGAGTAGCAACGAAAGCATGATGGAAGAGTAAAACAAATTAAAAATAATGTCCCTTTCCTTACTACACTTCTACATGCAGATGTTTCAAATGTGAGAATGCTATAATATTATTCTCGGTGATAGTACTGTGTTTGCTTTATTTGTGTGTTTCTTGATACTATCCTGTACTTTTAAAATTTGCAGCAATTGATATTTTCCCCTTTAAAAATCAGAAACAGGCAAAAGCAATTATGTAAAACTCCTATTTGCCCTGTTCATGGGTAACGATAGAAGAGAATCCAATCTAAAACTTCTCAAATGTCAAAATTACAAATAACACCAGAAATGAATGAAGGAAAGAGTCTGAAAAACAGGTTTTACTTCTGTATGAATATAGACATTTTTATTATTTTAATAAGGTGCTTTAAAATATATTTTTTATATTTTCCTTTAAAAATATCCATGAATATTTTGATGAAATCATCATGTATTTGTTTGAAATGTCACCTGAAATTCTTCAGCCCGCAAAGAAAGATAAGTTAAGCCAGCATGCAAATGTCGATGTGGTCTGTTGGCTGAAAACCAGATCTCTTTCCAAACTGGTTAAAAACATTTTAAAATTTTTTCATAAACTATTTATAGAGTTTAACTCTTGCATACTTTAAATCCCAGTGTTTTTAAACGAAGGGAATAAAAATGATCACAGAGTCAGCCAGCATTTTATAAGCATGTATGTGGACCAGGTATTTATATTGTAAAATTTGCAAACATTGTTCCCTTTAATAATCCTGAAAAAAATTTTCAGAGCAAAGGAAACAATAATTGTTATTATCATCCTCATCCCCTATGTAAGATGTGTAACTGAGATTGAATGTCTCATAAGATCATCCAAACAGAGAGAGATTGCATTGGGAATGCAACTCAAGTTTTTCTTACATCCAAGCCATTTCCTAATCCCAATACTACCTCTTTACAGTAATGTCAATTAAACATTCTGATACATGTCTCATCATATTTTATAAAACTTTTCAGAACCCACATAAATTATACAATATGTATAATTTATCCAGTGTCCATCTGAAAAAATGATTGTTTGATCCACTAAGTATTTCCCCAATTATATCTCATTGGAGCCACTTTTTTCAGTGACACTTTTCAGAAGAAAGGATAATCTATTTAAGAAGAAATTTGATTCATACAGGGATTTTAGATAGGTTTCATAACTCTCAAATGTAAAACCTATGAACTAGAAGCATCGTTAGAAATGTTGCCTTTTGATGCCCTCTCTCATCACTTCTATTCAACATAGTCCTTGAAACTCTAGCCAGAACAATTAGACAGGAGAAAGAAATTAAAGGGATGAGAATAGGAAAAGAAGAGCTCAAACTATCTCTGTTTGCCAACAACATGATTCTATATTTAGAAGACCCAAAAAACTATACCAGAAAACTTCTAGAACTCATAAATTAATTCAGCAAATAGCAGGCTATAAAATTAACAACTATAAATCAATTGCATTCCTATACATCTATGATGAATGAACTGAAAGATAAACTAGGAAAACTATTTCATTCACAGTAGCCTTGAAAAAAAATTGGGAATGAATATAACAAAAGAGGTGAAAGATCTCTACAGAGAAAACTATAGAACGCTAAAGAAGGAAAGAAGACCTTAAAATATTGAAAGATCTCCCATGTTTTTTTGGATAGGCAGAATTAATATTGTCAAAATGGTCACACAGCCAAAAGTGCCTTACAAATTTAATGCAATTCCTAATAAAATTCTACTGATGTTCTTCATAGAAATAGAAAAGGTTGTCATGAGATCAATTTGAAAAAACAAGAGGCCCAGAATAGCCTTAGCAATCCTCACCAGGAAAAGAGAAGCAGGAGGCATCACAATATCGGACCTTAAATTATACTACAGAGCTATAGTAGCAAAAACAGTGTGGTATTGGTACCACAGACATAAAGACCAATGATGCAGAATAGAAGACATAGAGGCAAACCCACATAAAATACAGTTATCTCATACTAAACAAAGACACAATAACATATATTGGAGAAGAGATAGCCTCTTCAACAAATGCTGCTTCAAAAACTGGAAATCCATATGTAGCAAAATGCAATTAGATCCCTCTTTATCACCCTACACAAAACTCAAAGTAGATCAAAGACCTAGGCATTAGACCAGAGAACCTGTACCTACTAGAATAAGTGGGTCCAAATCTCCATTATATCAGCTTAGGAACTAATTTCCTCAACAAGACTCCTAAAGTGTAAGAAGTAATATCAAGAATTAATAAATGGGATGGTATCAAACTAAAAAGCTTCTTCACAGCAAATGAAACAATAAAGAACATGAAGAGAGAGCCTACAGAATGAGAGAAAAATCTTTTGCCACCTGCACCTCAAATAGAGCATTAATCTCTAGGATATCTAAAGAATTCAAAAAATGTAACATCACAAAAAGAAATAACCCAAATCAATAAATGGGCAAAGGAACTGAGCAGACACTTCACAGAAGAAATACAAATGGTCAACAAATATATGAAAAAAATGTTCCACATTACTAGCAATTAGAGAAATGCAAATTAAAACTATACTGAGATTCCACCTTACTGAAATCAGAATTGCAATTATTAAGAATACAAGTAACAACAAATGTAAGTGAGGATGTGGGGGAAAAGGTACACTCAGACATTGCTGGTGGGACTGCGAAGTAGTGCAGCTATTCTGGAAAGCAGTATGGAGAATGGAATGGAACCACCATTTGACCCAGTTATCCCACTCCTTGGCATATACCGAAAGGACTTAAAAGCAGCATACTACAGTGATGTGGCCACATCAATGTTTATAGCAGCTCAATTCACGATAGCTCAACGATGGAACCAACCTAGTGCCCTTCAGCACATGAATGGATAAAGAAACTGTGGTAGATATACACAATGGAATATTTGTCAGCCATAAAAAAATGAAATTATGGCATTTGCCAGTAAATGGATGGAACTGTAGACTATTATGTTAAAGGAAGGAAATAATCCAATCTCAACAAACCAAAGTCCGAATATGCTCTCTGATATGCAGATGCTAACACACATTAAGGGGAGTGGGGAGGGAGGTTCAGTGGATTAGACAAAGGGAAATGAAGGAAAAGGAGGGAGGGTGGAAGGGAATAGGAAAGACAGTAGAATGAATTGGACATAACTTTAGTGTGTTCATAAGTGAATACACAACCAGTGTAACTCCACATTGTGTACAACAACAAGAATGAGATGTTATACTCCATGTATAATATGCCAAAATACACTCTACTGTCATGTCTATTTAAAAGGATCACATTTTAAAAAGAAATGTTGCCTTCCTTTATAAAAAAACAACTTTATGGTTGAGGAACTTGGGAAGGAGCAGAGTGCCTTGGTGATTTACCACATATGCAGTTAAGTGGAAGTAAAGTTAGTCTAGGACAGAGTTGTTTTAACTAAGTTTCAAATACTTTCTCCATCAGAATATAGATGGACATGTGCTATGATTTTTTTTTGATAGTGTCAGTGAACACATAGCTGGATGTAATCAGAGTAACTGTCATGGGTGTGCTTGGGTAGGAACACCATCATTAAGTGATGTGGGCTTGTGAAGGAATTACACAGGGACATGAGTCTGAGGACTGTCTGTAGTGAAGTGTGCCAGGCTCTGGGGGGACACTTCCTGGCATCACAGAATTCAGACATTATACATTTATTCATTTATTGATTCACTGAGTTATTTAAAATAAATTATTAATCACCTATTACACTGCATAGGAATGTGCTACCTCATCTCAGACTCCATGTGTAAGCTGTCACCCCACAGTCTAGGGGATCCCTTCCTAGAATGTAGCATGAAAGCAGAGCTCTGAAGCATTGTCTCTTCACCCCACCCAGGAAAGAACAATTTTGTTATTTAATCTATGACACTGCTAGTTATCGGTGACGAGTCCTGCTTCCTCACATGTTGAAGTAGAACATTAGAGAAGCATGCTGAGGCAAGCATATACAGCAGGGTTTATTTAAAAAGATGCAATACAGACTTCTCTCAGGAGGGAGAAGGGGTCCAAAGCTGGCATCCTGGATTCCAAGAAGTGAGAGTGTTCTGCCTCATTGATACATCATAGATTTTCTTTGTTCTCTTGCTTTCTTCTTTGTTCTCTTGCTTTCTTCTCCCTTATCTATCTCCTTCCTGCTTTAGTAACTAGACCCAGGAGATGCTTTGTGGGATGGCTAAAAGGTGAGAAACAGGTGGGCTGGAGGGGCCAAGGTGGAGTGATCTGGGCAGGAAGGGGGCCCAGGTTGCATTAATTAACAATTTTACAACTCCCTGTAGGAGGGGGCAATCCCTGGGACAGGTTACCTTAGCAACAGATTGGAGCAGGGTCAGGGTATCCTGATAAAGAGTGGAGGAAGGGCTGTGAAGGCATTAACATTTAATTCCCAGACCCAAACTGGCCTCCTTTCTCTCCATCCGACCAGCATCACCTATCTATACTAACTGCTGGTCTTTAATTCTGGCTTCATCTACACTGCCTGATCTTATTGGGTGAAATTTCCACCTTAAACTCTTAAAAACTCCTACCTATAAATTGACTTAGCTTTTTTCTTGCCTCTTTCATCAGTTTTCAAACATGATTTCTTCCGCTTTTTTCTTACCTCTTTCATCAGTTTTCAAACATGATTTCTTCCAACACTCACTTTAAATTGATTTGGTGAGGAGTTAGTCTATTCTAGCAATAAACAAAATTATTTTCCTAGAGAAATATGAAAGTTGTTTTATTTCTCCTTTTTTTGTGTTTCCTATTGTTATCTTGCATATATTAAAATTGTGCTTTCAGTGGTGATTTCTGTAGACCTGTTTCAGTACATGTAGACAAAAATTCATTCCTTTTCTACAAAATATACTTTAATAGTTCTTGCCTAAAACAGCTATTTGAAGACCCTGTCAGAATCTCTACCTGTTTCTTAGAAGACAGGCCTGTGTGTGCACATATATACTGCTTTGCTCTCTGTTTCTTAAAACATGCACACCCACGCACACTCATACACATTTTTTTTCTAAAGCAATTCCCATACTTCATACCCGAGAAGCTTCCATTGAATTCCTATTGTCCTCTTTCTCAGAAGAGCTCTTCAAGGAGCTTTTTTGTCTCAGGAGCCACACAAGGCAGACAGCTGATGGTCTATTGTTTGATCATAATGACTCTCCTTTCCATTGTCCACACATTCTGAGGGCAACCCTGAGAACTTGGAGTTTATTCCTGGCTAGTACGTTAGAGATGTAAACTTGGCTTAAATCAAACCAATTCCTCAGTGCAGCACCAGTTTGAAGTGAATTGCAGATTTATGGATCATTTATGCAACTTTGAAAGGATGTTCTGGTGGAGTTGCTTAGCATTGAGCAAATTTTTGATGTTAGAAACATCTTAACAGTGATTTATGGAATATGATGATGATATATCATCGGTATACTAAAGATATTCAAGGAAAAGAATTTATATATGTGTGTGTTTCATATATATATATATATATTTTATATACACGATATATATACATACATATATATATATATATCTTGTGGTCCTCCACAGAGGGTTATTTTGTCCCCCAAGAGAGACCTAGATATCTGACAACATTTGTAGGCATTTTTTGTTGCTCCTAGCATCTTGGGGCTAGAGACCAGGATGCTACTAAACATCCTAAAATGCATAGGATAGCTCACTCTGATGTGCCTGTGCACACATCCCAAGACTCTCAAGCCCAAAATGTTAACAAAGCTGAGATTAAGATGCTCTGATACACACACTCTGAGATAATATATATTTCATAAATAGGTAATATAAATGTAATATGAAACACTGCAAACTATACCATATCTATATCCTTAACAATTTAAACTGTAATTCCATATTAAAAATTCTGAGAAATTACATTTTAAGAAAATGTGTCAGCTCTTCTAATTTTAAATTTCGTTTTGTCCCTGAGAACTTTTCTTATTAGGAAATGTATTTACAACTCATTAGCATAGTATTTATTAGATTAAACATTGGAAAATATATTCTATGTAGACTAGGAGGAAATTTCAGGTCACAAATGGCACTTTCATAAAATTCTGCTGATTGCTTGTTTTATCTGTAAAGCCTAGAAAAACTAGAAATATTTCCTAATGGATAGGTTATGTTCTTTTGACTCCATTTGTAATCAGATGTTGAACTTTTAAAAGAATTCCACAGTAAACTCTGAAATGAAATAATATTGTTTTTATTATTCAAAATCCATTTTTAAATTCCAATGAAACAAATATTCAGTGCACACAACTGCTGTGATACATATTTTCTACTTACACTTGCCTGATGCTTGTATATTATAACTGCTTTTGTAATCATCTTTCCCCAAATCTACAAAGATCTATCTTATGAGCAATAAGTATTAATATGGAAAATGCATATTTAAATACTAAATATTTTGTTTAGTCATTATTTTTCCTTTAGAATTTAATTCTTATTGAAGATGGGGTAGAGTACCCATGGACAACCCTCTGCACTTCTGAAAGCATGAAATATTAATGTCTTCCCAGAGGGACTGTTTTAAGAAACATATATAGCAATAGTTAACATTTATAAAGCATATACTATGTCTAGTTGCTTTCTTAGCTATTTATATATTTTTATTTACTTTCCTCAACTACTTTATACATTTTAAATATAAACCACTTAGAACAGTTTTTCACAAAGTATATATTCTGCATGTAGAACATAGGGCTGCTAGTATTCATATTATGCTTTAGATAAATATATGCCCCTCATTTCTTGTATCAAATCTTGATGTGGCTATATGATAATAAAATGACCTTTTAGACCATGATAGATATTAAATAGTTGATGTAACCTAAGAATATGGGATGAATTATGAGTGGAGAGGACAGAGTGACATAATCATAAGCATCAAGTAAAACAGATAGGTGTAAAAAAATGAACTATGGTAAATACCAAAAGGCCAGGTAAATATGACAGGGGGCAAAGGAATAGAATTCATTTGTATGCACATATATTTGACCAGGCATGAAAGATAAAGTTAGCAATGGTAAAAGGACTAAATGGGGCATATTTTCACGACATGGAGTGCTATTCTAACCCATTTAAAAGATCACTTCTCTAACAAAACAATGGAAAAAGTCTTCAAATAGGTATTGCTTCTGTCTTGTCTTTATTGACTATTAAAAGAAATAGAAAGCAGTTTATTAATGAAAGGGAGGAAAACATCCATAATAACCAAATAAATATGAATTAAAACAACACAATAGCATGTATTCATCCAGTCTATTAGCAAAAGGTATTTCAATTATAAAACCTATTTTGGGGAAGAACTAAAATTTGCAGTTTTCCTGGTGGTGATACTCAATTTGAAATGGTCTCTATGGAGAAAAATTTGATGATATATAGTAAGAATCTTAATATTTATATATCCTTTTCTCTAGGGAATATTATAAAATGTGCACCAAGAGTGTTTGCAACAAAGATCTGATTGTAGAATAGGCAGTACAGGTTAATATGGAGCTGGACTACCGTGGTTTGAATCCTGCTCTGCTTCTTAATACGTGTGATTTAAGCAAGTCATTTACCTCTCTGAGCCTATGGTTTCTTATCTATAAAATAAGAATAATAATACCTGCTTCATACAATTCCACTAACAACTGAATTAACACATGTAAAGATCTCAGAAAAACAATTGGACATAGTGTTGCATATATTTTAATTATATTTTTTGTTATTCAATTAGATTATGCAACATATTCGACCAATTGGTTAGTATATATATAAAGAAAGGATGAGGCTCAAAATTGGTGTTAATTTCCCTATTTGTATACCAATTGTGACATAATCTCTACCATGACAATGAAATCATTATAGGAATGAACTTGATTACCTTTTATTAAGAAAGATTTTATGAAGTCCAGATATATTGTAAAATTGTCAATTTTTATGAATCATTACTGACTTTACTAAGACAACAGAATAGCTCAGTGAAATAATTTTTTTAACAACAAACATATAAACAATGCAATGATTAAAAAGATTTAGTTATTGTTTGTCTCTGGGAGGACAATTCATTTTTAGCTCACTGGGATGATTATTTGTATTTTCTAAGCATTCTTACCTGGTGAGTGTCTCTAATAACATAGTAAGTCCCACAATCACTTCAGTTGTACTCAGCTAACTAAAATTTTATCTGTCTCCAAATTACCAGAAAATGTATTTCACATAAAGTGAAATGTGCTCTAATTATCCATATTCTGTGTATATCTGCATTAACGTGATTCTCCTATTAACAAAGAAGCTACTTGATTTTTGAAGGTTCCTTAACTCTTTTGCTAGGAACTAGTTATATTTTCCTCTGTTTTCTTAAAAGACATCATGGGTAAACTAACATTATCTCAAATATAAATGTATATGTATATTACATATATTATATATAAATTATAAATATATATGCAATTTAGCTACATATTCTAACTTTTTAAGATTTTGTTTATAGTGGTACAAAAAATATTGTGATTAGATAGACATTAAAAATCTTTTCCCTTTGTAAATTGAAGGGTGACCGTCAGAGCTTTCCTAACAGAGCAATCCTGAATATGACAAATATTATTTGTAAAATCATATTATTTGTAAAATCATATTATTTGTAAAATCATATTATTTATAAAATCTTATACTGTTCCACATAGTAAATACTGATTAAACCAACCACATAAACTTAGTCTACACCTTACCTGAGAAAAAGAATGATAATGCAGTGAATAATATGGTGTTCAGAATTTTGTGAGATTCTATCAGATATTAAATCATTTTACAATTAATTCCTTTGAGCAGAGAGTCAGCATTTCCGTAGACTTTTAAGGGAATTTTCTCATTTTAAAGATATATGCAATATACTCATAGCATATAGAGAAAAGTATATAAAACAAAGCTACTATCTGCATGGTGTACATAGAAAAAGAACAAAAATGTTATCTGTAAAAGCAGAAAAGAATTTGGCTTGCTTGACTTTTTGTATCAAGCATGCTACAGCAATCTTTTGATTCTAATATGAAACTATAGTAAGGATCATTGCACTAATGCATGAGGATTTGTGATAATGTTGCAGAAATTTTACTGTCAAAACTGAACTGCAGTGTAATGACTTTTGTTATCATGGTTTCTAATAACTATTCAGCTTGAATTGACCCTACATATGTTTTGCTGCAATAATATGTCAGTAACTCAGAAAGCAAAAAAGGAAATAAAAATCCAGTCAACATAATATTACATATGACTTCATGATAACCTTTGCTATTAATATTGTTAAAACAATTATAAATACTATAGGTTTCCATGGAAATAAAAGCTTAGATATGTTGTGACAGTCCTAGCCAAATAACTCCACAAAGTACTCTAACATTCTCCCTCTCACCCTGGGCTCTGGGTACTAACTGGTCTCTTAGTACTGCTTCAGTGTCTGCTCTCTGCTATAAGGAGTCTCTGACATACTTCCCTTCTTCTTTGAATAGATTAGGTTCTTTTCCTTGTTTTGAGCAATCTTTTTTTCTCCTATATTTTTAAATTTCTCCCTGTTCATTGCAGCATATTTTCATTTCAACACCTTTTCCTTGCAATAAATAAGAGAAAATAAGTAAGAATGATTACTCTGTGGCAGTTACCATGCTAGACATTGCATAGAGCATTACATGTACTTTATTGCAAATATTCAATCAATTATAAATAACACTATTGTTTTTATTACTTAATTTATAAAGTTCTATGAAACAACTGGGAATATTTCTTTAAAAAAAAAAAAACCTAAGGTGTTGTCTATGTTATTTTGCTAGGCAGCTATAGCAAAGTGCCGTAGACAGGGTGGTTTGAAGAACAGAACATTATTGTCTCACAAGTCTGGATGTTAGATCCAGGTATCTGTCAGCAGTGTTGATTTGTTCTAAGGGCTTTGATGGGAAGATCTGTTCGGGACCATCTCCTTGGTTCGCAGATGGCTGTCTTCTCCTTTTGTTATTATGTTGTCCTACACACATATGTCTGTACAGATTTCTTCCTTTTGTAAGGATATCCAGCATATCAAATGAGACTCTCTGCTCATTTTAACCTTAATGACCTCTATGAAGACTCTATTTCCAAATACACTTCTATTCTGAGCTTCAGAGGTGAGATTTCAACGCATGTACTTGGAGTGGAGGGGGAAACAGTTTAGCCCATAGCAGGTACTTTGTTGTACCTTTTGGCCACTCTACTTATAAGTGGGAACTACTGCTGAGTGTCACACCCTGGCCTGTGGACTTTCTGATACTCCACAGCTTCTCTTTCGTGCCTTTTCATGACGCTGCCTAGCCTATCAGCCAAATACTGTGTATTGTTGTTTCTCTTTAGGTGCAAAAGTATTTCAGTTATATATAATTGAATAATTTTTCTTATTCCTGTGATATTGGGCATGTGTATGGTTAAGTAATTGAGCCCAGTGTTACACAGGAAGTGGCAGACTATGTTTCTGAGAAGTGATCAGAGATCCAAGTAGAAAAAAATACCTTTCCCAAACAAGGGACTTTAAAATTCCCCTTCCTTTGCCTCAGACCACAGCACATGTATTTGCTAAAGGAGATTTATATATATATATATATATATATATATATATATATATATATATATATATATATAAAATATACATATATATTTATACACACATGCATATATATGTATACATGTATAAATATATGTATGCATATATGTATATACATAATATATATGTATTTTGTAGAAGAAACATTTTATGTTAATCATGTTCAAAAAGTAAATCTTTAAGAATCAGGTGAGGTAGAAGCATGGATTTACAGGGATTATTCTTGTATTGTCTTGCATATCAAGTCAACAATAAAATCTCATACAATACTGTGATTTGTACCTGTTCCTAGGTTTATTTATCTTTCCAAATGAGAATATCTTGATCACATAGAGACTGCAACAGAGACCAGTATAAAGACCTAAGGTATATATGTAAAAAGAGTGGGAGAGGGAGAGAACAGCAGCTGCACCCACGGCTAGCGTTTAGCAGGGTTAGGCATACGCCGCCCCACCCCCATCCCCGTGCCCCACGTATAGCAGTACTGATGAGGTTAACCAAAGATGTTTCAAAGGGTGCCATGAAGGAATACTATAAAAATTATTATAATGATCAAGGCTGAAGGCAAATATATCACATAAATAGGAGAATTTCTGCAAAGCACAGTTCAGATTTTCAAGAAAGTTGCTTGATAATAAAAAACTGCCATTTGTAAAAGAACACTAATATATGATGATATGCAAAGGGAGGAACTGTGGTAACCCCCTTCTCCAATGTCCTCTTACAGTGAGAGCATACGGGCTGAAGTAAGGGCCTGTACTATGAATCCCCTTTCATGCTTGAAGACCCAGATTCTTTCTTGTTTTGTTTTGTTTTTGGTTTTTGTTTATTTGGTACCAGGGATTGAACCCAGGGGTGCCTAACCACCGAGCCATATCCCCATTCCTTTTTGTATTTTTATTTTGAGACAGGGTCACACTGAGTTGCTTAAAGTTGCTGAGGCTGATTTTGAACTCATGATCCTTCTGTCTCAGCCTCCCGAGCTGCTGGGATGACAAGTGTGCACCACCAAACCCAGCTGAAGATCCAGATTCTTAAGTCTCAGATACATAGTGAGACCCTGTCTCAAAATAAATTTTTAAAAAGGATTAGGAATATAGTTCATTGATAGGGCACTCCTGAGTTCAATCCCAGGTACCTCAAAAAAAAAAAAAAAGATCTGTTAACTTGAATGAAATCTTTTGTACCTGGAGATGTCAAGATTGGAGGTTTCTGCCATGGGAATCCTTGTTGAAATCCTGCAGCCGGAGGCAGTGGCACCGCATGCCTATATGAGAGGGCAGCGTGGGACCACACCCACCAGGTAAAAAGACGGGGGATCTTCGGGCTTTTCTCTAGTGATTCCTCATCAAGGATAAAAACAAAAACAAAACAAAACAAAAAAACTCCAGAAAGCATCCATTTAGAAGAAAGATAGTACCACACTAATTTCACACTTAACATCCACAGTGTTTTAGGACAGAAGATAGTTAGAAAAATATCTACATTGAAAGCACCCAAGAATGTTGCTTCCATTCCAAGTTATTGTTTATGTGATAAAAACAGGAAGGTACTTTTGAATGAAAAAACAACAAATACAAATTGAATAACATGTTTTAAAATTCCAGATGGCCAATACACATAGGCAAAAATGTCTCTACCTCCCTAAAAATTATAAACAAATGAAATGCAGGTATATGTCTTCAATTATTGTTTTTTGAAAGATCAGTAAGACTGATTAGTGATAGTAGGGGAGCGTATAGGAAAAGAGCTCTTTGTGGAAGATCAGAACTCTCCTGTCCCTCACCAAGTTCACCTACCAACTCCACAGCTATTTTTCTTCTTGATAAAATTCAAGTATTTCCTCTCCTAACTGACAAGGGTATCTTCACTGTGCTCTGGATTCTGTCCTCTTTCACTTTCTCATAGTCCTCATCCACATATCTTTCTGTATCCCCATTTTCCCTTTCCCCTGTCTTTTTCCTACCATCGTACATCACAGAAATGTGATATAGTATTTACTATCTCAAAACCCTTCTTTGAGTCCATGTTCCCTAGATCACTTAATTGAGGTGGGAGGGCAGGGGTACCAAGATTGAACCCAGGAGCACTTAAACACTGAGCCACATCCCCAGCCCATTTTTATACTTTATTTAAGTGAGTTGCTTAAGGCCTCACTAAGTTGCTCAGGCTGGCTCTGAACTTGCCATCCTCCTGCCTCAGCCTCCCAAGCTGCTGGGATTACGGCTGTGCATCACCACACCTGGCTCACTTAATTAAAAAAAAAAAAAAAAAAAAACCTTTGGACCCAGTTGTTTGCATTGCAACCTTCATTAAATCACTTCCCATTCTGTTCTTTGAAGTACCAGTTGTCAATGACTTCCATGATGTCAAATTCAACAGCATATATATGACCTGTTCTTCATCCATAGCTTAACAATTTTTGATCACTATTCTTCTTCTTCTTCTTTTTCTTTTCAGCTTAGATGAAGAAAGATTTATTTTGGCTCATGGTTTCAGAGGTTTCAGTCCACAGCATCATTCCCCTTCTTCAAGTACTTTTCTCTTGGCCATGGCACCATTGTCTCCAAGTTTTCCTTCCATCTCACCAGACACTCTATATTAGACTTAGCAACTCTTGCTCCTCTTACCTTCCAGATGTTGGAGGTATTCCAGTGCTCAGAGGTGGAATCCCTTCACTTTTTAAAATTTATATTCCTCTCTTAAGGTGGATGCCTTAATATGGATGAATCCCACAAATACCCTTATAATCTCAATGACTCAGGTGGCTAAAGCAGGAGAATTGCAAGTTTGAGGCCAGCCTCAGCAACTTAGTGAGGCCCTAAGCAATTTAAAGTCTGATAATAAAAATGGGATGGATGTTTCTCAGTGGTTAAGCACTCCTAAGTTCAATCTGCAGCAGAATAATAATAATAATAATAATAATAATAATAATAATAATAAAATAAACAACAGAAGACACAGAAAAATACATACTACATACTGTGTGATTTTTTTTTTTTTTTGGTCAACATAAACAGGGAAAACCAATCCATGGTGTTAGAAGTTAGGAGATTAGCTACCTGAAGCAGAAACTAGAGGGGAATCTAGGAGGCTTTAGGAATGAAGATAATGTTTTTCCTTCTGACCTGTGTTCATGTAGTTGGTCCTCCATATCCATGAATTCTGCATCTATGAGATTCAACAACAACAATAAAAAAGATTGCATTTTTTAAAAATTTTTATTGTTGGTTGTTCAAAACATTACATAGTTCTTGACATATCATATTTCACACTTTGATTCAAATGGGTTATGAACTCCCATTTTTACCCCGTATACAGATTGCAGCATCACATGGGTTACACATCCACTGTTTTACAAATTGCCATACTAGTGTCTGTTGTATTCTGCTGCCTTTCCTATCTTCTACTATCCCCTCCCCTCCCCTCCCCTCCCATCTTCTCTCTCTACCCCATCTACTGTAATTCATTTCTCCCCCTTGTTTTTTTTCCCCCTTTCCCCTCACTTCCTCTTGTATGTAATTTTGTATAACCATGAGGGTCTCCTTCCATTTCCATGCAATTTGCCTTCTCTCTCCCTTTCCCTCCCACCTCTCGTCCCTGTTTAATGTTAATCTTCTTCTCATGCTCTTCCTCCCTACTCTGTTCTTGGTTGCTCTCCTTATATCAAAGAAGACATTTGAACACGGACATAGTTGTTTTGTTATTGTTCCCTGAACAATTCAGTATAACCGCTATTTACATAGCATTTTTATTGCATTACATATGATAAGTAATTTAGAGATGATGTAATAAGAGGATGTAAATACGTCATATGCCAACACTGTGCCATTTTGTAAGAGGGACTTAAGCTTCCTTAGATTTTGGTATCTGTGGGGTGGGAAAGAATGGGAGCAATCCTCACATATATTTTACCTAAAAGCAAGTGATTAACTTGCTTAGTTAATGGTGATTAACTAAAACAAGTAAAGGCAAAAGAATATTTTTCAAGTCCTTACATGCCATTCTCTTTTTAAGAATTTTCTGTAGAATATCGGCAGTTTTCACAATAGCATTGCATTGTTGATTACTATTCTGTTAAGAAAAAATTATCCTAGATATCTATTCTGTATTTATATTATATTCACCATTTTAATTTTTGTCTTCTACTTATACTAAGTAGATATATAACTATCTAGAAAATTGATGAGCATGCTCTTAATTACTTGATGCAGATCATCTAATTGCGGTTGATTAGATGGTCCCCATGACCAGTGTCTGGGAACTACATCAAAATATTAGTGCAACTGAAATTGAAAGCCTCAATTGTCCTTTGGTTGAACATTCATGCATGTGGTGCATCCATCCACCTAAAAATAATGTGTCTGAGGTCATATATCCACAAGTTTGTCAATGAAAATGTGACAAAGAGCAGATTCCAAGACCTTCTGAAAACAAGATGGATTATCACTATCATTTTCTCCTGTCTCGGTGGCCTGCAGTGCTATCACAGGACAGGATTTAATGGGTCTGGCATGATTTGCTATTCAGAAAACCATGTTGGTATTTCATAATACCCATGCTTTTCCAGGTGATTAAAATTTGATTGATTACATCTGGTATCTTCCCAGATAACCAAGTAACCAAGTCAGATTCCTTTTGCCTGTTTAAAAATAGATAAATACTTTGCCTCTTTTCAAATTATTTTCATCATTAGCAAAAAAAATCCTTATAATAGGACAGAAGGTTTTTTGTTTGTTTTTTTTAATAAAAAAACCTTTTATATATGAGGTTTATATAGACTTTATATATTTTTTCTCTTGATTTTAATACAGATGATTTTCCTATTCTTGTGATTTTTTTATACAGTCAGCTCCTTTTGTTTATTTAGTGTCCACATGGCCGACTCATTTTTCTTCTGTGCCCACCCTTCTTAGCTAGCTCAGTTGATCAACAGTTTCCAATTACTCTCTCCTGAAACAGAGTTCAGAGAGAACTCCAGCTTGTTTCCTACTCACTATATAAACTTCCCTGTTCAATAATTCACTGTAGTTAAACTAACATCAATGGAGCACATACTATTTTTTTCTTCCCCGTCTTTTAGAATAATTGTTTATTTTCTAATCCATTCCTTAATTGATCTGAAGATTTATTTCCATATTTACAGTTCTCTGTTGGTAATAACTTCTGTTCTATCTTTGTAAAGTATGTCTATGCATTTGTGCCTATTTTGCTTTGCTTTTATCTTTATTCAGCAAATTAATTTAAATTTGGAGCACTTTCCCTTTGTCTTTAATACCATAAACATTTCTGAGTTTAACCAGTTTTGTCTCTGGCCTTCCATTATATAGCTAAGATTACATTTCTTACTTGGTTTTTTTCAAGGATCCTAACAAAGCTAAGTATGTACATTTCTGAAGGCTTTTGTTTAATCAGCTTGCTTCCACTGAGAGCATCTATTGTGCTAAGGAGGAAGATAAGATAAAAAGATAAGGTTGGCATCCATGCATAAGGTATCTAGCAAAGGACTTTAAAAAAAATCTTTCTATACCTTTTAATCAATTTCACCAATTGATTTGCTTTAAGACTTACATCAAACATCATTTCCTCAACTATTTAATAGCAACAGAAATCAGAGCAAGCTAAATCCAGTTACCTTTACATTAAAAATGTGTTTCCATAGTGACCAAAAATCTTTAAGTCAGGTCTCTGATTGCTTGTTCACTAGATAATGGGGTAACCCCACCCCATATCTAATTTGTAATCCAAGATTTCCACTAATTAAATCCATAATATACTGCTATCATTCTCTGTAGATATATACCTTTTAAAAATCTTAAATATCTAAAGAGCATCATATCAAAAATATTAATGATCTACAATTTACGAATCATATAAACCATAACTTTTATTTGGATATTTGTTTGAATATCTATGTATCATCTAGGAATTTAAGTAAAATAAAACCACTTTGTGAAGATGTGGCAGAACTCTGTTTTCCCATCCTAACCCTTCTACCTTATCACCAGTGTAATCTGTGCTGAGATTTGTTGCTAGCATTTAGATTTTTTCTTTTATTTCAATTAGTTTTTTAATTTGTTTTAATTAGTCATACATGACAGTAGAATGCATTTATGCACTTTGATATATCATACATAGATAGGGTATAATTTATCATTTTTCTGAGTGTACATGTTGTAGAATCATATTGGTCCTGCAGTCACATATATATATAAAGTAATAATGTCTGTTTCATTCTTATGGAAAGCAGTATGGAGACCCCAGAAAACTTGGAATGGAACCCACCATTTGACCCAGCTATCCCAGGCCTCGGTTTATGCCCAAAACACTTAAAATCAGCATACTACAGTAGTACAGCCATGTCAATGTTTATAGCAGCTCAATTCACAGTAGCTAAACTATGGAACCAACCTAGGTGTCCTTCAATAGATGAATGAATAAAGAAAATATGGTATATGTACTCAATGGATGCTCAGTTTTAAAGAAGAGTGAAGTTATGGTATTTTCCAATAAACGTATAGAGTTAGAGAATATCATGTTAAGTGAAATAAGCCAGTCCCCCTAAACTGAAGACTGAATATTTTCTCTAACATGCAGGTGCTAGCATTTAGCTTTAAAGAGTGCCCTTATGGAGGTGGAATGAATGATTAAATAGAGTGTATCTTAAAGCATATTCAAAACATTTTCAAAATACCACAAATAGGTTTTCAGATTCCTTCCCTTTTTTCCAAAACCAAAGTAAGTGATCAACTAGTGTATTTAGATTTATAAACTTAAAAACTTCTAGATTATTTATTACTTGTTTCAGAAAATCAAAACTTGGCCATGTTGTTATTTCCTTTTCCTTTGTTTATATTTAATGGGAAAATGATTACTGTATTTTACCATAATGAATAAACAGTTATTACATTAACCCTTTTACATATTGTCTTAATGTCCACATTTTAGCAAAAAAAGCTATTCAGTGGGGCTGGGATTGTGCCTCAGTGGCAGAGTGCTTGCTTTGCATTTATGAGGCACTAGCGTTTGATCCTCAGCACCACATAAAAATAAGTAAATAAAATAAAGGTATTGTGTCCATCTACAACTAAAAAAGTTAAAAAAAAAACTATTCAGGAATCTGTCTACTTTGGATTTTAAAGGAAATGGTTGAAAATATTGGAAATAATGTCATGGAACTGGATTATATATAAGAATAAAATTTAAAATATAAAAATTACAGAAACTTGAGTTTCCTTATAAGTAACTCACCCAGATTTCCCTGAGAAGTAGATAGCTAGGCTATGAGAGAAACACCTTTTAGAGAAAAGTATACATAAGTCTAGCCCAAAATAAGAGGGAGCATTGAATCAACATGAAGCTGCAAATATCTATTAGACAGAAGGAGGTGTAAGTTGGATGATAGAGAAGCATTGATGAAAGACCTAGGGAGTTATAAGGCAAATCCAGAAGGATCTTACATGCTAGGGCTAATAGCTTCAGATTTTATTTGCCAGGCAATGAAAAGCCACTGAAACCTTTTGAGTCTGACTATGGCATGATATAACTTAGGTTTCAAAAAAAAAAAAAATCATCCCTGACGTAATATACAGTTGGACCTGCATAAGTTGGACTGGAGGCATAAAGTCTCCTTTGGAAGTATCGAAGTACTACTATAGGTTAAAGGTGATGACATGTTATTCTGGAACAAAGTTTTTAAAACGTTTTTTTTTTGTTTGTTTGTTTTGTTTTTTTGCATTTGAGACCTTGTTCTACTCTCCAGAGGCATGAAAATGTCCTCAGCTTGGGTGACTGTGTAAATCACAGAGCCCCTTAGTCGAATCAGTCATACAATTTAATGACAGGCATCATATAGAAGGTCTGTGTTCCTGTTTGGATGTGCTGGGTTTGAGGAAGTGATGACTAATGAAGTGGAGTGAGCGGCTGTCAATACCAAACTGGAATGCAGGGGAAGTGGGTAAGGTAGGGCTGTAGACCTGGAAGTCTTGGGTTGTATTTCTTTGATTTTGCTTTTGAATTATTTTTATAGGAATTATAAATATTTTATGATGAAATTTGAATAGATTATCTTCTAAGTATTATACATGCATTTATCAAATTTTATCTTCAAAACTGTGTGAGATAGGAATTATTATTATTATTATTATTATTATTATTATGGCATAATACCCATTGTGCAAATGCATTAAAGGAAGAACAGGAAGACAAAACACTTAATTTAGCTCTCTCTATATATCTTTATGCTTAAATCTATTTCCAAATTATTAAGCTGTAAGATAGTTCAAAGATGTAAGAATTTACAAACGACCATCATTTTAGTTTTCACAAATTCCCTGGCATCTTAACACCTCCATTTCAATGATCAAAGCCTTGGAACATCCTTTGAGTATTATATGTCAGTATTCTCAAGAGATTAGATTTGCGACTTTTTGTTGTTGTTGTTGTTGTTGTTTAAGTACAATCTTTTCATGGATAGCCCTTGCCCATCTCCCTTCTGAAGGGGCTAGCTTAGCAACCCATGGATCAATCAGGAGATTTACTGTTTATATCCTCTAGCATTTTGGCTTTTGATGGTCATCCGCACTAAATATCTCTCATATCCACCACAGCATTAAGGATTCAAAGTTGCATTTCCACTTGATATTCTTGCTTCTTGGGCTTGGCATAATGTTTTCAAGGTTCATGCATGTCATGCCACACTTTAGTACTTCATTCCTTTCTTTGCTCTATAATATTCTATTATATGGATAGATCGCATTTTGTTTACCCATTTTTAACTGATAAAATTTGACTTGTTTCTACTTTTTTGGCTCCTCTGAATAATGGTGCTATCAACCTTCATGTTTTTGTGTAGATATGGTTTTTATTTCTGTGGGTTACATACCTCGGGGTGGAATTAATAGGTTGGGTTTTAAGGAAACCCTATTTTTAACCTTTTCACAAACTTCTTTTTTCCAAAGTGACTATACTATTTTACAATTATATCAGAAATGTTGTGCTCCAGTTTCTTCACATCCTTGTCTATACTTGATATTGTCTTTCCCTTATTTAAAAATTTTTTTTTAGTTATCAATGGACCTTTATTTAATTAATTTACTTATATGTGATGCTGAGGATCAAACCTAGGGCCTCACACATGCCAGACAAGCATTCTACTACTCAGCTACAACTCCAGCCCCTTTCTCTTATCTTAAGCTTTCTAATGAGTGGGAAGTGCTAGCCCATTCTGGATTTCGTTTGCATTCCCTCGTGACTATTGATCAAACAATCTTTGTGATTTTTGCTGTCCATATGTAGCATTCTATTTCTGTTCTGTTTTTTTTTTTTTCACTATTTTATTTTAAGTGCTGGTTAGGTCATTCTAAATTAAATCATAACCCTAAAATGAGTTGCAATCCACAGTTTGGAAAATCCTGAACTGGATATTCATCAAGATATTTCCAGACTTAACACAACAGTGTTTTATATGGAATTATTGTTCTAAATACTTCATAAACTCTGTTTCACTTAGTATGTATAACAACCCTTTAAGGCAGACAAAAATAGCCCCATTTTATAGGTGTAAACTCAAATAATTCTGCCTCTAAGGCACATGTTGTTATGTGCTTTATTTAAATAAAGTTTAAGTGTGTTCTACTGATCCTTTCAAACTTATGAAATCATGCTGTAGCCCCTCAGGTAAATCATTTAAATATTCTTGACTCCTGAATTTTACCATATTACTGAATAAATATTGTCTTTGAATCTCCTTGCTTAATTATTTAGTTAGCTTAAAATTTCATTTTTTTCCTGTCTATACTGTTAATATGTGCTTATTATGGAAAATTATTTTTAAAAAAGCATTATAAATATTGCAATACCAACATCAAAGGCAACATTTTTAGCTTTAGGTGATATACATTTCCAATCTCTCTTTAACAAAACAGGATTTATCCTACACATAATGGTCTATAAACTAGAAAAGTATATTCACAATACTCAATTAAGCATATATTATTTTACTTTATTTTGAGTTTATGCTCCATTGATATTTGGTCTCACTTGATTACTAAATATACACCCTCTTAGGCCTGCCTCAATTTTTTCTCCAAATTAGGATGAAATAAGATTGTCCAACTTCTGAATATTCTGAGTACCTCAATCTATGCCAGTTTACTCTCAAGATACCCTAATCTCACTTTTATTATTTATCTCTGTATCTATTTTCTCCAATTCTGTCTAGTTTTTTGATTTCTCTCTTCTTTAAGCAAGGAGCCTACTATAAAAACCATTTCTAACAGGGACAACTTGATACCTCTTTCACATTTAACAATATTTTTTCATCAATATGTGTTGGTAACAATACAGATAATGGTCCAATGCCAATTTGTGATTGGTAACTACATTTGATGACCTTCTCAGAGTAAAACTGATCAAAAAGTTTGTAATATTAGAGAGAAGGGCGTTAGCATCAAGACAGTTTGCAATAATTCTTAAAAGCTAATAAAACCCATTGCTTCATTTTGTGGATTATAAGATCCTCAAAGTAGCAATGACTACTTTTTTTTTGGTACTGGGTATTGAACCCAGGGGTATATTACTACTGAGCCCCCAGCCTTTTAAAAACAACTTAAAATATATATATTTTAATTTGGAGGCAAGGTTGCCAAGTTGCTTAGGGCCTCTCTAAGTTACTGAGGCTGCCTTGAATTTACAGTCTTCTTGAGTCAGCCTCCAGAATCACTGGGATTATAGGCATGCACCACCATGCCTGGCAGCAATTATGTTTAATCTGACCACTCCCCCAGCCTGGATTTTTACAGATCCCTCTCTTAAAGAAAAGAGAAATCTGGAAAGTAGACAAAATTGGAGAGAAAATCAAAATTCACATGGATATAAGTAATAAAAGTGAGGAGATAGGGAACTCTTGAAAGGAAAACAACAGATTCAGGGACTTAAAATATTAAGAATTTGGACACACTAATTTGATTCTAACTTGGGAAGATTATATCAGTTGATGATGGGAAACTCTTCCCTCCACCCAGATGAAGGCAGAAGCCAGATAGTGTTAGAGTTGACCTTTCAGTTACATGCAGTGAGTAAGTAGCTCAGGAACATGTGGCCGCAGCAGTGATTTCTTCTATTTCTGCAAAAACCCATTGAGTTATTTTAAGAAACTCTCTATAGTAGGTTCCCATTAGTTGGTGGCAGGGTAGTTCAAGATGGCTAGGAGATGTTGTCCTTCCCTCATGGAAGGAAAGCCCTGTTGTGTGGGCAGAGGCTTTTAATGGTAAAACTAGAGAATATTCACAAAGAATAGAAGTGGAAGATCAGATCCAATCTTATGCAGATCAATCACTGCATAAAAAGTAATGCACTGATTGTCATACTTATCTGACTTGAAGACATAGCTCATGGGAATATTCAATGTAAAGTGGACTCAGTTCAAGACAGTTCATCCCAGCGTAAAAGGTTAAAGTAGGTAATAAAAATGGTAAGGGATGTATTTTCACTGAAATAGAAAATGTGAATATACTACATATAAAGAACAAGGAAAATCATCAGGTGCCCTGATGTGAGTGGATCCACTTCTAAAGGAGACATTGTGGAATAATATTTTAAGTTGTAGAATACTAATAGCTTACCGAAATTATATTCCAACTTAAAATGTTATTAGTACATTTTAAAGATTGTGTATAGTTGTTATTTACAGTGGGCAAAATATTTTTCTAAAGAAAGAACATAATTTTAAAACAAAAAAACTTTCAGAAAATAGTATCCAAATAAATTTAAATCTTAAATAACATTTCAAATTATAACTTGAGACATACATTTTGTACTTTGCTACTTTCATCACACTTTTGTGTAATTACATTGTTCATTTGTGTATTTTTGACTATAATCTCTGAAGGCAGAAACCCCTGTCTCTACTGACAAATATTGTCAGTAAATGTTGACTGGATTTCAGAATTTCCTTTGAGTATTATTTTACTCCCATGGAAAGAATCATTTGGAAGCAAATGCCCTTCTTACAAGACATGCAAATGTGTGTATTCTTAATTCATTGATTCATAAAGAAAATTCAGTGTAAAGATTCATTTTAAAGAATTACCAATGTTGGGTTATTGTTTGAATCCATTGCTCCAAGTGTGGAGTCCTCAACTATTTGAATCGGTATAATAAATGTGTCCCATAAATGAAATAATAAGTTCTTCACTATTATCTTGGTGACATTAGACCTTTCCACAGGTTTCAGGGACTGGTTTAGGATAATGGAACAAATCCAGGGGGAAAGCCATCACAGTACGTAGACTGTGTAAATGGATTGTCTTGTGGATCGAAGCCTGTGATTTTCAGGCTGATGTCCAGACACCAGATGGCTTTAAAATCCTTTCATCCAGAACACTAGCAGCCTGCTTCAGTCACATTGCTCTTTCTGATATTCGTAGAGCATCTATTTGGTCCCCAGTGAGCACGCTCATTATTCTATTAGGCAGATATTGTTCTGAAGCTAGATCGCATGACTCCTAGGCTGTGTTGCAATCATTGGCATAAAACACTACTTGCCCACTCTCAGGGTGAAAAGTTTCTATATATGCATCTTCTAGGGCAGGACTTTAAGGCCACCTTCTCATTGAAGATGAAGAAAAGAAATGCCTTACTACTCTCAGGAATTGCAAAACTCTCTTATCAGCAGTACCCTCCACACCCTCCATCAATAATAGGCAGCTCTACTTGAGAAGAAGTCATAAGACTCTGCTCCTCAAAAGGCAGATGAAATAATGAGCTTATGAAGGGCTATCACAGAAACTTCCTTCTCAATTTCAAAGCCACCCAGGCTAGCCTTACAGAGTCAGAAACAATTTTATGAGAGCTATTTATTCTAAGAATTCCAAATTTCCCTTAAACTTGATATGATATGTTTTTATCCTCTTCTGGGCTTTTGTTTTCTCTCAATCAATATGAACAGGAATTTTTCTGCTTAATAGTGGTATGGCTGGACTCTGAATGATGTTTGAATACTAATCCATACAAGTTATAGAAACAACGAAAAGAACCTCTTTGCCCATGTTTAAACAGCTTTAGTTGCAAACTCTCTGCAGGAAACATTATTATCATAGAACTCAAAGTTAAATTTGTAATCTTGTTACCCTCTTAATGTGCAATAGTCCTGAATTTACCTAAGTTGAGAAATAAATGAAATTTTGCAGCTTTTGTCTGACATGCATGCTGTTTATGATCTTAGGGATTCTATCTATTTGCAGCATTAAATTCATAGAATAAGCAAAATGTCAAACTTTGTTTACTAATTTTATACTTATCTGTTCTTTTAATATCCTGTCTTGGTTCTCTAGTTATAACATAGATGAACCTAAAGTTTGCTAGAAACATTTGCCATTAGCTTCTTCTAAAAAAAAATTAAATTTGAGGATAATCCTACCTCCAGAGCTTATTCTGTTCCTGGCCATTGACTGTGACAGTGGCAGGCTCATCTGAAAGCACCGGAGCATCCCATCTAAAAGCATAAAACATATTACATTTCATGAAAAAGCTAATTCAGATTGTTTAATTCTGGTAATATTGCCTCTGTCACCTTCAAAATCAAAATGTTCTTTCCTGTTATTATAAGGAAAACAACCAAATTGCTAAAAAACCCATTTGAATACACAGCTGCCTTATGTTGCATACTAATTTGATTAAAAACACTCGTGCCTCACCAGCATTTTTACATAAAACACATTGGTGAATTTAACAAAGACTGTTTTAAAAATATATCTGATGAGGTTTTCATGACCAGCGTCTGAGGCACTGACCATTGGCCCCCCTGGACTGAGCAAAAACCTCTCTGGCTGTCTTGGAAGGCATGAAACAATTGTCGAGCTATATTTGTTTGCTCACTGCTTTGGGCACTGAGCCAACCTCATTGCAAATAACTGCATTAGTCAAGTGTATCCAAATTATTATAACACAGCGTCCATCCCAGTTATTGCTGTTGAAGCATTTTCAGAATCTTCATGTCACTAGAAAACATTTATTTGAAGGGTGAGTGTCACCTAAATTCAGGTCCACTTGGATTTATAGAAAAGTGAGACGGCTCCTTTCTCAAGTGGTTTTATTTTTCCTTTCTCTCTGAGAAGGAGCATTTGGAGTGCTTATTCTTAGGATCTTATTAAGTCAAAAGAGTTTTCTAACCCTCATCAGGATGTCTACCTTTCTGCCTTTTTTCTCCCTATAATTTCTTCATTTCTTTCTTGAGAGGATTTTTATCCAATGTTAATATTTACCAATGTTAACTTTGTATCTCCTAATGAATAGGAGGAGTAAAAGCATTGGTAATCAGGAAAAAGCAAGCTACTCTAGTCTATGCAGTTAAATAGACTGAGCTTTTAGAAATCTTATTCCCTTTCTTCTAGGTTAGCCACAAGCAAGGTCAGAATAGAGAAAAAGATTCTTTATTGATGACCATTCTGGTAAATTTATATATCAATGAGCATATTCTCCAAATGCCTCATTACTCTCTAACAGTGAGATGTGTTATTTCAGAAGACACAGCATCTCCTTAATCTACAAGGTTGCTAAGTAGATTTTATAAAAACTTTTATCCAACGTCAAGCATCTTGACTTACTCAGGCTCCAGGTTGACTGTAGGGTTGGGGTTGACTGTTCATGTATTCAATTCATGGAGTACCCATCTACTCTCTACACATGCCAGGTCACCCAGTGTCTTAAATTGCTTCTTAGAATCTTAGATTAATAATGAAATTGGAACTGTGACCTACCGTTCTTAGAAACTTTGATAATGACATTATCAAAGTTATGAAAATCATAATGACTGCCTGTGTCTTTCAAGATGATTCTGAAGACTAATGAAAAAAATATTTTAAAATAAAATGTGGATGTGTAACCGATGTGATTCTGCAATCTGTATTTGGGGTAAAAATGGGAGTTCATAACCCACTTGAATCTAACGTATGAAATATGATATGTCAAGAGCTTTGTAATGTTTTGAACAACCAATAAAAAAAGAGAAGGAAAAAAAATAATTTGAAACTTGAAGTTCCTATTGTAAATCTAGTGTTCATGATCATTTTGCTATTTGACCTACAAAAGTAAGCACACCTTGGAAAATATAACAAATTTATGAGAAAATGCATTCAGCTATATTTCTTTGAAAAAGTACAAAGAACAAAAGTTATATTCCCATAGAAATTTGATTTATTAATGAATTGAATACATAATTTAATCTCAGCTTTTTGTATATTTAAAAAAATGCTCCTGGAAAATGATTCCATTGAGAACCAGAATTAGGAGTTCTCTGTTTTTTCTGTTAATATCCTTTAGTAAAAAGTAGTGCATGAGCTGGGGTTGTGGCTCAGAGGTAGAGTGCTTGCCTACCATGCATGAGACACTGGTTCGATCCTCAACACCACATAAAAATAAAATAAAGATATTGTGTCCACCTATAAATAAAAAATAAATATATAAAATAGTACTGCACCTTTGTTTTAGTTAAGAATACTAAGCTTGGCTCTGAACGATATTTATCAAGTATTCACCTTGTAAAATACTCTGAGATTTCTAGCCTTTAGGATTAAATGCCAAACACCTGGAAAATGGCTAAGTTAAACAAACAACAATTGTAAAACCAAATATAAAAATGACTATTTCAAATGATAAGTTCTACATTAACAAGTGTTATGGAAATTATCTTGATGTAAAGTGATAAAATTTTATAGATAACAAGTAAAAATAGTTGAACATATGTGAATATATAATTATATGCAAGCTTTAAATAATGTTAAATAAGATACATGTGTGTTTATATTTGTGTTTGGTACATGTGTATATTTGATAGAAAATGCAAATTTTAAGTAAAAATTGTAATTGAGTTATAGGGTGTTATTTCTGATTTATTTACATCTTTATACTTTCTCCTATTTTTTCAATATTTGCCATAATGTTGTATGATTTTATAAATTAAAAACACAATCTGTTATTTTTTAATAAAAATTCTTATTGTAAAGTTATGAAAGAAGTCAATATACTTTGTTTGAAGTAGATGAATTATTCAATTGTAAAATTTGCATTTAACTAATCCTCTACTCTTTTGGGTCTCAGTTTTACACTAAATTAAGTTTTTGGTAAGACATTACTCAAATAATCATCATCTTATCAGTTTACAACCCATTGCCATTCCAATGTCATTAAAATTTTAAATTTAATCTCTAAAGATGACACGATAGTGTCTTAATTTACCTGGTTCTTTTTCTGTGGTGTCATGGAGATGGGATAAGTCATTTTCTAAGTGAGGTTTAGGAGTTCTAGTGCCAAAACTGTTTCTAGAAAATTCTCAGATATGGCACCATAAGATACAGTTTGAATTACTGAAGAACTGAGTCAGAATGTTTGAGTACATTGTATTAGTTTCCTAGGGGTGCTGTAACAAAATATCTCAAACTGGATGGCTTGGGAAATAAACAAAAAATATATATTATCTCTTAATTTTGGAGACTGGAAGTCCAAAATTAAGGTGTCAGTGAAAGCATGTTCTCTATGAAGGGACTAGAGAAGGATCCATTGCAGGCCTCTCTCTTACCTTCTAGCACCTTAAGGCATTTAGGGCTCAGAGAGCCCTGTATCTATTTACATCATCTTCCCTCTGTGCATGTCTGTCTCTGTGTCCAAACCACCGCCCCCATGACCTAAGTTTAACTTGATCACCTTTAATTGCAAGGAAGGACACATCATTAGGTACTCAGCATTAGGACTTCAACATAGATTCTGGGAGTACAGAAATCAGCTGCTAATGTGATCTATCATTTAGCTTGGGAGGCTGAGGCAGGAGTATAGTGAGCTCAGAGCCAACCTCAGTAAAAGCAAGGCACTAAGCAACTCAGTAAGACTCTGCCTCTAAATAAAATACAAAATAGGGCTGGGGATATGGCTCAGAGGTCAAGTACCTCAGGGAACCAACCCCTCCCCCCAAAAAAAGAAAGAAAAGAAACTTTGACCTTCAGAGTGGATCATTTGTATTTGGAAGCATAAAAGTTACTTTTCCATAAAAAACAAAGCTAATATTTTAAACACATGTGTTTGAGAGAACAAATCACTTGACTCAGAGCATCCTCCAAGAAGTGTAATCACCCAAACACAGCAAACCCTAGCTCCTCATGAGGCCTTCACAATAGAGACTTAAAGAAAGTTAAGGGTTTAAGGGTTCTTTCTGAGCTCTGTGCTCTTTGCTGTGCAGTGTATAACTCTGTAGAAAGATTTTTGAACTTACAAGGGGACATGAAGATCAGGGCATTTTAGGTTGGAAGTACCTCTTTTCATTTCACAGATGAAGAAGCACTTGAAGGCCCTAAGCAATATTTGGCCAGAAAAAAAGAACTCGCTGGCAGATGGATTAAGCAGACAAAGTTTCATCCATAAAGAATATTTTATGCCTCAAAATATACAAAATTAGAGACATCAATTGGGAAACTGGAAGTTTCTTACTTAACAAACTTAGTCAGTAAAATGCAGCTACATCCTAGAAATGAAGCCCCCCAAATATAGGCTACCACTTTATTCATATATTATTAGTTAATGGTTAAAACCCTGAGATCCAGAAGTTTGTAGAAGGGAAGGAATGAACTTGGAGAAACCAGGACAATTAATATCTGCCCTGGGACATCATGAGCCTGGGGTTTGAATTTGCTTTTTCTTTATTGTGCTGTTTGTATATTTTTTTTTTTTGTCTCATTTCTGTGCTCTGATTATTTAGCTGACTGAAGCAGCTAAAGTAGAAGTTGTGACATCTTTGCTTTTACAGTTTATTTTTTTAAAGTGACACAAAGGCAAAGCCAGTTGCATGTACCATTATGGAAAGCTTACAAAATAATTATGTGTGTTGCTTGGCACTGCTGAAAATATCTCCATACAAAAGACAGCACAGTGCCATTTCTAATGCAGTGTTTTTACCATATGTAATGAGTGTCAAAGCTGAGTTAAAGTCATGTACTTTGAGAGTCAGTCACATATTAACTGTATGAGGTATTTCTATATTTCTATACTTATGGTTTTACTTGAGTAATAAAAGTTTAAATTATCTTTGGATGAGTATGTGGAAGAGCTGTTCAGTAGCGAACATAGATCGTTTCATTTTTCATTGAATTATGGTTGGGAGCATAACAAAGTTGATAGTACTTTAATTTTTTTCTTCTAAAGTATTTAAAGTGTTCTATATCAGTATTTAGATTTTGAAATGACAATATTCTGTTTTGCTTAGAGTTACCTTTGTTTTTCATTTTGAATAAGTATACATTATCCTTATTTTATATTTAAACAGGATCTAAAAAGTTGTTTTTCTCAGTCCCTCCAAAATGAGTTTGGGTTATCAACACCCAGAATTTAAAAATGGTTTTAGAAGTAGTTGGGGGATCAGCTTTATGATCAAGTCATAGCTATGTCAAATATTAGTTATGTGTTGCTGGCCAAGTTATCAAAGGTTTCCAGATGTGGAGAGAAGGAATCTTAAAGTTTTTAGATTTAGATGCTAGTATAAGATATTGAAATATAAAAAGAAATCACCAATTCCTTTGATAATACGTTAAGAAAATCAATCCTAATTCCTCCTGATTCATATTCTCTTAAATGTACATACATTTATTTCACATTCCTAAAGGCTAAGATCTTCTACCTCCAACTAAATATTGAAAGCCTTTTATTGGGAGACCTGTCAGCTTCTCTGCTGCCTCTGTGATGCTTCTCTGTAAGTTAGTCATGCATGCATTTTCATTAAAAGAAATGAGAACACTCTAATATTTTAACTCCATATAAATATAATAGAATTACTCAATGGTGATACCTCAGAATTCATACAGATGAAAGCCAAAGCAGTTCAGATTGAACTTTGGGCATACATTTTAATGAGTGTTAGAATCTAATATTCTTATTTTAGAAACAAATCTGAAGGCATCATTTGTCTCCTCAAGGACTTTTCACAGGACCAGGCAAAGCTGAGAGTCAATAACTCTAAATTGTTAGATAGCAAATATTTATTGAGCACATACTACATGCTCAGAATTCTGTTCAACACCAGAAACTGAGTGTGAATAAAAAAGATAAAATCTACATTATGGGACATAACTTATCTCTCATTGATAATTTACTGTGACATTCAGACCATGATGTCTTTCTTTAAGGAATCTGGCCCTATATAAATAAAATTAAATTATGGAAATACCTGATTAAAGTGTTACTGCCATTTAAAAAATGATAATATTTAGACTTAATTTTTCCAACAAATATATTTGGCTAAAAGCAGTAAATTCTGCCCAAATTCCAAACTTTCAACTATTATCCCAAAAGTATTGCTTTCCTCTAGTATACTGTTACAGGTCTAATTACATATCAAATTAAACTCAATATAATGGTGAGAAACTGAGGGAGAGAATAAAATGTGGTAAATAAGTTCAAGGTATAAAATTTGCTTTTTTAAACAACATAAATACATAATTCCTAGAAAATTTAAATGTCAGTGAAATACTATAATTCTTTTTTAAAATCTGATTCTGAAATGTAGACTTACTACTCAAAACACGATTAGTCTGGATGGGTACAGTGGTATACACCTGTTATCCCAGTAACTTGGGAGGTTGAGGCAGGAGGATTGCAAATTTAAGGCCATCCTCAGCAAATTAGTGAGACCCTGTGCAACATAGCAAGACCCTTTCTCGAAATAAAAAAATAAAAATGGATGGAGATATAGCTCAGTGCCTCTGGGTTCAAACCCCAGTACCAAACCAAACCAAAACATGTATTATATTAGTCTATAGTAATTCTTGGTAGAATTTAGTCTCTGTATAATGTGAATATGACAATAATTGCTTCCATATTTGTAATTTTTCAGTTAGCTCACTGAAATAGAAAACAGAAGATATCTTTGATGACTTGATCTTCCTTTAGATATATGCTTTAATGCTAACAATTGTACACCATGCTTTTTTTTTCCAAAATATTTTTTTAGTTATAGTTGGACATCCAATATCTTTATTTATTTGTATGTGGTGCTGAGGATCGAACCCAATCCCTCACACATGCGAGGTAAACGCTTTACCACTGAGCTACAGTCCCAGCCCTGTATACCATGTTTTTTTTTTTTAAATTAATGCTACAGTTTGGATTAAGTCATCCAAGAACCCATGTGTGACATGCTTGCAGCCTGTGCTGCTCCTGGAAGGTGGTGCAACCTCTAAGAGGTGGAGCACAGTAGGAGATCTGAGATCAAGGATGTTAAGGCAACTATGGGATGCTGGTTTCTTTCTCTCTCTCCTTTGCTTTCTGGCTGTCACCAGGTGAGCAGCTTTCTCTGCTACACATTCTTACCATGAGGATCTGCCTCACCACAGGACCAAGAGGACCAAGTGGCTGTGTGCTGAAACCTCTGAAACTGTGATCCCAAATGAGCCTTTCTTCCTTGATATTTTGTCATAGAAATGGAAAGCTTACAAACACAGTTGACTTTGATATACATACTTATAAGGTGATTGTAGTAATCAACATTGCAATATTAATTCAGCATTTTCTTTAAATGGAATTTGTATGTTTTAGAGACTAGGCAATCAGCTCTTGGAATTCTGTAACAAATTACTTTGATTCTTCAAAGCACATAGCATTTTCATATCATTTTTCCTTACCCTTACCTTGTTTTTTTATTTATATCTACAGTCCCCCATAATTAACGCTCAGTACTACTTCCTTTGTCATATTACTAAGTTGGCTCATGGATGGAAGGTGTCTATTCACTGGTTTGTTCCTCAGGAAGGGCTAAACGTGCTATATTCCCAGTTTCTTCATGTATATTTTAGATAATAGAAGAGTGGTTTGGCTGGATAACTCCTTGGCTTTTTTGTACACAGGATAATTTTATTTATCTACAATTACAATCTAACTTAGTTAAAATACATCTAGAAGGTAACCACTCTGGGTCTATCTATTCTCCCCCAAGTAGGTACAGTGCAATTTTCCAATGTGTCCATCCTGGTATTTTATTTCAGATGGTCATAGTTTTACATTTCATTTATGTTGCATTGATTTGGCTTTTACCTTTAAAGATTCCAATTAAACATATATTCTGTTTTCTTTGTCTTCTTTAGCACGTTTCTTTTGGTCTTTTTGACCTCTTTACTTTAGGCTCTCCTTATTTATGTCCTGTATGTCTTTATAATTTTATCCCTTTTGTAACTTACTAGCTATTTCTCAGATTTTTTTATCCCATTCTTCAATATTTATACCTGAATTTCATTGGGTCACATTTTACATATTCCTGTTGTTTGTTCTTTTCTGTTTTGAGTGTTCATATATCAGTTCATTTAATGATATTTCACTTAAATTGAAGTAATGTTTTCGATTTTTCTCAGATTGGTAATCTTGAAATAATAGGATTGGTAATCTTCTTTCTCTGCCAGATTTCTTTTCCTATTTTTCTTCTTATAGTAACTTGTGGTTTGAGTGAAGGTAATTTTTGTGTTATTTTATCCTAAACCAGCAATAGTGGGTGATCCTGTGGGATGGATAGATTGAAAAAAGTGATTGGTATCTTTCTTAACTTTATAAACTAATTGCTCCCTATTCTGTGGAAAAAAAGGAAACTTTTTAAATGCTAATAATAATTTTTAAAGAATCAATACCTCCATTTTAAATATGGTGTAAGAATATTCGATACTATTTTGTTCCTGTAGGATCACTGTTCTTCTGTGTCCTTCTATTCACCAAGGTATGCATCAGACTTACAAAGATCTGTCTCATCCTGAAATAATGCCTTTCCAAAATTGATACCTCAAGTTCCATGTAATAGCTGATACTTGAACCCTCCAGCTTAATAGGTGGTACTTGAGCCCTCAAGTCCCAAACCTTGTGAAAGAGTCTGACATAAGAATGGGCCTTCTCCTCTGAGGAAAAACCCTTGTTGGTGACCCTTGTTAGAGCACCAGAAGGAGTTGAATGCTCTCCTCTATATGGTCACTGTCCAGTGATTCACTCTCGTATGTGCTCCAGAGCTGGACCTGCTGGTCTTGGGAAACATGGTTCCCTATTGTCATGTCAAATACATTTTTCAGTCTGTCTCCTGATTACACTGTAAGCATGGGCTGCGTATGATTTGTCTGTTCATCTTTTTGACGTGTGGACGTGTGGAAGGGTGGAAATTAAGGTGACCCCTGTTACGCTGTCATTATTTCTTTTCCCACTCTCATTCTTTACCCTAATTAAAAAGGTTTTCTTGTTCATCTTTTGTAATTCTCCATAACACTTAGCTCATTAACTGCTTTGCTGATTAGGTTTTTATATGAAGACCTATATATTCTATTTCTAGATGGTCCTGTGTTTTTATTTTATCTCTTGGCTCATTCTTGATATTCTCCTTCTGGCTGGTTATCTTTGTGAAAGTTGAATTTTTAAAATAGTTTATACATGGCTTTCCTACATTTTGCCTCATGCAATTTAAACATATGAGCTTTGGGCTATCTAAGTATGCTGTGGTCTTTACTTGTCTTCTTGTGTACTCGGTGATCCATGATTGCTTAAACTCTGTTGGTGGTGGGAGTCCTTTGGTATATGTGAAGGATTAGGGAAGTCTCCCTTCAAATAGAAGGTGCTGTTTCTTTTGGGAGGCAGAGGTGCATGTGAGTCCCAATGTCCCATTCTCTACTATTTGTCTTTGAGTCCATTTTTCAGATGTGACCTTTTTCCTTTAAAAAAAAAAAAGAAAAAATATCCCTCCCTTCCCCACTGCCCATGATTCAGACCTGAGGAAAACCCCAATTTCTGGGTGCTCTGGACTTGCTCTAAAGATTTTTAAGGGTAGGGGAAGAAATTCTTTGAGATCTTAATTACCTCCTGGGTGATGAATTTTTTTTTTTTTTTTTTTTTTTTTTTTTTTGTGATGGCTGGGGAGTGAACCCAGGGTCTGTACATACAAGGCAAGCACTCTACCAACTGAGCCATATCCTTAGCCCCTTAGGCAGACAATCTCTTAGAATTTCCTGACAGGTAGTGATTCAGAAGCATCCTTTTAAAAATATATGAACCATCAATATGAAAGGTGAAAATCAAGTGAGGCAAAGACCAATATTTGAAAGATACAAGAAAATTAAAGGTATAGGATCACATGTTAAATTTTTAGGATATAACCTCCTCCTTGCTATCCAATTCAAGCTTCCCTTATAAACTTGTACACTTTTGAGATATTATCAGATATTTAATTTGTATTTTTCCAATCTACACTTACTTTTATTTGATTCTACATACCCTAAACAGTGTTGAATCTCTAGCATTTTAGAGTTGGTCATAAAAATAAAACTTTTAGAAACAAATGTTTATAATCTTTCACTATGGTAATACCTGTAGGAATTTGGAATGATCGTGCTTTTCTTGAAAAAACAGGGAGCTATGCTTTTGTGATCAAGTCTAATTTCTGCATAGTTGGCAATCAAATTAAAGTACCACTGGCTCCCCAATAAACAGAAAAGTAAGAAAAGTTCAAATTATTATGTATATAGTATAAATCCCTATATTTAAAGGTTGCATTCCAACAGAAAGAATTTCTAATATGGAAATAATGCTTTTTCCTCCTGCTTCAATTCCTATTCTACTTTAAATAATTACCCTGAGTCTTTCAAAAATGAGTGATGTTTCTCTCTTTTACAAATGATAATTTATGGTTTCATAAATGGCTCAGCCTAGATTTCCTGTTGAGAATTTTTAACTCCAATTTCATTTAAGACCCCCCAAATGCAGGAAACAAAGCTAAAAAAATAGGTAAATACCATGCCATTTTTGCTACTACAACTCTGTAGTATAATTTAAGTTCTGGTATTGTGATGCCTCCTGCTTCTCTTTTCTCACTAAAGATTGCTTTGGCAGTCTTTATTCTGGTTCTCTTATTTTTCCAAATGAATTTCATGAGTGTTTTTCTATTTCTATGAAGAACATCATTGGAATTTTAATTGGAATTGTATTAAACCTGTATAGCACTTTTGGTAGTATGGCCATTTTGACAATATTAATTCTGCCTGTTCAAGAGCATAGGAGATCTTTCCATCTTCTAAGCTTCTTCAGTTTCTTTCTTTAGTGTTCCATAGTTTTCATGGTAAAGTTCTTTCACCTCTTTTATTAGATTGATTCCTAAATATTTTTGAGGGCTATTGTGAATGGGATAATTTTTCTAATTTCTCCTTTAGTAAATTCATCACTAATGTATAGGAATGCAATGTGATTTGTGGGTGTTATATTTATATCCTGCTACTTTGCTGAATTCATTTATGAGTTCTAGAAGTTTTCTGGTGAAATTTTTTGGGTCTTCTAAATACAGAATCCAGAGGGATAGGTTGAGTTCTTCTTTTCCTACTTGTATTTCTTTAATTTCTTTCTGCTAATAATTGCTCTGCCTAGAGTTTCAAGGAGAATGTTAAATAAGAGTGGAGAAAGAGGGCATTCTTGTCTTGTTCCAGTTTGTATGTATATGTAGCAAAATGAAATTAAACTCACCCTGCACAAAACTTAACCCAAAGTGAATAATGATTTAGGCATTAGACCAGAGAACCTGTACCTACTAGAAGAAAAAGTAGGTCCAAATCTCCATCATGTCAGATTAGGCCCTGAATAACTGCAATATTTCTAAGTTAGCTTTTTGAATTTTATGGGAATAATTATAGACAGAATATTGCTGAGAAATATATTAATATACCATTTGTGTTTTCAAGAGATTAAATAAAAATATATACTCATTCCAATAATCAATATTATATATGAATCCACTACTATCAGCCTCATTCAAAAAGCAATACAAGCTTTTGGTACATAAAATAAGAAATTATTTTGATTAATCATGACCCAAATTTCAATCAGGAACTTGCAAGGCCTTTCAGTAGTGTCTGATGGTCATAGATGCAGGTTAAAATGCTGTGTATCATTGTACTGACATCCTCTTGGTTCCTGAAGAATTATTTCTTCCTCATTCACCTTGACCACTCCAGCATTATTCTTAGTCTTCTTCACAGACTCTTCTTCTTCCATTCAAACATAAATATCAGCAATTTCAAGTCCTTGGAATTGACATCCTAAATAAGTGTTTAGTGTATTCCCTCTCTTAGTCATCATGATTATCATTGCCTTATTTATACACTTGTGATTTTTTCATCTGAATGACCTGGACAGCTTCCAGTTTTGTCTCCAAATGTCTAGTCTCTTTCCTTCCCCCCCCCCAACCCTTTTCTTTGCAGCTATGCAAAACCCTTCAATAGCTCTTTAAAATCCATACACTCTCAACAATCTGAGCCCTGCCAGATTCTCATCCTTGATTTGAACCATGGTCACCCATCTTTATGCTTTCCATTCCAGAGTTATTTTGAATAACGCTGTATTTTCCTTTGTATACCAGGCTGTCTCCTACGTTAGACTTCTGATCGGATATTTCCCAATCAGTTGTCTATACTCCCACTCAACCTTGATCCTCATTAACAATATTATCTCCTTCAAAAAGCTTTCCTTGGCTCCTTCTCTTCCTGTAAAACACACACACACACACACACACACACACACACACACAGACAGAGCCTCTGGAGCTCTTATAGCTATATGTTATGTAGATATTGATTTTCTTAAGGTAACACCATGTGTGGCCGCATTTTATACTCTGAGATCAGCATCAGGTCTGGCAAATAACTGATATATAGTAAATAACTAATGGCTATATTAATAAAAAAAAAGATTTTTAAATAAAGCAAAAAGGGAACTGCAAGTCGTTTTTCAACAAAATATATTTTCTTTATGTTAATTTACATGTAATCTACATATTACTACTTCTAATAAATGTCAATTATATAAAAATCATGAAAAACACTCTCTGTGTCCTTTTAAGATACTTGAATAGTTTAGGCCAATTCTACTGTATTTGTCATTCTTGTGCCTGTTTCAAATTGGAGTGAAGTTCAGTGACTTGGGAAATAATTACAAAATACCACATAACTGTTTATTCAAGAAGTAGATCTCTAGGGAATGTAAAGATTCTCAAAATCTCCATTCTTGCTGTAGTGCTGCTACAAAAGGAAGTTCAGAGAACCTTTGAAATTTTAAAATTTTTAATCCACCTACAAAAATGTCAGAACATATGCTTTTTCAAAGCCCTGCATTTATTTTTCCTTCAAATTCTGGCTCAAGCCTAATTCTTTTTCAAAATATCAAACTGAAAATGACTGTATATGCACAATCATCTGTATGCATTGGGTAATGATTACACAATCAAATTAATAACACATAGATCAATAACCACGATGCTCATTAAATTCCAGAATTTCTTCATCTTAGAACTTAAATTTATACCCTTTTTTGACCAATTTCTCCAATTTCTCTCACCCCTCAGCCCCTAATAACCACTTTTCATCTCTCTGCATCTGAGTTCAATTTTTTTTTGGTTCCACATATAAGTGAAATCTTATAGCATTTGCCTCTCTGTGTCTGGCTGATTTTATTTCATATTTCTTCAAGATCCACTCATGCTCTTACAATGGCAGGATTTACTTCATTTTTATGGTTGAAAAAACAACAAAACTAAATGTATATAGATAACATGTGAATACATAAAACTAATAGAATATATAAGTGTACATATGAATATGTATACATATATATCACATTTTCTTTTTCCACTCATTATTTTTAAAAATTTTTAAAATTTTAATTATATATGACAATAGACTGTATTTTGACATATATTACATACATAAAGTATAACTTCCTATTTTTGTGGTTTTACGTGATGTGGAGTTACATTGGTTGTGTATTCATACATGAATATAGGAGAGTTAATGATTCATTCTGCTGTCTTTCCTATTCCCATTCTTCCCCCAGTTCCCTTCATTCCCCTTTATCTAAGCCAATGAACTTCTATTCTTCCCTCCCCTTGCTGGCTTATTGTGAGTCAGCATCCACATAGCACAGAGAACATTTGGTCTTTGGTGTTTTGGGATTGGCTTATTTCACTTTGCATGATAGTTCCATTCATTTACCAGCAAATGTCATAATTTCATTCTTCCATTGTGTATATATACCACATTTTCTTTATCTATTCAACTGTTTCAGATTGATTCCATAGCTTAGCTATTATGAATTGGGTTGCTATGAACATTGATGTGGCCACGTCACCATAGTGTGCTGATTTTAAGTCCTTTGGGTATATGCCGAGGAGTGGGATAACTGGGTCAAATGGTGGAAATAATAGATTAAAGCATAGGTTAATGACATAGAGAATAGGAAAATAACAGGAAAAAAGTGAAATCAAAAGTTGGGTTCCAGAAGAGACCAACCAAATCAAGAAAACTTTAGCTAGATCAAGTGATTAAAAAAAGAGAGAAGAGTTATTACTAAAATAAACAGAAAAGGATAGGGCATTACTATGAAGCTTGGAAAAATTTAAGGAACTCTAGAGGAGTTGTATTCATTGAATGCCCAAAACAGTAGATAACTTAGATAAAAGAAGTGTATTCATTGAAAGGCACAACCTAGCAAAACTAACCCAAGAAAAACAGAAAATCTGAAAATATTTATTACAAGTAATTATATTGACTGAGTAATAAAAAAAAAAACTATCACAAAGAAAAGCCCAAGCCACGATGACTTCACCAGTTAATTCTACCATAAGTTGAAAGATGAATTAACATTGTTTCTTCAGAAATTCATCCCAAAATTAGAGGAGCAGAGGATACTTTCTAATGCATTCTATGAGAAAACATTGTTTGATAATAAAACAAGAAAACCACAGACCACTAAGCTTTAAAAAGTTAGATTTAAAATTCTTTAGCAAAACACTTGCAAACTAAATCCAACAATATGTAAAGGAATTATATACATTGTGATCAAATGAGATTTATCTTAAAAGTTCAAAGTTAGTTGAAGATCTGGATATAAATGAGTATAATACATTACATCAATAGAATAAAGGATGAAAACAATATGATCGTCTCAGTAGACACAATAAAAGCATTTGATGAAAGCAAATTCCATTTCACAAAAATATTCAGTGAACTAAAATAGAAGAGAAACTTCTAACCTGATAAGAAGCATCTTTAAAAAATCTATAACTTAGGAATGAAAGACTAATCATTTTATCCCTGGGATCAGAAGTGAGAATATGATGTCTATTTTCACTTCTTTTATTTTCAACATTGTACGACAACTATAAACTAGGATAGTTAGACAAGAAATTAAAATAAAAAGCATTCACATTTGAAACTATATTTGCAGATGATGTGATTTTATATAGAGAACCATACGGAATCCACTAAAAATTTATAATTAGTAAACAAGTTCAGCAGGGTGCAAGATCAATTAGCACAAATAATTGTATCTTTAAAGAAAAATTAATTGTATTTTAATACTCTATCAATAAATATCTGAAAATGAAATAAAGATCATAAACCCCTCAGGATAGCATCAAAGAAAATAAAATACTAAGTAGTCATTTAAAAATAAATCTAAAATTAATATTCTTAAGTCAACATAAGGTAAAGAACACCTAAGAAATAAATACAAAAACATTCCATATTCATGGATAAGTTGTTGTGGACATTGTTAAATTGGATCCCTAAATTGATCTACAAATTCAACCAAACCCTTTAAAAAACCCTAGTTAGTTTTTAGTTACCACCCCCAGGAATTGACAAGCTCATATGAAAACACAAGGGATCCAGAATAGCCAAAGTATGTTTAAAGAGAGAGTCAGATTGAGAGGAAGGGAGTTAAGTAAGGAGAGAGGGATAGTTGGAAGAATTCACTTTCTGATTTTAAAACTCACCCCAAACTAGACAGTCAAGACTTTGTGATACTGGCATAAGGATGAACAAATAGATCAATGGAATTGAATTTAGAGCCTGTAAATAAACAGCTTACATTCATGGTCAACTGATTGTCAACAATACTGCCAAGACAATTCAATACAGAAAGAGAGTTGTTCATTTTTTTTTAAACAAGTAGTACTGAGACAACTCTATATCCACTTAAAAAAAGATTTCTTCCTCAAATTACATGCAAAGTAACTCAAAATTAATTGTAAACCTAAGTATAAGATGTAAAACTAAAACTCTTAAAAAATGTAGGAATAAAACATTATGATCTGGAGTAGACAAATATTTCCTAGATATGACACCAAAGGTACATCTGCAAGAGAAAGTAGAGACAAGTTGGACTTCTTCAAAATTATAAATTTTATGTCTAAATGAAAGACAAGAAAGAGAAGAGACAACACATAGGATGGAAGAAAACTTTTGAAAATAATTTATCTAATAAGGGACTATTAACCGGAATGCAAGGCACTTATAAGTAACAATAAAAGGACAACCCAACTAAAAGTGGGAAAAGAACTTGAGTATACATTTCTCCAAAGAATATATGAAAACATACAATAAGCACATGGAATGTTAAAACTTCCCCAATTTGATAAATAATACCTACAGAAATCCTTCAACTAACATCATGCTTAAGTTGGAGAAACTAGAAGTTTATATAAAGTAAAGATGTTCTTTCTCACCACTAATTTTCAACATATTAGATGACTAGTTAATATAACAAAAATATGTACATGTTAGGAAGAAAGAAATAAAGCTGTCTTAATTTGCAAATAACATTACTATATACATAGAAAATATAAAAGAATCTACAAAGACACACTTGGAAATAATAAGTATAACAAGGTTGCATAATACAAGGTATATGCAAAAGTCAATCACTGTTCTATAAACCAGCAATGAATAGATAGAATTTGAAAATTAAAAACATAATACCATTACATAAACACCAAAAAGACATCTCAGTATAAATCTAACAAGTATGTGTAAGATGTGAGGAAAACTCTGAAGAAAAAAAAAATCAATAAATGGAGAGATATCCCATGTTCGTGAATTGGAAGACACAATATTGTTAAGATGTCACTTGTTCTCAACTTGATCTGTAAGTTCATTGTAATCCCAACTCTCAATCACAATCAGAATGCTAGCAATATATGTTGTGGATACAAACAAACTGATTCTGAAAGTTATGAGGAGAGGTGAAAGACTTAGAATAATTGACATGAGAACAAAGTTGGAAGACTAACACTACCCAATATCAAGACTTTTTGTAAAGCTACAGTAATCAAGACAATGTGGTATTAGTGGAAAAAATAGACAAATAAATCAATGGAACACTATAAAGAGCCCATAAATGACCCACATAGGGGTAGTTAGCTGAACTTTTACAAAACAGCAAAGGCAATACAAAGGAGAAAAGAGTATTTTCAACAAATGGAAAAGCATGCCAAAAAAATCAATCTAGGCATAAACATTACACCTCTCCACAAAAATTATTTCAAAACTATCAAGTTCCTAGAAGATACCAGAAGAAGTCCTATATAACCCTGGGTATGGAGATTGCTTTTTAGATACAACACCAAAGTCATAATCCATAAAAAATCTGATAAACTGGACTTTATTTAAATTGGAAACATCTGTCCTGTGAAAGATACTATCAAGAGAATAAGGAGATAAGCTACAGACATAGGAGAAACTATTTGCAAAAGACACACCTGACAAAGGACTGTCACCCCACATATACAAAGATGTCTCAACACTCAACAATAGGAATATAAACAGAATTAAAAATGGGCCAAAAACCTTAACAAACATCTCACCAAAGCAGATATCCAGAGGGCAAATAATCCTATGAAAAGATGTTCAACATCATATGTTGTCAGGGAAAGGCCAATTAAAACAAGGAGACAGCACTACAAAATATCTATTATTAGTATGGCCCAAATCTAGAACACTGACAATGTTAGATGTAGGTAAGGATATATAATAACAGGTACTCTCATTCCTTACTGGTGAAATGCAGAATGGTATAATCACTCTGGAAAGCAGTTAATCATTTTCTTAGAAAACTAAACATATTTTTCCCGTATGATCCAGAAATCATACTCCTTGGCATTTACCCCCCAAAGTTGAGAACATATCCAACAAAAATCTGCATACAGATGTTTGCAGCCTTATTCATAATTGCCAAAACTTAGAGGGAATCAAGATGCCATTAAGTAGGTGAATGTATAAATAAATGGCAACATAGCTACACAATGGAATATTATTCAGCACTAAAAAGAAATGAGCTATCAAGCCGTGAAAAGACTTGGAGTATCCATAAATACACGCTACTAAGTAAAACAAACCAATATGAAAACATCACACTGCATTATTCTAAATATATGACATCTCGCAAAAGCAAAGCTGTGAAGACAGTAAAAAACTGTCAGTGGTTTCCAAGGGTTGAGGGGAAAGCTGTGGAGTGATGAACAGGTAGTGAACAGAAGATTGTGAGGAGATTGAAAGTATATGATACTAAAATGGTGGACATATGTGCTAGATTTTTGCCAAAATACAAGTTTAGTGGACATTTGGCAAAAATGCAAGTATTATCCCCTCTGTTCCAAGTAAACTAGCAAGAGCTGCCCCCTCCAGTCATCATGAAAAGATACCAACACCCAGTTAAGTACCCCTTTCCAGATCAATACTTAACACTTTCCTTTAAATAAAAATTTAGACCCATAGAAAATTTTAAGGCAGTGAAAATACTCTATGTGACACTATTAGGGTGGATACATGTCATTCTGCATTCATCCAAATTCATAGAATTCATAGTATCAAAAACGAACCTTAATGTAAACTGTTGGACTCTGGGTGATTTTGATGTGTTCATCATCATGTAGGCTCATGAATTTTAACAAATGTGCCACTCTAATGGGGGGTGTTGATATTAGGGGAGGCTATGCGTGTGTGGGAAATCTCTTGTACCTTCTTTTCAATTTTGCTATGACTTTTAAGTGCTCTAAAAAAGGACTTTTAAAAAAACACAAAATGTTACTCAATATCATTAGCCATCAGAAAAAAAAATGATAATCAAAACCATACTGAGATACTCTTCATAACCCCTAATAGCGTGCATGGACACACGTAATTATTGGCAAAGAAGTGGAAAACTTGGAGGCTTTTAGACATTCCTGGTTGGAACATAAGATGATACAGCCACTGTGGAAAGCAGTTCAGTCCAGATCTAGTTGTAGTTTTTTAAAGAAGTTATCCATTTCATTGAAAATTTGAAATTTATTATGAATTTATTTATAATAGCTCATTACTTTTTTACAATATTCTTATTACTTTTTTACATTGGATTCAGAGCTACCTTTTCTATCCTTGATGGTTTGGCTTTCTTTTGCTTGTTTGTCTTGAAGAGTTGCCTAGTTTGTTTTGCTTTATTAACCTCTTTCAAGAATAAACATTTGGCTTTGCTGACACTCTCTTTTGTAATATGTTTTTAATATCTATTTCTATTCCTAGCTTTATATTCTTTCTTCTATCTTTTTGAGATTAGTTTTGTTATTCTTTCACTTCATTCTTTAAATAGAAATTTAGAATACTGATTCTCCAACTTCGAAGCTCTGAATTTGCCTAAGAATGATTTGACTGTATAGTATAAGTTTAGATTTCATATGTTTTCATTAACATTCATTTCTACATGTTTTCCAGTTTAATTTGAGATTTCTTTTCTGACTAGAATTTTTAGTGTGTCTTTGTTTTGGAAATCTGTTACTTATCTTTAAAATATTTGCATATCATTATTCTAGTTATCTTTCTGTTGATGATTTCTGGCTTTATTTCATTGAGATCAGAGAACAAACTGATTTCCTTCAGTCTTTGGAATTTGGTCAGATTCTTTTAATATCTACTACATGATCAGTTTTGCTTAATGTATTTGGTGATATGTTATTGGGTGCCTACTTAATTAGAATTGGTATATCTTCCTAGTATACTTAACTGAAATAAAATATGTATTTAATCTATATTGAAATTTTTTAAAATAAAATTAAATTTGATCTTATTTTGATACCCACATAATTTTGTTGACATTTTATGATACAATTGGCCCTCCACATTTGCATCTTCAATTAACTGTGAAATCAAAAATATTCAAAAGGGAAATTTGCATCTATACTTAACATGTACAGATGTTTCATCTTGCTATCATTCCCTAAACAATACAATTAACAACTGTCTACATTGCATTTACAATATATGAGGTATTGTAGTAATCTAGACATGATTTAAAGTATTTTGGAGGATGTACATATATTATATGTAAATACCAAGCCACTGTATATAAGGGACTTTAGCACCCACTGATTTTGATACCTATGTGGAACATGGTAGTATGAGCAACCTGACATCAATCCCCTGCAGATACCAAGGAACAACTGTGTAGTCTAGGAAACTCAAGAAGTAATGAATGCATATGATATCAACCTATGTTTTGCTTATCATATTCTTTTACTTCTTCCTAATCTTCTAAGATTCTCTCTTTTAATCTTTTCCTTTCTGTGGGTGTCAGCACATGGGTAATGTTGTTTTAGGCTCAGCCCTCCTTAGCACAAACCAAAGAGCAGAAGAGAGGAAAGGGTCTACAACAAAAAGCAAATGACCAATACAATATGCCCATATCTCTTTTTCTATATGAATAGCAGGAGGACATACCAAGGAACAATTAAGCAGTAATACCTTTCTTTGATTTTTATGTGTTTTTGTAATATATTTGTATCCCAAGCTTTCCAAATTGACCATGTTTTAATTTTAAAATTAAAAGAGAATTATATAACTGACTTTTAGAATATTTATATAAATAAAATATTTACTTTTCATACACACACACACATACACATATATACACATTGTGTGTATGTGTGTGTGAATAGAGAAAGAAGACCTAGTTGAGCAGGCTGGGAGAAAGTCACTATTAAAAGACCAAAAAAATACAAGGAAGTCATGTTTATCAAAATAATAAAGTAGAGGAAAATTAGGATAGCAATGGACACTTGAAAGCTTCAAATGTGAAGTGCCAAGGTCATGAGGAATTTTCATGAGAGCCACTGAGGTTGTGGGAGGTTAAGTCAGAACTGAGGTGTACTTTGAATTTTGGATTAAAAAGGAAAACGCCAATGATCAATAAAGAAGGTTTGATTATTTTTTTAAAAAAATAGGTATAGTCTTAAAATATTTATACATGGAGTCAAAAGTGGCAGTAGCGAAGAGACCAAAAATGTACAAAAAAAGTTGCAGTGAAAGATTTGAAACATGTGAAACAATCCTGTCACTTGAGAATTGCTAGCTGTACAGAAGGTCCACCTCCATGAATGTGTGCAAGATTTCCAAGTGTTTCAAGTGATCCTTCTGCCAGTGTCACTCTTTCCTCTTTAGCAGTGCCCAATTCTGAGTTGTATTCTTCCTTATGTCACTTCAATTAGTAAACCTATGAATTGAACATATTGAATAATTGTTGCTGTTTCTGAGCCTCCAGGTGGCAGTGGCTTTATTATAGTGGCTTTTGTGACACCAGCAGTCTTGGAATCCTTTGTGAGAAATGATCAAATCATTCCTACATTGCTTGTTTTGCAGAAGATCCTCAAAACATATATTTTTAATTCCCATTTCTTCATACATGCATGCATGGATCATATCCCATTTCTTCTTATGATATGCATAATATGCTGAGGTCGCTTGACACTGAGAGACACAACATTTCAAAATAGTAGTAGTTTATTCTGCGGTTTCATGAATATACCTAGTAAAGGCAACCCTAAATGCCTTGAAATGGGTTAACTTAGAGATGTTTTAAACTAGGAAATTGGAAAAATCATTGTTGTTGGTCACTCTGTGGGTAGAAATGAGTTGGGTTTAATTTTACAGCTATACCACAACAGTGTTCTAATAGTGGAGAAATTTAGTATGTGATTCCAATGTTAAATATTGTCTGATTTATAAAATTGGAAACATTCCCAACAGTTAAGATCCCATTGTGTTCAATGATTACTTAAATTAGATTCACCATATACATGCACAATCATTTTAGATTTTAAAAACAAGAGCAAAATTGAAGCATGGATGTTATTAACACAAACCTTTTCTGTACATAAAGGGTGTGCATTATTAGTAATTCACAAGTAAATACTACCTTAGTGAACTAGAAAAGTAATGTGTGAATTTCAATAATTTCTACATATTGGCTAGATCATTTTTACAAAATCCCTTGTTATCAGAGAATGCTATAAACAATGTTTCTGTTTCCTTATATCACTGTAAGTTTCTTAATAGAAGGTAATACAACTTCCAGGAACAGTGAATTGGAAACATAAATATCAACTATGAGATCTTTCAGTTAAGAGCATCAGGAAATTAACAGGTTTTAGAATTCTCAGGTACCTATTCACCAGTTGATGGTGTTCAGATGTAATTATGGACTAATATTTACCCTCAAATTATGTTATTAAAAGGGTCTTCATGACTTCTGATGTAACTCAGAAGAGTTAGAAACATGTCTTTAGGTTTTATATGCTTTATAACACCAGGGAGCTTAAATCAGCCTCGAATCTCAGTTTCCTTTATTGTAATATAGGAAGAATGATACTTCATAGAGTTACTGAGATACTTACTTAAAATGATACAAATAAGGCACCTGTCACAGCATCTGACAGCATAGATACTCAATATTTTTTTTCACTTATTAATTAATGTTAGGAAATATGCCTTGTGTAAAAGTTGAGAAGCAGTACATCTCCTGTTAAGGGGACCCAATTGTAAGGTTGGTTGTGCTCCAATTGCAAGCTCATCAGAAAACTAAATTAGTGACTGTGTATGACTTAAAGAATGTATGACAAGAAAAGAGAAAGCCGTTCTTTAATTGAGTTCAATATATGGCAGCCTGACATGATGTTACCAGATCAGAAAAAATGCATATACAAATCTTAAGAATGGGTCTTTTAATGATCCATTTGCTACATAGATTAACTATACTGTATTCCTGCCTTTTATTGGCTTAAATCTACACACACCACTAACCCTCTGCTATGTCAGCTTCTGTCCACTCATTCACATACTCATTCACTCAGGAAATAAAAATATACGTGGTAAATGCCTATGTCCAAGCAAGATGGATGGTTCCTGCCCTCAACTCATTTGAGTAGAAGAAAACAGATAATTAAATAAATAATAACAAAGTATTGAAAATTCCTATCATGAGAGTTTCTTAAGGATTCTCTGAAGGTCCTATATATGTATGAACAAGATACTTTATTGGCATTAAAATATAAAACCAAGAATGTGGTATCATAGCAACTCTAGTTACTTATTTTGCAGACATGGAATTTTAATAACTTTCTTGAGATATAGTTCACATAACATAAAATTCACTTAAAGAGTATGATTCTATGTTTTTATGTATTGGCAGAGCTGTGCAACAATAGCCATTAATTTTGAACCCTGTCATCACTCCAAAAAAGAAACCCGGTACTCATTAGCAGTGGCACCACCTTCTCTCCTATGTCTAGTCTCTGTAATTATCAATGTATTTTATGTCTGTATGGATTTTTTTATTTTGAACCCATGGGGACAATTTGGGCAGATATTCCAGGATATTCGTAAATGGAATCAACCACTCATAGCTTTGGTAACTTATTTCTTTCATCAAGAATAATGTTTTTAGGGTTCATTAATAGTCTAGCAGTCCTTTATCCTTTTGATTACTGAATACTATTTCATGGTATAAATATAAAACGTTGTATTTATTTGTCACTTGATAGGCATTTGTGCTCTTCCCCTTTAGGATATTTAAAATATTGCTGCTAAGAACATTTGTGTATGAGTTTATGCATGGTTATATTTTTCATTTCTGTTGGTTATACATCTAGGAGTAGTATTGCTGGGTCACATAGTAACTGTATGTTTTTCATTTTAAGGAGCTTTGAGAAAAACCTAAGTGGCTGTATCATTTTATAAACTCAGAAACGATGTATGAAAGTTCTTTCTCAACATCCTCATCAGCATATTTTATTTTGTTTGTCACTATTTGGTAACTATAATAGTGAAGGTGAAGTGTTATTCCCTTTTGCTTTAATTTCTCAAATGAATATGTAAGCGTCTCATGTGCTTATTACCAATTTATACATTTTGTTTGGAGAGACATCTAGATTCAAATCCTTTGCCCATGTTTAAGTTGGGTTATTTGCATTCTTATTGCTTTGTAAGAGTTCCTCATATATTCTAGCCACAAGTTCTGTCATCAGATACCTGCTTTTCAAGTAGTTACTCCAAATCTGTTGGTTGTCTTTCCAGTATCTTAATTATCTTTTGAACATTTTTTTTTTTAATTTTGAGGAAGCTGAGATATTTTCCTTTTGTGGTTTCTGCTTTTGATGTTGTATCTTAAGAAATCTTTGAATTATTCAAAGTCATATAGATTTTCTTCCAAGGGTATTGTGGTTCTAACTCTCATATTTAGTTCTGTTTTTTGAGTCATTTTCCTTTTCATGACTGAAGATGATATATGAACTTCATTCTTTTGTATATTCATATCCAGTTATTCCAGCATTTGTTGATCAAACTATTTTTCCCCCATGGAATTTGTTCTGGCACTTTGGACTAATGTCAATTGACCATTTATGTAAGGTTTTTTTTTTAAAGAAAAAAACTTAGTTCTGTTCTATTCTTCTGTGTATCTGTCCTTACATCAGTATGACACTCTCTTGATTACTATAACTTTGTACTGACTTTTGAAATCAAGACATATGAGTCTTCCAGTTCTGTGCTTTTTCAAGATTGCTTTGGCTTTTCTAAATCCTATGCATTTCCACGTGAATTTTATGGTCAGTTTATTGGTCCCTTACAAAAAAAATAGATAGCATGACGTTTTAACAAGGACTGTGTTTAACCTATAGATTAACTTGGAAGTTTTAGTGTCTTAACAATATTAAGTTTTCTGATTCATGAACATGAGATGTCTTTCCCCTTACTAAGTCTTCTTGAAGTACTTTCAACAGTGATCATATATTTAGAGTACACATTTTGTACATTACTTGTGAAATTTACTTCAAATTATATTATTATTCTTTTTCAGATTATTTTATTTGAATTTTTCTTAATAGCATTTTGGATTGTTCATTGACAATATATAAAAACATGATTGATTTTGGTTTATAGATCCTGTATTCTTCAACTTTACAGAACTTTTTCATTGGTTCTAATTTTTTTTTTACATATTTCTTATGTATGAGAGCATGTCATTTGACATGTGAAAATAGGAACAGTTCTAATTTATTTCTTTACAGACAAAATTCCCCCCTATTTTTTTTCTGGCCTAATTTCCACATGTAAAACTGACAGTATACTGTTAAATGTATGCATAGACATCTTGATCTTTTTACTGACCATAAGAGGTAATGTTCATTCATTCTTCAAGTTAAATGATGTGTGTGTGTGTGTGTGTGTGTGTGTGTGTGTGATGATCTTTACTAAATGAAGAATGTTACTGTCTGTTCTCATTGTACCGAGTGACTTTTTTTTTTCAAATAAGGAATGTTGGTTATGTCAAATGCTTTTCCTACATCTTTCCTGCTCCTAGAGTTATTCTAAATGTTTTGTGTCTTTTTGTTGTTGTTTCTCTGTTCTATTAATACATCCTTTTCATAATAGATATTTTCTAGTATGTTGTTTTAATTCCTTTGTTTTTTCTTTAATATATTTAGGTTATTATCTTTATTGCCACCCTGGAGATTACAATTAATATTTTGTGCATTGCAGTGTAAGTCAGAAACTAGTTGTTGTGATATATACTTTATTTCGATAGTGGAAAAACTTTACTCCAATAAAGCTTGCTCTTCTTCCCCGTTTGGTGCTTGTTGTCATAAAAATGACATTTCTCTGCATTGTAAGTTCATCAATGCAACAATATTTATTTATGTAGATGTCTTTTAAATTCGTGAAGTTACAACAAAAATACATTTTATGTCAATTTGTATTTATGTAGTTACTTTTACTGATTTTTTGTTTCTTAGTTTAGATTTGAATTACTGTGTATATTCTTTCATTTCAGTCTGAAGATTATCTTCAGAGTAAGTCTATAAGCAAAAAAAATCCATTTTTAACCTTGGAATACCCTCACTTTCTCATTTTTGAAGGACAGATTTACTGGACACAAAATTTTTCGTTGACAGTCTTCTTTTGAGCTTTGTATATGCCATCTTTCTGACCTCCAGGATTTCTTATGAAAAACTGTCAGTATTTTTGGTGATCCCTTATATGTGACAAGCCACTTTTCTCACCTTTTAAAAAGTCCCTCTCTTCATTTTTGTTTGTCAGAAAATTGACTATGATGTGTTCAAGTAAGGAAATTTTGAGTTTATCCTGTTTGAAATTTGCCAAGCTTCTTGGAAATGCAGATTCAGGTTTTTCCAAAATTTGGAAATCTTTTCCAAGCTTTCTTCAAATAGTCCTTCTACTCATTTCTGACTCTGTTTTTATTCTGTGGCTCCTATGACCCAGGCATTGATATGTTTCATGGTTTCCCACAACTCTCGGAGGCTCTGTTCATTTTCTTCATTCTTTTTTATATCTGTTATTCAGACTGGATAATCTCAATGTGCCTATTTTCATATTTATTGATTCTGCCAGCTCAGATTTGTTGTTGAACCCTTCTAGAGAATTTTTCATTTCAGTCATCGTGCTTTCAACTGCAAAATTTTTATCTGTTTTTTCTAATTTCTAATTTCTTATTGATATTCTCTAGTTACACATCATTCTCACACTTTTGCTTAATTTAAAAAAAATTGGATTATTTTTTGTTTGAATGAATTTCATGAACACTTTTTCTATTTCTATGAATAATGACATTGAGATTTTAATAGGTACTGTATTAAATCTGTGTAGTGCTTTTTATAATATAGCCATTTTGACAATATTAATTCTACCTATCCAAGAACATGGGAGCTCATCTTCTAAGGTCTTCAATTTTGGAAAGAATATTAATAAGAGCCTTCATGAGAAGACTGGCAGGATCCAGACCCAGCAAAGCATTTCAGATTCCTAAAGGAATATGTCCATGAGATAAAGGACCCATGTTAGCTACTGATGAGAAACCATGGTAGGAGGAAGAAATACCAGAAATCTGCAGTTGGGAAATTCATTCCGTTTTTCAAAAAGAAAAGAAACTAAAACTTGTTAGCAGTGAAACTAAACCTCAGAAAGTATTTTAGATAGGTTTATTTAGGAGATTTCTTGTGAAAACATATGAAAGAAAAATCTCTTCCCTGAAATGTAATATGGATTCACAAAAAGAAATTTATGCCAAATTTTGCCTCAGTTCCTTACACGTTTACTCTAGTTGTCTTTCAGAGCCTTTGTTGATTTTTGCAAAGTGTAGAACTATCTCATGGTGTTTTGTGGGCAGAACAGCAATGTAATCATAATCAAAGAAAACTGATGAATGGTTTTAATGTCATCTTTGATATTCCCATTGGACTGCTACTAGACTCGGCCACTTTTGTCTTCTATCTGCTAAAGGCATTGTTAGAAAAGGTGTAGCTTTCATTATGATGGGGAAATTTGTCAGATGAAAGAAAATAGATAAAAAATATCTTGATCATAGACAAAAACCGAGACAATGAAATTTAAAAGAAGACAACAGAAACCTTGTGCGTTTAGATCCCAAGTTTCTATTGTATAGAGCCAGAAGGTAGTTCCTCTCCTTTTAAATTGATGTTAGAAAGAGAAGAATTTTTGAGAAAGCACTCTAAAACAAACCACTGCATGGACTGAACTAATAGATTTTATGATTTCTGGGTTCTCTTTCCATGTGAAGATTGGGTAATTATATGCAAGAACTTTTTTATTTGAGGAAAGGTTGAAACATTTTAATAACTGACAAATCATGGGCAGGTAAAATATATTGAATCCTAATATCCCAAGATGATGCATTTATTTTTACCTACTTCATTCGCTGCAATGATTCTTCCTTTCTCCTGGTGATTGATATCAGTAAGACCTGAAATTAGATGAGAGTATCACCCTTGAAGCAATTAGTATGCATGTGGCAACAGATTTCGGATCACTTCTTCAATGCTAGTGTGCAAAAACCTGTGCTAAAAATAAAATACAGAAAGAGAATGTAATGTTGTCTTGCAGAAACAACTTTTAAGTATTCAAATTGAGCCTTCACTATCTTAAATTGTAGCTGTATGATTTCACCTAATGAAAGAAACTAAATGAATCCATGCTAATGCATTATTGGTATGTGCAAAACAAGAAGAACAAATCACACAAATTTTCCCACTTAATTATTGTGATAGAAATTCATTGTCATATTATTGACCTATTTGGTCATGCCCAAGTTAATCATGTCTGAACCTTTCCCAGTGGGAAATAAGCTTGTTCACTTCCTGTCTTGTAAGAATATCAACTAAAACTCAGTCACAGATGCCTATAAGCCTGATCACTACAGCCCACCGTAACCATCATCTCCAACAGAGAGACTGTAGTCTGCAGTGAGCCCTGGAGACTTGGTGTCAGAAACTCATCACTTCCTGTGTCCCTTTCTCCCCCCATTCTGTTCAATCATTTGCCACATTAAATTAAACCCAACTCTGTTTGCCAAAGCCCTCCCTGCTTTCCCCTTGCAAGAATCTGTTTTGAAATACTGAAACAGAGTTTACGTGCAGTAACAGACTAGTAAGCCAGCAACTTTGGTCGCTTATTAAAGTCAAGCATGTGTCTTTGTTTCATGTTGCTAATGATGTGGAACCATAGAGGCCCGAGTATATTTCGCCTGGACGGTGTGGGAGCGAATGCTGAGAGCTCATTACTCGGCTCCCCATTGGAATCCTGCAGGCTTCTGCTCATTGAGGAGACTGTGGGGGCTTTGACAGAATTATTATACTGAATATTTTTAGACTCATTAACTATATCACCAAGGCAAAACATCTCTTCCTCAGATGCAAATGGCTGCAGCTACTGTAGCTTTGCTTTAGTTATTGCAGAAAAAAGGATGAAGCTTGAAAACAACTTAAGGAAAAGACTTTTCATGCCTGAATGTTTGATTTTGCAACTTACATTGGGACTATGTGTGGCTGTTTTGCCACATTTGAGCCACTCATATTCAAGTGCTACTTATAAAGATAAACACATTCATTTCCCCATATTAGGCAATAGTCAAAATCTTTTTTTAATTTTCTTGGGCCCTAAACCACATTTCTGGATGAGGCTTTGGCGATTATGCTTTGAGCTGAGGGTTATGATATTCATTTCTGAGATTATAGAGTAACTTTTGGTGCCTGACCTAAATCTAAACTGAGAATGACTATGTAGTTAAAATAATAATTTGGGGGAATAGCTGTTCTCTAATTCAGGGATTGTAACATATGCTACTTGGCATGAAAGATGACACACCGTCTTAGATCATTACAATACCTTAACACTGCAGTCTGATTTAAGGTTGAAGAGCAAGAAAGGAATTTTAACCTACTTCCAAATTGTCTTGCTCTTGTGGAACTCAGTTCAACTTTAATGTTACTTTATTGAGGCTTTTGGTGATTTAATTTGGGCTTAAGAAACCCTTAAGGAAAAAAATATGCATACCTTAAAATTAATTCTTTAAAGCAAAGGACAGAGAACGACATTTACGGTGCCTTTTGCTATGAAACCGAAGTTGGAGTGTAGAGAATTTTATATTTCCAAGAATAAATTAAGGCTGGGTACTTTGAGGGAGAGCTTTTAATTTCTCATATGCTGTTATATACAATTGTGCCCCAAAATTTGCCACTCGGGCACCTAAGCTTAGATGTTTTCTCTGGGCATTTAAACATTAAGATGCATCTGAAATATTTTATACTCTAATGAAAAAAATTGTTGTTTGTGCACTAATATTCAGTGCCTTGGAAGAAACACCCTTTGATTTTGGTTGTGGTTCATTTCCCACACTACAGTGCTTTGACAATGGTGACAGTGACTTCATACATCAAGAATTTCGCCTGCTTTCCATGACCGCCAGGGAATCTGAGGGGAATACTTTACATCTGAAACATGTTTTCCTTTGGGATTCTGCCATTAGAATAACAGGTCTGATCAGTAGCCCATTATGAAATAGAACTTCTACAATGGAAGCTGGAGAGGAGAAGAAAAAATACCTAAAAAAGCAATTACAAAATAATAAAACCACTAAAAAGCTGGATTTTACATGCATATTAAACATATACGTTACCTTTAGAATTCCATTATTAATTCATAAAACTTCTTACAACCCTATTTTCTTCTAATAGGAAGAGGAGAACAACATTAGGTAGTGTATAGTAGGAACTGTTTAATTTGGATGATTAGAAGACTGTGATAATGTGGTCGGTGTCGTGGAATGAATTGTTCTGTGGGAGAGTTCAGTTCACCTGGAGTCTGAGAGAAATAACTTGACATTCCTGAAAATGATTCTAAGAATGGACATGAGATAGAGTACACATCAATTCCTGAGTGTCTTCATACTCCTTACAAATAAGCAATTAAAATATAAATATTACTACAATGAATCTGAAGCACTATTATTATCTATTGCAAAATGTATGGGAAATATTCTGGGTAGAATGCACTCTTTTAATTGTCCTAGGGAGGGAGACAGCAAACAAGATACAGTATACAGTCCATTAAGAGAGAACTCAAGAATGGGGATAGGAAATAGGTTGGGGGAAAAAGTGGAGTTCTAGATGGAGTGTGAAGAGAAATATATTAGACAAAAGGATTATTTTTAATAAACATATGAAGGAATTGGGAACATTAATCATGTGGATATTTGGACAAAGAGTATCACCGTAATAATACCTTATACACAAAGTCACCAAGAACTTATCTGAAATAATAGAAAAATCAAAGAGCAGTGTACAGGAGGGGAAAAGAAGAGGAAGACCGAGGTCATGAGAATCATATTGTTTAAAGCCTCATGAGCCTCTTTGACTTGCATTGGAGTGAGATTTAAAAAAAAACACTAAGAGTTTTGAGCGGAGAAATGACAAAACCTAAATGACAATTTAACTGGATCATGTTGTCTGCTGGGTTCAAGGGTCTAAAATAGAAGCGAGGAGACTATTAGTAGCTATCCAGACAAGAGGCTATCGCGGTCACTTGGATCATGATGGTGCCCGTGGCAGGAGTGAGAAGTGGTCAGACTCTGGATGTGTGTTAAAGATAGAGCCTATGGGATTTTCTGAAGATCAGATGAGTGGAGTAAGAAAAATGCAGGATTACAGAGTGACACCAGGATGACTTGCTTGGGCGACCAGCACAGCAAAGTTTCTTTTAACTGACATGAGGAAGTCTGCCTAAAAGGCAGGGTAGGGGAAAATATCAGGAGCTCAATTTTGAACTCATAATGTTTAAAAATGCACTTGAGAAATGAATACATGGTGTTAAGAATTATCATTTCACACATATACAATGTCTATCCACATTACTTCACACATGCATAATGTTAATAATTATTAAACTGAAGGAAATAATCTCAAGGTAGAGAAGAAGGCACTGGTGACCTTGAAAAGAGCAGTTTTAGCAAAATACAAGGATGAAAAAAAATGTGATTGAAATAGATTCAAGAGAAAATGGAAGGAAAATCATGGAGACATAAGAGGAAATACCTTATTCAAGAATTTTGTGGGGGGAGGAGATGGGGTTACCAGGGATTGAACTCAGGGGCACTTGACCACTGATCCACATCCCCAGCCCTATTTTGTATTTTATTTAGAGACAGGGTCTCACTGAGTTGTTTAGTGTCTCGCTGTTGCTGAGGCTGGCTTTGAACTCAAGATCCTCCTGCCTCAGCCTCCTGAGCTGCTGGGATCATAGATGTGTGCCACAGCACTAGGTGTCCATTCAAGAATTTGGCTGTAAACCTAAGGGGGAAAGTAAGGAAGCAGTAGAGATTCAACTGTGATGACTGTGAGAGTAGTTTTCTTTTTTTCTGAAATATTTGTATGCTAATGCAAATGGACAGTAAAGAGAAGGAGAGACTGTTGTAGTAGGAGAGTTAGGGAAGAAAGGAAGAATGGCTGAGACATTCTTCAGCAGGTGAGAGGGCATGGGATCGACTGCACAAGTAGAAGCACTGGCCTTTCCTAGGAACACCCATGGAAATGGGAGAGAAGGTGGAGGCTACTCACAGACAAAGATGGATACTAGAAGTTTGTGGAAAATGTTTTCTGATTGCTTCAATATCTTTCCAAGTTCCTTGGGAAGGAGCATGGAGGTTTGAGAGGAGAAAATATAAATAGTAGTCTAAGAGAGGAGAAGACTTCCATCACTAAAAAAAAAAAAAAAAAAAAAAAAAAAAAGGTCTATTTTCCTATGTCATAAAAGTTTTACTGAAGTTTAGTGACCATAAATTTAAACCGAGACTGGTTATCATAGTTGTGTATTTTTCTCCAAGTACAATTGAGTGAGAAAAATACAGCCTCGGAACAGCCAGAGAGTAGAGTCAGGGGAAGAGACCACTATTCAAATATATTTGTAACAAATATATTTTAACTGGTATGTATCATTACATACCAGTTAAAAGAACTCTGTGAAATAAAAACAACAAACCAAGCAGTTTAGTAGGTAGATGGACAGATGGAAAAATAATAAGAGATATGTGGGAAATATTAGATTTAGTGACAAACTAACAGGGTAAAGATTAGGGACTGACTTTCCAAATCTCAAATACTGAAGTACAGCTGTGATTGATTTGAGACTGGTAAAAAAAAAAAAAATGATTCAGTGTGGCTACTTGTTTTGGGCTTGAGGCTAAAACAAAAATGAAACTGTCTTCTACATTCTTTTATGAACTTGAAAAATAGGAACATTTTTCCTCCATTTAAATTAACTAAGTTGGCATTGAGTGAGTCAAGTGGGTAAAGTGAGAAAAACACCATGTGCTGAGAGTATATGCAAGAGAATCCTTATAATGATTGACAATCATGATGATGAGATCAAAGGATTTAATATACCAATGCATTTGAAGGACTCTTAGTTTGGGTACCAGAGATGATGAACTGGCAAGGTAAAAGGTGCAGTTAAGAGACTGGGATATTTGAAATTAAGATAATGAATATTATTATTAAAAGCTATAAGGTTGTCTGTTTGACCTAGAAAAGAAGCTTGAATAAACTGGAGGACAAGTTTAAGGGATCAAGAAACTGAGAATTTGGGAAATTAGAAGTATCTGCATAGACTTTTGAAACAGAAAGAAAGAGACAGTGATTGAGCAAGTGGTCCCGGTGTGAAAGATGCAAGAAAGGAAAAAAAAAGAAAAAGAAAGAAAGGAAAGAAAGAAAGGAAAGAAAGAAAGAAAGAAAGAAAGAAAGAAAGAAAGAAAGAAAGAAAGAAAGAAAGAAAGAGCGAGCTTTTATGAGAACTACAGGAAAAACAGTGTCGTAAGGGAGAACCAGGTTTCAGCTACAGCCGGAACTGAAAAGAGAAATTCACAGATGAGTTTGGTAAAACGCATTCTCTTTTTACCTTTGTTGACAGTGACCAGCACAGTGAATGCATGGAAAATATAATCATGACAGCAATTTTATCCTTATTAAATCTGTCCATAAATGTCAGAATGGCATGCATGTTTTTCATTAAATATCTGTTATTTATTTTTTTGGTGGTTCTCTTTCTAAGGGCACACCCAAGATCAGGTTAAAAAGATTTAATCTCCAACCCTGTTAAGTGCTTTCTGTTGTTGTGACAAGAAACCTCAGAAAATATAAGGAAGAAAGATTTATTTTGGCTCAGAGTTTCAGAGTTTTCTGTCACTGGGCCCTTTTGCTTTTGGGTCTGTGATAAAGGAGTTCATCGTGGTAGAAGCACATAGTGAAGGAAGCTTGTTCTCCTCCTGGCAGTAGGAAAGCAAAGAGAGAGAGGAAGAGCCCAAGGTCAAAGGCATCTTCAAGGGCACAGTGCTGCCATGACCTAACTTCCTAAAAGTTCCGCTGCCTCCCAGTGGTGACATGGACTGGTAACCATACCTAAAACACTTGGCCTTTGGGGGATATTTAATGTCCAAACCATAACACCCACAGATATCCTTAAATCACTTCCTCATCAGACCCAACCAAGTCAACAGATGAAATGGTGTGCTGGTGCCACTGATGAATAAACTTCAAGTTAGGATCCCTGACCCTCAGTTCTCAAGTGGAGTGACATAACTAAGATCCAGAGTAGACAATTAATTCCTCTTTCATTCATAATTGTAAAAAGATAAATTAATACATAGCTACCCAGAAAATGAACAGGAGTCCAATTCCAAATTATTTGTCACCATTTCAATGTTTATAATTGCACAATGTCTGTATCTTATTTTTCCTTTATATGGCATTAAAAAGGAGTGCAAATTTCAAAGGAGTAGTCACTGATGAAAAGTTCAGCCTTTGTTTAAGTTTAGTTATGCTGTAGCCAATCCATTGACCTGAGTAGGGAGAGTAGGGATGCAACAGTCACTATGAAGCCTGATTTTTTGTGTATACCAGGGTTTCTTAGGACTTCTCTTTCCCTGGGCCCAGAGGTACCACCACTTCTCTTCTTGCCAGCAATAGGAGCACCAATGTCATCTGAGTCACTAGATGACAGGTTCTTATTTTCTTGATCTTGAGTAACAGAGCTCTTGGACAGGGAAGTGGTGATGGTGAAACTAGCTGCAGAACTCACCAATGAATATGTGAACTTTCGCTTGAAATTTCCATTTACAAGATGTCACCTGTTGAAAACAAATATTGAACCAGTATTTTCAGTAAGAGGGGCAAATGGTAACTCAAGAGCCACAAGTAAGAAATGAATATGAATTTATACTTTGTTTATTGAATATATTGTGAAGCTCTGACCTGACTACTCCAAGAACAACTGTTATCACTGTGACTTTCTGTGCTGAGATGTGACAGTCACCATCCTTGTTTGGGGTAGGAAATGAAAACAAAACACAACAAAATAAGACAAACCTTTATACATTTCGTGAGTGTGAGGTATTCACAGAGCTGCTATGTAGAAAGTGTGCTTCTTCTCTGCAAGTATAGTTTGTAGTAGCTTTTGTACTAGTGTTGGTTCAATTTTCTATTGCTGTGTAAGAAATGGTTGCAACTTTAGCAATTTAACTTACATTTATTATGTCACAGTTTTCATAGATCAGAAGTGCCACCAGTGGTTAACAGGGTCCTGTGGTCAGCATCTCACAAGACCATAGTTATCAGCCAAGCTGTGTTTCTACCTAGAGCTCAGGGTCATGGCCCAAGGTCATATATTGATGGCAGAATTCATTCTTTATTTCTGGCTATCAGCCAGAGCCCACTTTGGGTTTCTAGGGGCCACATGGTTCCTTGCTATGCTTAGCCTTTCTATTAGTCCTCTCTCAGCATGGCACTTACTTCTCCAATGTCAGGAGGAGGCTGGCTTCTTCCTGCCTCCTAAGACAGTCTTGCATATATAACCTAACGTAACCACAGAGTAACACCTCATCTCCTTTGCCCTATTCCACTGGCTAGAAGCAAGTCGGAGCTTCTGCCCAGTCTCAAGGGGAGGGGATTCTACAAGGTTTGGTTCAATGGGGATCATCTTAGAATTCTGCTTGCCACAATAATATAGGGAGTATGTGTTGAGATAATGCATCTAGGACCATTACTTAATAGAAAGCACATGCTAAATGTAAACTGTTATGACTGCTAGTGTTTGTGTAATATTTAAACACTAAGCAAATAGTGGTAGCTTTAAGGTGAAATTCAGAACAAATCATCAAATTGGGAATTGGGAATTGTCATTATGGCCATCAAACCACATTTATTAGACATTCATTTGTACACTCCTCTCCAATGGATTGTGACCTTGGAGGTAAATTAGCTTACCCAATGCAATGAAGCATTAGGAATGCTTCCTTCTTCAAATAGTATCTCTTAATAAACACTCTGAGAAGCAAAATCAAACCAAAGCAAATTAATCTTAAATAAGTTAAGATATCTCAGCCTGTTATAAAAGCTGAACTATAATCAGCTGTTTTATCTTAAAGGACTTGGTTTTAAAATATTCTGTTAATGTTCTCAACCAGTTGAATCTCATAGGTTCTTACTTATGATAACTGGTACTTATATTGTAAATTAAACTCATACAAACAGAAGAATTGCTTATTGATTCCTCCTTTGTTTAAAAAATATAGCTTTCTATTAAAGGAAATATTTAAGTCTTCATGTAAATCCAAGTGAAAGCTATCATAATCAATTGGAAAACTGGAACATTTATACTTGCTACTAGACTTCCAATCTACTTCCAGTTCTTCCAGATTTTCACTACTGGGAGGAGTTTCATGGTAAAATATCATTATTCTCTTTTTAATGCATAAAGTTAGAACTATAGCACAAGTGGCATAAATTTATTTTGAATATTACAGGAATGATTGAGATGATTGATTTTTTTCCTCATCAAGTTCTTGCATCAGAATTTCTAATATTTGGAACAACTGTATTTCCCTTCCTTACATACCTGCCTGTATTAGTATTCTCCAAAGAAAGAGCCAATATAATAGAGATATAAAGAGGTAGAAGAGATTTTATTTTAAGGAATCACATATTTTGATGGATGTCAAATCTAAAATCTTTAGAGTAGACAAGAAGGCTGGGGGTTCAAGGAAGAGTTGCAGCTTGAACCCAAGGCTGTCTGCCAGCAGAATTCTCTCTTTCTTGGGAGGTGGGGGGGGATATCAGTCTTTTTCTCTTAGAATCATCACCTGATTAACTGAGGCCCACTCACATTGGAAGACAAACTGCTGTACACAAATTCTATTGATTTAATTGTTAATCCTATCTAAAACATTTTCTCAAATATGCCTAGGTACCTGTGTAAGCAAATATCTGGACCTAGCCATGACCTAGCCAAGATGACACATAAAATCAGCTACCACACCCGCCTTTCCCACTCCCCCTGTTCCTTCACAAAGAGTAGAGATTGTACTAGGACCACTGATAAAATTGTACATGAGTTCCCAGGGATTAAAACATAAATTCAAATTGAAAAGAGAAGTGGTTTATGTGATGCCTATATTATAAACTGGAATAAAGGGAAGGTGAACTCTGTAATTTCATTGTCATTTTATATTTCTTTGGTATATATGTAGCATTGGACAGTCTATGATTTTAACATTCATATTAGTTCATCTCTAATGTATTCCTGCTGTTCACCTTTTATTCTATGGAAGTATTATTCTTTTTTCTTATTGATTTGTACGATCTCTTTATAGCACATAGCTACTATTTTGCTTCATATATTTTCTAGATTTTGTTTTTTTATTTAGCATTTTAAATTTTGCTTGAAGTCAAATGCATCTGGATTTTTCTTTATGATTTATTCCATTGTTTTTTGCTTTAGATAATACTTGCCTATCCCATGATCAATTAAAAATCCCATCTGGATTTTCTTCTGGTTCCTACAGTTTAATTGTTTGTGTTTAACTCTTTAATTCATATTTTACCAGTTTGAAATCATATTATACTTGCAGTTTTATATCCAACTTTATTCATATAACATTATATATGGAGCATATTCCCATAAAACCAGATATTCTATGGTGAATGATATGAGCTGAGAATATAATTTATATTTTTCCAAATTTCCAGTGTTTTCAATATCATTAATTTTGTTCTGATTCTTTAATTTACAATAATTTCTTGCATACTATTCCTTAATTAAGTGAGCTTTATTAAGATTACTTAATATTTCTGTGCTTAAGTTTCTTTATAAATAATATTAGGAATATTTATGGTATTACACTCAAGTATATTGAAAGGATTAGACTGGGAACCTTATATTTCAATGAAATTTCATAACTTGATCATTGTAGATTTTATAGAATGTTGTTGTTCTCAGTGCTATTTCCAAGATTTTATTTTTCTAATATTGTGCGGTTTTCATCATCTTTCACATTCTTATGATTGGGAGTTTTTTTCCTATTGTCTTTACTTAAACCAAGTCTGCTGTGAAGGAAAGCCCATTGATATTTTTATCAATTTACCACATATCTGATAATGTAGCTGAATTCTGCTTTTAAATTTGAATTTATACTTTATTTGCACAAATTCTCTAGATCATGTTAACTTCACAATGATACACAAGGGTACTTGACTACATACTATAGGGTTTTCTCTACTATTCTAAAGAAACTTCAAGAACTGTGATGCTTATTTGGCTGTAATTAACCTTCTTGATGTGATAATGTAATTGATTTATACTAAAAAGAAATCTATGTGATACACCATACTTTTGTAGGATGGGATGAGTCTAAAAGTCCTTTTACATTTTATGTCTTTTGTTTGTTTTCCTCCAAAGAGAAATAGCAGTTTATATTCTTCAGAAGAAATATGGCCAGAAGCATTTATTAATCCAACTAATATATTAACTCAGAAATACAAGCAGTTTTGTTATTTCTTTAAAGTGCTACAGCACACAACTGTTTATTTTGTATATTTCTGGTCCTCATTTAGGCCTCTGTTATACTTTTATTTAATAAATCTGATATAAATCAGTTGGCGATTTGTTTTCTATGTTGCAATTTTATTTCCTAATGCACCTTTTTACAAAAAGACTAGAAAGAAAACTATATCAATGTAATATATAAAATCATATTTTCAACTTGCTTTCTGAGGCATCACATTCAGGACAAAATAACTCTGTACACTTAAATAACAATTGCTTTTCTGCAAAAAGGAGAAATCTATGAAAAGACACAACTTCGATGGTTAAACTACGATTCTTAGCGGCAGAGTTATTTTCATTATGAGCCATAAGTTCCCCTTTCCCTTGATAAGGGTACTAGGGGGCTTTGTGTGGCTGTGATGGAAATACCTGACGAGAACAATTTGGGAGAGGAAACGTTTATTTGGAGTTCACAGATTCTGATGTCTTATTCCATGGTCAGCAGATGCCATTGCTCTGAGCCTGAGGTGAGGGACAACATCATGGTGAAAGGCAGCAAAGGAAAGCTGTCAGCTCACAGCTGCCAGGAAGCAGAGAGAGAATGTGAGAAGCTAGGGACAAAATATATAATCCCCAAGGCACAGTCCCAGTGACCCACTTCCTGTAGCCACACCCCACCTGCCTACAGTTATCACCCAGTAATTTATTCAAATGATTAATTCATCAAATGGATTAACCCACTGCTTACATGATAGCTCTCATAATCCAAACATTTCACCACCTACATCAACACAGGAGCTTTGGGGGACACCTCATCTCCCAACTATAACAATAAGCATTCTCACTGCTTGAAATGCAGCACTACAGGTAGATTAATAAATCTGCCTCATTGCCTCTACACCATGGCTAGTCCAACACAGCTCCTAGGAACAGGAGTGCAGTCATTGCCAAATCTCATTCGAAGTTGTTAGCATAATTTAGCAACTGTCATCAAATTACGAACAAAATGCTAAATATTTCAAGTAAGCCACTAAGCAAATGAAAACCCTATACCTATGGGCATGAAATCATTATTTCGTATCATGGAAATACTACAAAATATTCTAATCCTGAAACCAAATGTCCATTCTTACTTTTCTCCCATCCACATTCATGGCCTACATGGATAATATCACCGCTGAACTACCTTTGCTTTATACAAGCTAATCCTCCACAACCCTCCAAACACAGTGCGCTAGGTGGCCACAATTAATTAATTAAAATTGATACCTGAGACAAAACCTATTTTAGTGCTTACTAACTCATAAGTTCTATTGACCAGAGCAATAAGCTTAATGATTATTCTAGGTTAACTCAAATTTTAGAAACTTTCCTGTTCAATTTTGTACAAATGAAACATTGTCTATCAACTTCTATTTACCATTTGAGTTTCATTCAGAAAACTGCAGATACATTATTACTGCAAAGAGTACATCTTCATTTCCAAGGCCAAGTAGAATTTGGGATCGTGGATATGGGTCTAAATTTATATATTGCTTTCCCAGAGAAGGAGCTCAGAAAATAGTTAAAATGGTTTTTCCAAGTGATATAAATTTGCAGGATCGATCTCTTATTTAAATTTTTAGTGTTTTGACTTTCATCTCTGTATTATCTTGGGTTTCCTTCTATACATTCATAGCACCTTTTGTGAAATAGTTCATAAGGTAATTTGAAGAACAAAAACAAAACAGCGACAATAAGCTTGGAGAAAAAGAATGGAATCCAAACATATTCAGGAGTTAGAAATTAAAATGTTTAGTAAACATTTAGATGGAGATGCATGAAGACAGAAGAAAGACTTGTGGGTAACTCTGAGGTTACTCAGGGTCACTCTGTATAATACAGTACAAGATGCCACCAGTTACCAAAGAGCTGATGAAACGGGACAGATTCAGGGGAGAAGAAGCAGAATTGTACTGTGTGTAGCCCTCCCTGGTCAGAGCCACAAGGACTGTAACTACACGCTGAACGTCCACCCCCTGCATCAAGTTCAGTACCTCTACTTTCTAATTCTACCTTTTTTTCCTCCCAATTTCCCTTTTCTTTTTGCTTTAGTCAGACTCTGTTGTTAAGTGAGGCCCAGAAAGACTTACTAATTCCTGCAGGCCAGCTTTCGTTTCTCATTTTCCCTTCTTATTAGAATGACCTTTGTTTCTCCCCAACATGAAAGATTCCTCTCCTTTCTACAGAGGTCATGCTGGGGTCCACCTCTTCATGAAGGCCATCAAGGAAAGACCAAGGCAACTATAGGGAGGTCAATCCATGTTGCCTCTAGCTCTTCTGTAAGACTTAGTTGATGTTTCACAAATACTACTTTATATTGCTGGTTGCATATTCATGTGCCTGACGTGCCTGGCCTTTGCAGGTTCTACTCTGTTGGAAATGCCCAGGGTTATGTCTCACAAAGTGTTCTATATTCCATGCCTCCTACTATAATACAGCTTTTCTTTTTCAGGCAATAGCTGTTCAGTAAATGTTATTTAAGGATAAGAAAAGAGGACATCTCTTGAAATTAGATGGGGAATTTTATTGTCTATCAACTTTCACTCTGTACCTTTTTCAAAGAGCTTCCTTAGAACTACATATGCTTCACCATGCTAGAAATATTGGAGGCCTCAATGTCATAAAGCAACATAAATTTCTTCTGCAGTTAGGGATGTCAGAAGTCCAACATCAATGGGATAAAGCTAAAGTATAGACAGGACAAGTTCCTTCCAGAAGCTCAAAGGGACATGTTTCCTTACCTTGTCCAGTTTCCAGAAACTGGGCGGGCCCTTCCCTCACAATGACATCAGGATGTCATCCTGTCTTCTCCATTGACTTTGCTTCTGTCTTCATGTAGCCATACCTGCCTTTGACACTTCTGACTTGCTCTTCTCAAGACCCTTGTCATTTCATCAGGCTCACCTGGATAGTCGAGGATAATCTCCTCATCTCAACAGCTTCAACTGAATCCCATCTGCAAAGCCCCTTTTTCAGTATAAGGTACTATGTTGTCAGGTTCTGGGGATTAAACTATGGACATTTTAGGGAAGGGGGCCATTATTTAAACTGTCATGATATGCTATCTCTGACTCTCATGAACAAATGTTATGCTGTCCCCACTATGGTGTTAAACAATAACACTGCAACTGGGAACGAAATAGATCTTGAGCTCAATATGCTCTGAATTTACTGCCAAAACTTGCATGTTATTAGGATTGACAATTTATTTATTTATTTATTTATTTATTTATTTTTTTTTTTTTATTGGTCGTTCATAACATTACATAGTTCTTAATACATCATATTACACGGTTTGATTCAAGTGGATTATGAACTCCCGCTTTTACCCCGTATACAAATTGCTGTATCACATCAGTTACCCTTCCATTGATTGACATATTGCCTTTCTAGTGTCTGATGTATTCTGCTGTCTGTCCTATTGTCTACTATCCCCCCTCCCCTCCCCTCCCCTCCCCTCCCCTCCCCTTTTCTCTCTCTACCCCTTCTACTGTAAATCATGTCTTCCATTTGTATTCTCTTGACTTACCCCTCCTTACCTCTTATATGACATTTTGTATAACCCTGAGGATCGCCTTCCATTTCCATGCAATTTCCCTTCTCACTCCCTTTCCCTCCCACCTCTCATCCCTGTTTACTGTAAATATTCTTCTCAAGCTCTTCGTCCCTACCCTGTCCTTGTTTACACCCCTTATATCAAAGGAGTCATTTGGTATTTGTTTTTTAAAGATTGACTAGCTTCACTTAGCATAATCTGCTCTAATGCCATCCATTTCCCTCCAAATTCTATAATTTTGTCATTTTTTAATGCAGAGTAATACTCCATAGTGTATAAATGCCACATTTTTTTTATCCATTCATCTATTGAAGGGCATCTAGGCTGGTTCCACAGTCTTGCTATCGTGAATTGAGCTGCTATGAACATCGATGTAGCAGTGTCCCTGTAGCATGCTCTTGTTAGGGCTTTAGGGAATAGACCGAGAAGGGGAATAGCTGGGTCAAATGGTGGTTCCATTCCCAGCTTTCCAAGAAATCTCCATACTGCTTTCCAAATTGGCTGCACCAATTTGCAGTCCCACCAGCAATGAACAAGAGTGCCCTTTTCCCCGCATCCTCTCCAGCACTTATTGTTGTTTGACTTCCTAATGGCTGCCAGTCTTACTGGAGTGAGATGGTATCTTAGGGTAGTTTTGATTTGCATTTCTCTGACTGCTAGCGATGGTGAGCATTTTTTCATGTACTTGTTGATTGATTGTATGTCCTCCTCTGAGAAGTGTCTGTTCAGGTCCTTGGCCCATTTATTGATTGGGTTATTTGTTATCTTATTGTCTAATTTTTTGAGTTCTTTGTATATTCTGGTTATTAGGGCTCTATCTGAAGTGTGTGGAGTAAAGATTTGTTCCCAGGATGTAGGCTCCCTATTTATCTCTCTTATTGTTTCTTTTGCTGAGAAAAAACTTTTTAGTTTGAGTAAGTCCCATTTGTTGATTCTATTTGTTAACTCTAGCGCTATGGGTGTCCTATTGAGGAATTTGGAGCCCGATCCCACAGCGTGTAGATCATAACCAACTTTTTCTTCTATCAGATGCCGTGTCTCTGATTTAATATCAAGCTCCTTGATCCATTTTGAGTTAACTTTTGTGCACGGCGAGAGATAGGGATTCAGATTCATTTTGGTGCAAATGGATTTCCAGTTTTCCCAGCACCATTTGTTGAAGATGCTATCCTTCCTCCATTGCATGCTTTTAGCCCCTTTATCAAAAATAAGATAGTTGTAGTTTTGTGGATTAGTTACTGTGTCCTCTATTCTGTACCATTGGTCCACCCGCCTGTTTTGGTACCAGTACCATGCTGTTTTTGTTACTATTGCTCTGTAGTATAGCTTGAAGTCTGGTATCGCTATACCGCCTGATTCACACTTCCTGCTTAGTATTGTTTTTGCTATTCTGGGTCTTTTATTATTCCATATGAATTTCATGATTCTTTTATCTATTTCTACAAGATATGCTGTTGGGATTTTGATTGGCATTGCATTGAACTTATAGAGAACTTTTGGTAATATCGCCATTTTGATGATGTTAGTTCTGCCTATCCATGAGCAGGGTATGTTTTTCCATCTTCTAAGGTCTTCTTCTATGTCTTTCTTTAGGGTTCTGTAATTTTCATTGTATAAATCTTTCACCTCTTTTGTTAGGTTGATTCCCAAGTATTTTATTTTTTGGGGGGATATTGTGAATGGAGTAGTTGTCCTCATTTCCGTTTCAGAGGATTTGTCGCTCATATACAGGAACGCCTTTGATTTATGCGTGTTGATCTTATATCCTGCCACTTTGCTGAATTCATTTATTAGCTCTAATAGCTTCTTTGTAGACCCTTTTGGGTCTGCTAGGTATAGAATCATATCATCTGCAAATAGTGATAATTTAAGTTCTTCTTTTCCTATTTTTATGCCTTTAATTTCTTTTGACTGTCTAATTGCTCTGGCCAGTGTTTCGAGGACTATGTTGAACAGAAGTGGTGAGAGAGGGCATCCCTGTCTTGTACCAGATCTTAGAGGGAATGCCTTCAATTTTTCTCCATTCAGAATGATGCTGGCCTGTGGCTTATCATAGATTGCTTTTACAATGTTGAGGTATGATCCTGTTATCCCTAATTTTTCTAGCGTTTTGAACATAAAGGGATGCTGTACTTTGTTGAATGCTTTTTCTGCATCTATTGAGATGATCATATGGTTCTTATTTTTAAGTCTATTGATGTGGTGAATAACATTTATTGATTTCCGTATATTAAACCAGCCTTGCATCCCAGGGATGAATCCTACTTGATCATGATGTATAATTTTTTTGATATGTATTTGAATCCGATTCGCCAGAATTTTATTGAGGATTTTTGCTTCAAGGTTCATTAGAGATATTGGTCTGTAGTTTTCCTTCTTTGATGTGTCTTTGTCTGGTTTCGGAATCAGGGTGATGTTGGCCTCGTAGAATGAATTTGGAAGTTCTCCCTCTTTTTCTATTTCCTGAAATAGCTTGAAAAGTATTGGTGTTAGTTCCTCTTTAAAGGTTTTGTAAAACTCTGCTGTATACCCATCCGGTCCTGGGCTTTTCTTAGTTGGTAGTCTTTTGATGGTTTCTTCTATTTCCTCTATTGTTATTGGTCTGTTTAGGTTGTCTATATCCTCCTGGCTCAATCTGGGCAGATCATAGGACTCAAGGAATTTATCTATGCCTTCACTATCTTCTATTTTATTGGAGTATAAGGATTCAAAGTAATTTCTGATTATCTTCTGTATTTCTGAAGTGTCTGTTGTGATATTGCCTTTTTCATCCCGTATGCTAGTAATTTGGGTTCTCTCTCTTCTTCTCTTCGTTAGCATGGCTAAGGGTCTGTCAATTTTATTTATTTTTTCAAAGAACCAGCTTTTAGTTTTGTCAATTTTTTCAATTGTTTCTTTTGTTTCAATTTCATTAATTTCAGCTCTGATTTTAATTATTTCTTGCCTTCTACTTCTTTTGCTGTTGTTTTGCTCTTCTTTTTCTAGGATTTTGAGATGAAGTATGAGATCATTTATTTGTTGGTTTTTTCTTTTTTTGAGGAATGAACTCCAAGCAATGAATTTTCCTCTTAGAACTGCTTTCAATGTGTCCCATAGATTCCGATATGTTGTGTCTGTGTTTTCATTTAACTCTAGGAATTTTTTAATTTCCTCCTTGATGTCTTCTAAAACCCATTGATCACTCAGCAACCTATTGTTCATTCTCCAGGTGATGCTTGCTTTTTCCTTTCTTCTTTTATCATTGATTTTCAGTTTCATTCCATTATGATCAGATAAGATGCATGGTATTATCTCTACCCCTTTGTATTGTCTAAGAGTTGCCCTGTGACATAGTATATGGTCTATTTTTGAGAAGGTTCCATGTGCTGCTGAGAAAAAAGTGTAGCTACTTGATGTTGGGTGGTATAGTCTATATATGTCAATTAAGTCTAGGTTGTTAATTGTGTTATTGAGTTCTATAGTTTCCTTATTTAACTTTTGTTTGGAAGATCTGTCCAGTGGTGAGAGAGGTGTGTTGAAGTCTCCCATGATTATTGTATGTTGGTCTATTAGACTCTTGAACTTGAGAAGAGTTTGCTTGATGAATACAGCTGCACCATTATTTGGGGCATATATATTTATGATTGTTATGTCTTGTTGGTGTATGGTTCCCTTGAGCAGTATGAAGTGTCCTTCTATATCCCTTTTGATTAGCTTTGGCTTGAAATCTATTTTATTAGATATGAGTATGGACACTCCTGCTTGTTTCCGCGGTCCATATGAGTGATATGATTTTTCCCAACCTTTCACCTTCAGTCTATGTATATATTTTCCTATCAAATGCGTCTCCTGTAGACAGCATATTGTTGGGTCTTGTTTTTTGATCCATTCTACTAGCCTGTGTCTCTTAATTGGTGAGTTTAAGCCATTAACATTTAGGGTTATTATTGAGATATGGTTTGTTCTTCTATCCATATTTGTTTATTGATGTTACTAAACCTGATTTGTTATCCTCTATGACTACTTTCCCCCCTTTACTGTCCTACCTCCCATTGTTGGTTTTCAATGTTGTTTTCCATTTCCTCTTCCTGTAATGTTTTGCCAAGGATTTTTTGAAGAGATGGTTTTCTAGCTGCGAATTCTTTTAACTTTTGTTTATTGTGGAAGGTTTTAATTTCATCTTCTAACCTGAAGCTTAATTTCGCCGGATACACGATTCTTGGTTGGAGCCCATTGTCTTTCAGTGTTTGAAATATGTTATTCCAGGATCTTCTAGCTTTCAGAGTCTGTGTTGAGAGATCAGCTGTTATCCTGATTGGTTTACCCCTAAATGTAATCTGCTTTCTTTCTCTTGCAGCTTTTAAAATTCTCTCCTTATTCTGTATGTTGGACATCTTCATTATAATGTGTCTAGGTGTGGATCTCTTATGATTTTGCACATTCGGCGTCCTGTAGGCTTCTAGGATTTGGGATTCTGTCTCAATCTTCAATTCTGGGAAGTTTTCTCGTATTATTTCACTGAATAGACTGTCTATTCCTTTGGAATGGAGCTCTGTGCCTTCCTGTATCCCAATGACTCTTAAATTTGGTCTTTTGATATTGTCCCATAATTCTTGGATGTTCTGCTCATGGTTTCTTAGCAGACTTGCTGAGCTGTCTATGTTCTTTTCCAGTTGAAATACTTTGTCTTCATTGTCTGATGTTCTCTCTTCTAAGTGATCTACTCTGCTGGTAGTATTCTCAATTGAGTTTTTAAGTTGGTTTATTGTTTCCTGCATTTCTAGAATTTCAATTTGTTTGTTTTTTATTACCTCTATCTCCCTGTGAAATTGATCTTTGACTTCCTGGATTTGTTTGTCAATGTGATCTTTCATTGTCTGATTTTGCTGTCTCATGTCTTCCTTGAGACTCCAGATCATCTGAAGCATATATATCCTGAACTCTTTATCTGATATTCCATCTGTTGCAGCTATTACCTCTTCTAAAGTTGAGTTGACCTGCATTGCTTGTGGTCCTTTCTTTCCTTGTCTTTTCATACTGCCCGCGTTTCTTTCTGCTTGGTGCAACTGTTGTGTTTTGAAATTTACCCCCTATTTATTTATGTTGCTCTTGTATACTTGAAAAGTCTCCCTTGCAGGTGCGGGCGGCGGCTGTGCCCCTACTCCAATTGGGGTGACGTGTCTATCACGCTGGCGGCTCTCTGGGCCTGTTCCGGGAGTGGAAGGCGGCTCTGCTCTGTACCTATTCCAATTGGGGTGTCGTGACTACAATGCTGGCAGATCGCTGGGCCTCTTCCGGGCGTGGGCGGTGGGCTTGGCTGGTGGGATTCCACCTAATGGCAGTCCCTAACCTCCCTGCTTGCTAATTAATGGCTTCTCTGAGGCGCCACGCCTTCTGTAGCTGCGGGGCAGGCCGCGCGAATCAGTTGGCCTGGATCTCCGGGGTCCTGCTGCTGGCTGTTTTGATGTTACAAGCTGTTGGAGAGTGGTGGTGTATTCTTCAGCTTTCCCGGATGGTGGCCACTGACTGCCTGGATGGAGTGTCCGCTGTTTTGATGTTGCACTCTGAAGGAGAGTGGCGGTGTATCCTTCAGCTTTCCCGGATGGTGGCCGCTGACTGGCTCGGCGGAGTGTCCGCTGTGGGGGATGGGACTGTACCGCTTCCTTCCCCTTCTGAGAACCCGTGCTCGGCCCAAGGGTCCGTGTGGGCTTGGCTGGTGGGATTCCACCTAATGGCCTTCCCTAACCTCCCTGCTTGCCAATTAATGGCTTCACTGAGGCGCCACGCCTTCTGTAGCCGCAGGGCAGGCCACGCGAATCAGTTGGCCTGGCTCTCCGGGCCCTGCTGCAGGCTGCTGGGATCCCTGGCACTCTATCACTTTGATTTTTTCTGCTTGCCCCTCCCCCAGCGCTGGCTAGCCAGGTTTTCTTTGGCTGCTACTGGGAGGAGGGGTTGGAGGTCAGGTGTCTCTGGTTTCCCCCTAGCCTGTATGGAGGCTCAGCTTGATACTCCCTCTCCCGGCAAGCCTAGGAGAGATTTTATGCGAATTCCCGCTGACTGGGGGATGAGCTGAATGACACCGACCTGTTTTGATGTCGCACTCTGAAGGAGAGTGGCGGTGTATCCTTCAGCTTTCCCGGATGGTGGCCGCTGACTGGCTCGGCGGAGTGTCCGCTGTGGGGGATGGGACTGTACCGCTTCCTTCCCCTTCTGAGAACCCGTGCTCGGCCCAAGGGTCCGTGTGGGCTTGGCTGGTGGGATTCCACCTAATGGCCTTCCCTAACCTCCCTGCTTGCCAATTAATGGCTTCACTGAGGCGCCACGCCTTCTGTAGCCGCAGGGCAGGCCACGCGAATCAGTTGGCCTGGCTCTCCGGGCCCTGCTGCAGGCTGCTTAGGATTGACAATTTAATGTTATGCATGCTTTATTAGAAATAATATCATTCCTTTATGGGACCATGGAAGAGGAAGACCTTTCTTTCTGCCTGGGACAGGGAGATACCTCAGGAAAGGATTCTCCGTAGAGTAGTGATCTCTGTTGCGATACAGGACCATGTTGTACAGAGTTAACCTGCAGTGTTGGTTCAACAGACATAATAGCTAATAAAATTTTACAATGCACAATTTGTTGTAATTGAAGTGAAAAGAACCCAGCTTTCTTGACACTCATTAAAAGACTTATATTTATTAATTAAGTCATTCAAATAATATTTGTTGAGGACTTTCCACGCTTGTGGCCCTGAACCAAGTACAAGGAACACAAAGAGAAATATCCCATGTTAGGTCCTCGAGGACCTAATGTTGTGGCAGAGAGAGCAAAACATACAACCACCTGCAGCACACCTGAAATAAAGGAGTGCTCATCTTTGCATGATAGAACATCACATTCAAAGGGACATCCATAAATTTCTGTTTCATACCTTTTTAAAAGGAAAGGTAATAGTATCCTGTCCCTTCCCGTCTTTTACATACTTCTTCCCTATTCCTTACAAGTCTCTTTGATTTTTTTCACAATGTATACAATATTTTCTCTAAGCCTTTAAAATTCTCGTGGCTATCACCTTATGAATTATGTTTTATTTTTCTGGCTCGCTTTGAATGGATCCTTTGAACATCCATGAGCCATAATGTAGGAATGGCCTTGAATGGTTTGGTGTGTCAGCTTCCTGGTTTAAAATTTGACTTGAAACTTGTGTTTAGGAAAATTCAGAAAGTTTATCCCATTTTATAATGTATTTCAGCAACAGTGAAATCTTATTGATTTGATAATCCCGCATATCATGTAATGAGCAGAACGAGCTGTCAGAAGAACAAAGGAGAGACTAGATCTCCACAAAGCTCATTTACTGAAAGAAAAAAAAAACAACAATTGTTTGACTTGAGTACTTATGCTAACATGACAGAAAATATAATAAAATTTGCTCAGCTATTACACTTTCATTTATTCCAAAAAACCATGAGTAAGTGTCTCCATGTTGAATTTACAGCATGTGTAGCCACTGTTGTGGTATAATTGGAGGAAAGATCTAGAAGTTCCCATTATTTCTAAACCACCAACACTATTCAGGAACTTAAATTCCTCTCATTAGATTTATTCCCTCAGGTAAAGCAATGGTAGATGTCCTTTTTAAGTACCTGGAGTAATTGACACAATTCTTCAGGAAGACTGATACATAAAATAGAAGTTGGCTCATAAGGACTACTTAAGACACATAAAGATGTGTCTCAGGGTAGAAACTCAGGAATAGGACCAAACAGAAAAGGTTTTGCCGGGGATGTGGAGCAGAAGACTTCTCTAAGAACAAGGGCTTTGAAGAAGCAGCTGGGAAACAGCCAGGGGACAGTATGAAGTCACAGTGGCTGTTGCTAGTTTGATTAGAAATGTGAAAAAGAAGAGAATAAACAGTAGTTAAAACTTTCTTATTTACAGCTTTGAAACAAAATGTCTCTCTAGCTTACACCAACTAAATTAACTGTTTACTCATCAAATATTTATCAAAGATAATGATTAAGCATATGAAATATGAAGTCAGGCTGACATGAATTTTAGTTCTCGTTTTACCATCCGAGAGCCAGTTATTTCTTCTTGCTAAGAATCCTTTGTCTAACCTGTAAGATAAGAATAATGTAAATATCCTGAACAGTACTTGACATAATCAAAAGTACTCATCAAATTATAATGATAGTAAATATCGTATGAGTATTTTAATTATCATGTAAAGAATATAATTTCTCAGGCTGGGGTTGTGGCTCAGTGGTAGAGCACTCGCCTAGCATATGAAAGGCCCTAGGTTAGATCCACAGCACCACATAAAAATAAATAAAGGTATTGTGTCCAATGAAAACTAAAAAATAAATTTAAAAAAGAAGATAATTTCTCATAATGTAATGGATTTTAAAAAATACCTCATTGTGTTATCAACTTGTATTTTTGGTTACAAGTATGTTATTTGTGTTTTCCCTTATGGATTCATGTCTTGTGTTCATTTTACCATTGGACTTTCTTTTTTCTTTGTGCCACAGTATGGAACCCAGGGCCACTTAACCATTGAACCAAATCCCCAGCCCTTTTTATTTTTTATTTTAAGATAGGGTCTCACTAAGTTGCCTGAGGTCTCGCTACTAGCTTCAAACTTGCATTTCTCATGCCTCAGCCTCCCAAATTACTGGGGTCACAGACATGTAGCACCACATCCAGCACCTACCATTGGACTTTTTTTTAATATATATATTTTTAGTTGTTGATGGACTTTTATTTTATTTATTCACATGTGGTGCTGAGAATCAAACCCAGTGCCTCACATATGCGAGGCAAGTGCACTTCCACTGAGCTACAACCCCAGCGCCTACCATTGCAATTTTTAAAACATTTTTATTTTATCTTTTTATATAGTTATTATATATGTGTATATAAATAATAACTATATAAAAACTATATATCTTCTACCTGTATATATATATGATCTACTTGTGGATCTAGATGCTAGTATTTTGTTGGTTGTGTATGCAGCAAATATTTTCTCCCAACTGTAGGTTACCATTTTCATTTTTAGGGTGCTTGATGAAAAAAGTCTGGAGAAACAAAATTTTAAAATCTCTTCCTTTATGCATATAAAGATATATTCTTGTAACTTCACTATCAGTATTCATTTTTTGTCTCATTCAGTGTCTTAAGTTTTCTAATCTTTACCATGTTAATCCTATTCAACTTATTAAAAAACCATTTGTTTCAAATCACCTTATAATTTTATTTGGAAAAACCATTTGTAATTATAGTTTTTAATAATGAATAAAATTTTAATTGATTTCTGAACAGCAACTTTTTATATAGCCACTGGCAAAAAAAAATGTCTCACTATTTTTTTATCACTTAACAGTAAATTCTTTTGCATTATTATATAAATAACTGATAACAGTTCTTTACTTTGATATACTTGCATCTTTCCAAACATTTGTGTTTTTCCTTATTCACTACATTGTTTAGCTTCTCAAGTACAGTGTTTTATAACAAGATTAGACAAACCACAGCTCTGTGGCCAAATTGGCTGGCACATACTTTTGTATTGCCCATGATATAAGAAAAGTTTCATTTATATTATTTGATAGTTGGAAAGAAAATCAAAGGAAGAAAATATTTCTTGCTGTGAAAATTATATCACATTCAAATTCTATACATTAAGTTTTATTGTAACACAACTGCACTTCTTTATGTTCATATTTTCTAAGGCTGCATTGAGTTGTTTGCAGAGTTGTGTGGCTCTCACTGAAGACTTGGCCGACAAAGACTAAATATTTATTGTCTAGCTCTTTCCAGAAAATTGCTGTCAATCCTCTCACAAACAAATGAGATACGTTTTGTTGGTGGTTTTGTCACAAATAGGTCTTGAATATTTTTCAAATGTGTTTTCTCCATCCAGTAAGATGATAATATGGTTTGTTCCTTTTTTAAGTTACTGTGGTAGATAAAATGTATGTTTAGATTTTGTAATAAGTCTTGCATTTCAAGGAGAAACACAACCCAGTCATGATTAATTATGGTTGCTTATACATGGCCGTGTCCATTTTACAAACATCTACCAGTAGTTTTACACATAAATTGTTCTCAAAAAGGATAGCATCCTATTTTTCCTTTCTCCTATTGTACCTATCTGATATTGAGTTTTCATGTTATGTTTACCTTGTTGAATGAGTTGGTATATAAACTCTTCATATTTTCTGGAACTATCTATTAAAACCTGAAAACCTCTTGGATAAATCCTTAGAACTGAGTGTTTTCTGCATGGAAGTAATTTTAACTACTAAAAACAATTTCTTTAATAATTAAGAATATGTGGCTTTGTACTTTGTCTTAAGTTCGTTTTATTAAGTTCTACTTATTAGGATTTATCAATTTCATTTCATCTTAAATTTATTGCATAAGATTATCTCAATGGTTTTAATCGCTGATACTCATCAAAGTTGTCAATGTTTTTGTTCAGATGTTATTAATTTTTAGTTCCTACTTTGTTGTGTTTAAACTGGTATATGTTGTGGTATACACTCTTCTAACTATCATCTTCCATGCTTGACATTCATTAAATTACCATTCAGTGTTAGGTATTTAAAATTTATTATGATTCATTTTGATTAATGTGTTATTTAGAACTTTATCCATACATTTTAAAGATATATATTTTTTATTTTTTTGCCTTGTAATTTAATTACTTTCTTGTTGACAATGTGGTTTCTACCATGTCAGTGCTCTCAAATATAATACTTGTTCTTTGATCTCATAAAATGTTGTGTTTTATGTTTTACCTTATGTTTCCAGTTCTAATGTTTTATAGGTGCTTCAGAAGACAGTGTAATTTATAATTTGGAGCACATGTGTATGTATGTGTGTGTATGTGTGAACATGCACCCATAAGTATATATGCATATTTGCTAGCTCATGTTTATTAAGGCCGTCCATCCTCACCATTATTGATTTGCCAAAATTGATGGCTATGTTGAAATCTCTCAAATGTTGATGTATTAGTTGATTTATATTCTTAGTGTATTATTGCCAATTTATTAGTTGCATATAAGTGTTGAATATATGTTTCTGATTAAAAACAAACTATTTTTACCTTTATGCATATATATAAATACAGATTATTGCTCTAAGAATGCTATTTGTCTTAAGCCTCTTTTTTCTGATGTATCCAAGATTTCATTTTGCTGGTGTCTGCTTAATAAGTTGTTTTGATTATTTACTTTTAGAATTTTGTAGCTTTAGACATTAATGCATTTCTTGTCAAGTTTATGTAGGCACAATTTTCTAAACCCAATCTATTTTAATTGATTGTAATCCATATATGGTTATTGCAATCAATTATATATTTGTACATCTATTATGTAACTTTTTATTTTTAATTGCTCTGATTTTTCCTTTCCTTCTTTTTATCCAAAATAAATTGAAATTTATTTTGTTTATTTTTTCTTATTCTTATTACATTATTTCTATCATTTTGTATGACATTTTATTTTTATCATTAAACTTCTAATATAACCATAGATACTTTTCTTAAAATATGATTATTATTTTATTTAGAACTGTGCATCTTTTAATTTAAAATACGAGTTAAAGATTTTGATTCCCAGCCATACATATTATTGCTATAAAACAGTTATTTTCTTCATTATATACTTAAATTAGGTATAATTTTTATTGGGATTTCTATTTTATTATTATTTTATATAGACAGTGTTTAACTTTACATGTTTACCTTTTCATTGTTCCTCACCATTCCTCCTTGCAACTTAGAGCTTCTCTCTGGAATTATTTTTATTCTCCCTGAATTGTATCCATTCTCAGAGGTACATCAGCAATAAACTCTCAGTTTCAGCTTACTTAAAATACCTCTTCATTGCCCTTGTTCTGAAACAATACTTTCCCTGAGTCTATAAATAAATGCTGCCATGGATTTTCAGAAATTCAAATATGTCATTCCACCATCATACAGCATGTAATTCCTTTTTTATTTCCTTAAACATTTTGTGCATAGTTATTTCATTTTGTTTGTAATCACTGAAGTCCTGCAGGGCTATGCCTGGCAGTTTTTGTTTATCTGAATCTCATTGTTTCCACTGTATTTATTCAGTAATCTTTGATTGAGAGCTTATTGATCTCACATCCCAAGTTGAACTGCTTTCTTCCAGAGAAAATGAACACTGGATTTTCCTGGAAGGCAAAGGGAAAACCAAAAACTTAGGTACCCTGAGCTGCAATCTAGCAATCTAAGTTTAGTCAGAGAGACCAAGTGCGGACAGCACCCAGCACCCTAGTGCTGGTGATCTCACAGTGCTCAGACTTCACTCCCAGCCCCTGGGCTGTACCCTTGGGGATTTCCTTGATGTGATTCAAACCCTTCAGTGCAATAAAAGTATTTGCATGAAAAATTTAGTTGTTTTGAAATTAAAGCTCCCTTCAGAGTATCCAGTGGACTCTTTTCATTTATTTTCTGTGAGTTCTCAAAATGTATGGAATAAATTAAGAAAGAAAAAAATACTGCCCAAAGAAAGCCCTGTCTAAAATTCTGTGACCCTAAATGTTGCAGAAAACAGGCTAAAAATGGAAAATGAGCTTGAAATGTTAAAAACAAGTCCCTTATATTGAATAAAAGTTCCTGGGACACAGTTACCCAGGTTTAATCATGCCAGTGGTTTCTTAAGTTCTACTCACTCAGCCCAAAAGGCACTCACAACAGTACATGATATTCAGTAGTAAATTTTCAATATTGGTTCTAGGTCAATGTACAACAGTGATAAGTTCTTTTTTAACTAGTATTTTTATACCTCTAAAATATTCAGGGTGAATTATTATGCACACATGAAAATGGAGATCAAAGGAAAAATGAAACATGAATTTTTTTTGCACTGACTCAGGACCTCAAATTTATACATGATTTGTTTAACTTCAGGAACCGTCAGAGGATTGAGAACATGTAGATTTATTTTTTTTTATTGGTTGTTCAAAACATTACAAAGCTCTTGACATATCATATTTCATACATTAGATTCAAGTTGGTTATGAACTCCCAATTTTACCCCAAGAACATGTAGATTTAGATTTTTATTTTGGGGAATACTGAAAGAAACAGAAATGCTATTCATGGCATGAAATTTGTTAATTTTTATAAGCAGAACATCTACTACTCCAAAGACTAAGGAAAATTCATCTTGAGTGTTATTCTTATGCTTCTTTCTTACAAGGAAAAAAAAATTGTCCAGGCACATGACATGCCTTTTTGCTGTTATCATCAAATTAAGAGGATATTTAGTTAGTTTGCATTATGAAAATTTGCTAGACTGTTCACTCATTCAGGTTAGATGAGAGGGCTTAATGTTTAGGTGGTGTTCCTGGCTATGAACAAGAATTTTATAGACACAAGGTCAACCATAAATTGGCCAGGGCAGATCTTCCAGGACAGGTACTGTTATATCTTAACATTTGATGAATTATGCACTTACTTCTATCTTCTTGGTTTGGGAAAGTCACTTTCATTCTGGCTGTCTATGACTTTGTGCCAGTTCTTAACGTTTGAGTCACTTTGTGCAATAACTCAAATGTTGCCTTCATTTGGCCTAATTTTATGTTTTGAAATCTTATTCCTTGATGTTTTTGTTTTTGTTTTGTTTTTCCTCTTTCTTGATGTTTTCCAAACCATCTGAGAATTCCCACCATTTCATTTGGAAAGCCATGTTCTCTATTTAGGGTCTGTTACATTATGTGCTATTAATTCAGTTTAGCTTAATGATATTAGTGACTGCTTTGTTGACTCTAACGTTACTTCCTAGTTGAAAATGCCTTACCTAAAAAATTGACACCAATTTTTAATTTTGTCTATGTAAATACCCACACAGAGAAACATATACATATGCTCTAAGTGTGTGTAGTACAAAATGATGTTGTGACATATGTACACCTTGTGAAGTTATTACCTGAGCCAAGGAAATTGATATCTACATCATCTCACATGGTTACCTATGTGTGTGTATGGGTGTTAAAATTATCTGAAATACACACATTAAAAATGTGCCACTGATATTTTAAACAGGATGATGTCATGAAAGGCCCATGTCAGAGAAAAAAAAAGTTTTAATAATTTATTGAAAAACTAAAAAAAATAAAATTTCTGTCTTATGGTAAAAATGGGTAAGTCACTTTTCAAAGTCAGCAGAATAGTTTCTTCAAAGCCTTCTTTCTTTCAAGAAAATTTCTAAATCTTGGATGGGCAATCCTTTCCTGAGGTTCTGTGGTTGGATTCTATTCATCTTTATTAATCAAATTTTTAATATTTATTTTTTATGTGCCTGCAAACCATATTGAAGATAGAAACTAGCTGGCTCACTGGATCTTTGGTACTTAACAATCTCTCAATAAAAGTTTTCTTTATCAATAAATGATAATAGCGACATTGGCTTCTACCTAGCAATGTAAATATAAATAGCATTATGGGAGTGAGATGATATTTTCATGATGTTAAGTAAAATTAAAATGTAGCTCATTATCAATTGAGAAACAAGTGCCTTAGAGAAGATATATGCATACACATGGTAGGAATTCATTCATTTAGACAGCATTCATTTGAAATTTGTAGCCATTTAATAAAGACTGGGAAACTATATTTGCTCCATGAGGAATCATTTGTTAAGTAAATAACATAAATTTGGAAAAAGACTGGGTTAAGCTACTTTGGGAAACCAGCTATATTTTAGAGCATAAAATTCTTCAATTATTCGTATGTTTAATTCATTGCTATTGAAAAATGATTTTAACCTGTTCATTATTCTCCTTTTGCTAGAGCTTCCACTTACAAGCAGTAATAATGGCTCCTTGAAATTTCAAAAGCATTTCCATGTCTACAAAAATATTGCATAACCCAATGTTCACTATTAAGGCCTTGTCTTCTCTTTTGGTCTCAGTTGATATATCACAGGCTCTCATGGTACTCAATTCTCACTACTATTAGAAAAGATAGCATGTTGTCCTTAATTATTTGTAACATACAGTCATAATTTTATATAATTAATAAAAGAAGCCAGCATGCTAACTTTTCTAACTGTGATAGGAATCAAGGGTAAGGAGGGAGTGGAGGATCAAATAGAACAATACCTACAGCTAAAATTGATGGAACCTACTGAATGAATACACAATGAAAGATGAGGATAAGGATGGTGCATATAGCTCCAGGGTTTTTGGCTAGGATGACAGTAAATGATGGCTCTCATTCTAAATCACAGGACAGACAACAAGAAGAGAAAGTAGGTTGGATGAGACCTAATGGATTCATCTTTGAGCTTTGATGAGGTCTCACTGGGTAGATAGGGAAAAGTCTCCAGTAGATAATGATAAAGACCACTCAGGCCTAACGGTGTTTTCATTGCAGATAAGAGTCTGGGAGACATCATTGTTTTACTAGTAGTTTGAGTTATGGAAGTGTATAAGGTCACTCATGGAGAGCATGGTAAGAAGAGAATGAAAGGCCGATCCTTAGGAATTGCTGATATTTAGTAGTTAATAGAGAATAACCAGTAAATAAGATTGAAAAGGGAGCATAGAACAATAGTGGGAAACCAAGGACACAGCAAAGAAGGAAAGACTTTCAAAAATCAGTAGGTATAAATCATGATACGCTACAGGTGATCTTTCTGTAGAGCCATTTCATTAGAAGGGTAGGAAATGTCTGAGTAGAAGGAACTAATGAAAGAGAGAAGAAAAAAAAAAGATATTTTCAGTTTCCAATGTCTTACTGACAATTTTGTTTAGTCTCATTATACTATCATGTTTCTTACAAGAGACAATCAGTTTCATGTGACACTAAATCCAAACTCACAAATTATACGAGTACTACTACCATCAGAAACTTTTAGTGTATGGCAGACATCTGTAGTTTCCTAATAGTTAATATTGCTTCATTTATATTAATCATTGGCACCAATGTTCTTTAATGATGCTTTGTGTATACTGGGATTCAGATCATAATGTTTCCTGAAAGAGTGGCATTATGGTTTGGATCTGAGGTGTCTCCCAAAAGCTCATATGTTAGACAGTTGCAAGAATTTCCAGAGGTGAAAATGATTAGGTTGTGAAAGCCTTTACCTACTCAGTGGATTAATCCAATGACCATGGGTTGAGTGGGTGATAAATATAGGCAAGGAAGTGTGGTTGGAAGAAGTGGGTCACTGGAGGCATGCCTTTGGGGTTTATATTTTGCCCCTGAGTAGATCTCTCTGCTTCCTTGTTGTCATGTCCTGAGCATGTTCTTCTGCCAAACCCTTCTATCTTTATGTTTTGAGACCAGGACAATGGAGTTGGCCATCTGTGAACTGAGACCTCTAAAACCATGAGCCCCAAGTAAACTCCTCTTCTATGTTGTTCTTGTCAGGTCTTTTGGTCCCAGCAACAAAAAAGCTGACTAGAACAGGTGGCATTCATGACCAATACATAAGACATTAACTTATTATTAATATTTTTTACTATATTTACTGTATGTATCCTGGATTCAATTCTTTTACTCTGGTTCAAGCCAACAAATGGGTTGGTAAATTTTTAGCAACCATTCCATTTGCACTATTCTGCATAATGTCTTCTTGCGCTCCTTCTAGCCCTAGATACAGTTCAGGCTTTTCTGATGCTTCATTTCTTATAACGATAATCTAGTTCCTTTCTGAGCCCGTATTCTTCCACATTTTTTAATTGTGTCTAGGATTTTCTTCTCTCCTACAGCTGAAATTCCAGAAGCAGTTTAAAACAAATAATCTCAGAAGGATTTTTGTTTACCTATATCTAGAAAATTTTAAATTCTGGGGTTATTTTTAATGAAATTTGATATTCTTAAAGTAGAAATATATGCTGCTTCTTACAAATTCAAAATAAGCTAGCAAGCACTATAATTATTTTTGATTTAATGTTTTTATTGTAAATTAATTTTAGGTAAATGTGATTATTAAAGTATCCCTTAATTTATTTGCACTGACACAAGTGGATCTCGGAAGACTATAAAGATATACTGTCGATAAATCATGAAAAATAATTATTAACCCACAACACAGAAATGAATAGCAAAAGAGAATTTATTTGGCCATGTTTAAAATCAAGGGATTTAATTACTTTCGGGCAAATGATTGACAAGCAGACAAGTAAATGGATATCTTAAAAATATGTTTATCTCTAAAACATAGTGTCAGTATAAACTTTCATATTTTAGTCTCTTTGTGAGCCCACTTTCAACTGTTTTTTGAACAATTATTCATTTGAGCAATGTTAGGTTTTTATTGTGAGGATAATTTTTATAATGTTCTTGGGATTTTGAGTGTGAAATTTAGTAATATAAGTAAAATATCTAAATAATTGTCTTCACCTTTTTTTGGCTCAAACATCTATTGGGATGTAGTAATTTCATTCCAGAATTAAATAGCTATGAAACCTAGAAGGCTGTGAGTTTTGCAGCTTATTATTACTATTAAACATGTAGCAATATTAGATTAGTCATATGTTAATGCCATAGTATGCATTATAGTTATAAAGTATGCAAAATAAAATCACTTGTGTGTTCACATAAAGGGATAGACCTGATCATAAGCTTTTCAGTACAAAATTTAGCAGCATCTCTTATGAATCAGTTTTCTTTCTGTCATGTCATCAGAGGTTAAATAGAGAATTTTGAAATATATTATACTTGACATAGTTTAAATAATAGAGTAGCTTTTTATTAATTTCCTTAGAGACTCATTCCAGATTTGGGAATGCATGTGAGGTTTGTTTTCACTTATAAGTATACCTCCACGTTCGACAAAGGACTTTTCCCGAAATGAGCTACGTGATCTTTTAGCACCAGTCTGTGAAAGAAAATTGATAATAAAGAAATACCTCATTACTTTTGAGATTTTTATATTGTATATATGTAGCTTGGTAACTGAGTCCTATAAGAAGATGAGTATTAACCGAATTTGGTGTATCTGTCATTGCCCCCTTGCCAAAAATCTGTGGAATAGTTTGTAATTGCCATTGTTTGGGTTATTACAAAAACCAGAACTGATAAGGCTTAGCTGTTTGCCTAGTGTGCTGCACTTCACATCACTCTGGTGAATTAAAATTGCATTCACATATCTTTGCTTATCAGGTTTATTTATCTGTCAGGGATTGAGAAAGGCAGTATGCTCTCAGTATGTGAAACCTTATAACAAGCGGGTTGGAATTGTAACAATTACTTTAATGTTATAGTGCAAATGAATGAATATATATATATATATATATATATATATATATATATATATATATATATATATATATTTCTATTATCTATCTGTCTTCTAGCTAAAATTTATTCCTAGAGGAAAATACTGGGTTTTTTTTTCAAAATGATCTTTGTCATATTTTGTCAAAGCTTTAAATATGATTTAATTGGATTACCTAAAGCACAAATGTAAAACTGCAGGAAATAGCATGTTTTCTTTTCCTTTGTCAAATATATGTAATTCTTAGATCCAAATCTACAATAGGATTGTTTGCTTGACTGTGTTTATAGACAGACAGTACAAATAGACTGCATTAAAGTTTTAATTTTCTCCCAAAGTAAATACTCTTTATAATATTTCAACTCTTAGGCTGCAGGTTTCTCACCTACAAAGCTCCCAAGCTCCCTAACAGGCATATCTGATGAACTTTCGAATTTTCATTTACCCGTGATGTGTCAATCCATGCATATATATGCATCTTTAAAAAATCCCGTGACCACTAAAAATAGTCATTGTCACAGACCACACAGACCCACTCCTATTCTGATGCTACTACACCAGGAGGTAATTTTGGTTTGGTAGATTTTAATTTGGGAGTTCAGATTTTAGGGTCACAGACCAATTGAGAGGAATGTTCAGAAATTTCCAATGTACCCTTGTGTCCACCCTCAACCGTATACACATATGCACAGCCTCTCACATTATTAGCCTCCCACACCAAAGTAGTACATTTGTTAAAATTAACAAACCTACGATGACACTTCACACTCACTCAAAGTCCATGGTTTACTATAGGGTTCACTCTTGTATATTCTACGGGCTTGGACAAATGTATAATGACATGTATCCATCACTGTGTGTTCATACAGATATTTATACGGTCCTAAAAATCCTATATGCTCTCATAATTCATCCTAGGAAGTGATTTGGGAATTTGGAATTATTCTACACCTCTTGTATTTGTCCAACATCTTGTATTAATAAAGTTTATTTATTATGGTAATTCTGTTGATTTCCTATTTCAATTTGTGGCTAATGGATTTTTCATGTTATACGCAAAAAAATTGTGTTCTTTTTAACCACCATCCACTTTTATTTAATTAAATATTTTTTTTTTCATTCAAAAATCTATAAATGTGGTATTATTGAGAACCTGTCCTAGATAGTCAAATCTTGAACAATTATATATTGTCATCAGTCCCGTGGTGGGCAACTCATTTTTCATTGGCAAAGTCCTTTGAGTGCTGATCATGAACTATCTTCTCTGCTGGTTACTATGAACTTTGTATTCTAAGGGACTTCTGTGTTTTCGGTATTGACTGGTCTTTGTTTTCCACAAAACAATTTATAGTTCATTTTCAGATAACTATACATATGGTATTTGTATTTTAATTAAAAAGACTGTTGTTATGTCTGATTCTTATAAGCAGAAATTCATTATAAGGACACTTCTCATTTCCTTGAAATGTTCCCTTTCTGTTTTTCCAGGGTTCTTAAATTGCAAGAGCCAGTTAAATTATGTGCTTTGGGGAGTTAATTTTTGGCACCATATGTCTCTAAAAATGATTTAATTTTATCTAAAGTATGTTTCCAATGATATTTATGTTCTGTAATGCACAGAGACAATTTAAGAAATTTTAAAAGAAAAAACACACTAGTCTATTATTATTTCAACACAATAGCATACATACAATGTGTGGATAAGCTTAAAATTTTGTTATTTAGATTAATATATTCTTCATAGAGCTCTGTAGTTGCCTTTTGAAACTATGAAATTCAGATTCCCATGAAAACATTTTATGTATGTTAATCTTTAATTCTGTATGAAGTAATTTATGAAAGTACTACCCAGTAACTGTATTAATTGTGTGTGTGTATATGGAGGGGTAGATAGATATACCAAAAATATTAGACAATTTATTAAGCATCCAGAAATAGTAATTCTTTCCTTATTGTAAACTTAGTTAACATTTTGAACATTTATTGTAGGTAAAAATCACATTTAGTGCATACATAACAAACATCTTGTACAAAGAAGCCTGTGTTTATATGTTAGCAGATGGTCAAGTGTAATGGAACACTCTTTTAAAAACTAGATTACAATAAATTCTCTAAAAGAAAATAACCTCAAGCCACAAAATGGTGTGGATGCCTTTTTGCAGAGGCCAGCTTGATTTAGTTTTTTCATGTTTTAATAAAAACACTAAATGTGCAGTAGGCTAGAGTATGTATGAATTATAAGTATATATGTGTATGATAAATTTCCTGTACCTTCATAATTTTGGTGAATCTGGACATTTGCCCTGTATATTAAAACATGTCTAGATGCACTGAACACCTCTCTCAGATGCTTCCAAATATTTCCATTCTTTTTCCAACAAGTTAACCACTCATCTTCCATAAGTGTTTCTCGTTCCATTTTCATTTTAATACAATTTTTATGTAGTCATCAAGTTAAAATATAAAGTATCTTTTCAGTTTTTATTTCTATAGATGTAATACTATATGTAATACTTGCAATTTTAGTGTATCATTTTAAATATACTACAATGTAGTTTTTCATGACTCCAGAGACAAGATTGTTTGTAAATCACAAGATTGTAAATTTTCACTATTGTAAGAGCTGCTGTAAATTAACATTATTTCATATGTTTCCTTTAGAACATAGTGGAAAGGTTTTCTAAAGTAGTCTTTCTCATACTTCAGCACATATTAGAATCTACTAGAGATTTTGTTAAAATTCGTTGCTGGGCCCTAGAGTTTCTGGTTTGGTAGATATGAATGACACTATCTCTGACAAGTTCTGAAGTGGTACTGAACCTGATGGTTTGGGAACCACACTGAGACAACTGCTGATCCAAGGTGTATAGACCCAGCTTAGTTGCTGGATCAAAGGGACAGCAAATTTTCAATATAAATAGCAAATTGCACTCAAAAGTCTGTGTCACACTGTATGCAAATTTGAACATTATATGAGTTTAATTTTCTTCTATATCTTTACTAATATTTCTGGTGGACAGACTTTTAAAAAATATTAGTCAATCTGATAAATATGAGGTAAATATATTTGTACTCTTCTATTAGAGTTAACATGTTTTCAAATATTTAAAAAATGTTTCTTTTTCTGTGAATTGCCTGTTTGCATAATTCAACCATTTTTCTGGTGTGTTGATTGCATTTTCTTGTTGATTTGTAAGGGCTCTTTATATGTTAAAGAAATTCTTGCCAGAACTTCATTGGTAGTATTTTCTCTAAATCTGTGGTTTGTTTCTGTGTTCTAATTTAACTATTGTTAAGTTTTTGATAAGATTAACTTAGTTCCATTAGAATTTAATATTTTATTTAAAAATTCTTCCCTTCCTCAAGATCATAAAATTACTTTCTTATATTTTCTACCCAAATTTTAAAAGATGAACTTTCTTTATTTTAATCCATCCCGCTTTTATGTTGGTATATATTATGAGCTAAGGATCTCACTTTATTTTATTTTGCATAGAGATAATTACACCATCCTTTCTACACTGATTTGTGATGCTATCTCTGTCATATATCAAATATCTATATTTTATGTACATGCATCTGTTTCTCAGCTGTCTTTTATGTTCAAATGCTCTGTTTATGCATTTCAATGCTGATATTACTCTTAGTTCCTACAGCTTTAAGATGTTTTATATATTACATAGCAAATTCTTTGAGCTTGTTCTCCTATTTCACAATAGTCTTAGCTATCCACAGTCCTTTGTTCTTCTCTATGAATTTTAGATCAACTTCCATGAAACGTGATGAGACTGTAGACAACTGTATACAAAGTCATATGTCCATGACACTCTTTTCTCACACATAAAAGCATTATACCTACATTTTTTCATTCCTTATTTTATATATTTCAAAATATATTCATAACTCTGTGCAAATTCCTGCACATTTTTAAATAATTTAAACCTAGCTACCTTACTTTACATTTTTTTGCCACCTTACATTTTATTTTTTGGTTATGAATGGAATTTTTCCTGTAACAATTCAAAATTTGTTATGCTGACTTCTAAAAGTGTTGGGTTTTTTACAATTTTTTTATTGCAGTATTAGGAATTGAACCCAGGGCCTCATGCATGTACTACTGTGCTATACCTCCATCTCAAAATGGTGTGTGTGTATGTTTTAATACTGATCTTATGTGCAGAAAAATTTCTACACTCTCATTACCTCCAATTGTTAATTTATAGATCCTCTTGAATTTTCCATAAGCACATTCATCCTAACTCTTATACCTATACATTTTTATTATATTTTCTTATTTCTTTGGCCAACAACTGTAATAAAATATTTAAGAGCAATATTGATTCCTAATATCCTCACTTTATTTTCCCTGTGTAAGAATATTTTTTAACTCTCTGTAATAAAATATTTGGTGGAAATTTTTGATTTATGCTATTTACCAGGTTAAACCTGGTCTGTTCTATCTGTTTAGTAAGTCCCCCCGACTCCATGGGTAATATGTGTATTTATTTATTTATTTTTATTGATTTAAAAAAATAAATGACAGCGGAATGCATTACAATTCTTATTACACATCTACAGCACAATTTTTTATATCTCTGGTTGTTTATGAAGTATGTTGACATCAATTTGTGTCTTCATACATGTAACTTCGGATAATGATGTCCATCACATTCTACCATCCTTGCTACTCCCCTGCCCCCTCCCTTTCCCTCACACCCCTCTACCCTATCTAGAGTTCGTCTGTTCCTCCCATGCTCGCCCTCCTTATCCCACTATGAGTCAGCCTTCTTATATCAGAGAAAACATTTGGCGTTTGTTTTTATCTGTTTAGTAAGTTTTAAGAAATATTTATCTCGTGATCACTGTCTGCAGATATGTGACATTTGGGCTTTAACCATAACCACTTGTCTAAAATAGTTGTTGTCATAACCAACTATTAGATCTTGCATCCTGTCCATCATCTTCAGTATTTTACACTGTTTGTTGGTTTTGAATATCTATTGTCTCTGGTGTGTGTATGTGTGTGTGTGTGTGTGTGTGTGTGTGTGTGTGTGTGACTGTGACTTCCTAGGCACTGGTTGTTGTCTTAAAGAAGGCCTTCAATTCTTCCTGTTCCTGGTTCTTCCTTTTCAAGGTTATTAGTTGTAGATTTCTTTTCCCAAAACTCAGGTTTTTTTTTTATTGACCTTTTTCTTTTTAATTTGGTCCTCAAAGAAATTCTCTACTTAAGTGACTTTCATTAATACTTACAGATGGATAAATTTGGTCTTGGTGGCTCCCCTAAGCTAGAATGCAGGCTACTGAACATAGACTTAGGACGCAAAGATGCTGTTCATCATTTAAGTTGAGGACGTGGAAAACGTTACCATCCAGCTTTCTTTGTTTACACAGGTTAAAGAGCTCCCACTTGTAAAATTTCCTGCACTTTAAGGAATTCCTCTAAAATATACCTATTAAATGACTTTTATTGTATGTGTGGCTACTATCATATTAATTTTTTATTTTCTCATGATCTACATTCAAAGAGTAGTTCCACGTATCCTAGAGTCCTGTGATAGGGAAGTGAGTCTATTGAGAGCTAAGCTAGGCCTAAGTAATGACAACTTTGAACTAAAATGAGCACTCCAAAAAAATAAAATAAAATAAAGTAGTATTTTGCTGTGAGGAACTATTTTATGAGATATCCGATTCCACTCGGTGAGGTTAAAAGAGTTCATCCTACAGTCACTCTCTTGAAATCTATTATTTCTGGCTGAAACCTATGAACTTTTATTGTCTTGCTAGTCTGTTATCCAATTTTTGAACAGAGTGGGTCCCTACTTACTTTTGTCTTGAGCATTCTGTCACAATAATCTCCAAGCACAATGTATGTGGATAAAATTTTGTCATGTATTTCTTGCTGATATCTGACAGGGGTAGACAGGCATTCATTTTTCATTAAAATCTGTTTTTAAGGATGCTCTGTGGCCCAGGATCTACAGGCCTTTTGCTTCTGAATGTCTTTATGACTACTCTTAATCTAGAGGTGACTGCTAAAAAATCAGAGGGAGACAAAGGAAAGCCATTGTAAACTCAGATTGATGTGTGTGATATCATAATTAAGAATTTGAACTTTAAGTTAGAAGAATATAAACTAAAGGTGGTTAAACTCTTCAAAATACAGATTTCTCCACTGCAAACTGGGTTTGTTTTTATTTTTATTTTTTTTTTAAAAAGAATCTGTCAGTAAATTCAACAAGTTCACAGTGAATACAATCAACCTGTCCCCTATCCCCAACCTAGCACTTTTAAAGAAGAAAATCTTTAAGCTTTCTGGTCATGTTTTAATATGAGATAAAGTATAGAGTCACAAAGTTTTTTTCAACATGTGTATGAGATTATTCTCAAGAATGTCTATCATGATTGCTTTTTTTCTGTTGTTATTTAGTTACCCCTTGATGGCAGCTTCTTTACCCATTCCCACAGTTTAAGACTAAAGTAATTTATAATTTAAATAGAGGCCTGTAATGCACCTTATTATTAAGACAAATTTAATTAATATTATTTAATCACTGAAGCATGCTTCAGGTAATAGAGGACCACCACTCTATTTCTATGTGTCATTTCCTAACTCCTATACCCTCTGCCTCTGTTACATTAAGTGAAGTTTTAATATGATCTCATGTATTTGTGAACATTTCTAATGAGTTAAATTTTTCAAATGTCATATGAGTATATCAGGATGCAACATACTGTCCAATTTGGCTTATATTACAGAGAAAAAGTAAAAATAAAAAGCTTGCCAGGATTTCTCTTTGAAAGTAATGCAGTAATCTTTAATAGCCTAAATTATCTTTAAAAAAAACACACCCATAAGCTTATTCTAGATAATGTAGTTCAACATTTAGTAAGTTGAAAGACCTATGTTTTTCATGGGTATTTTTGGTCCTAAATTAAGCCAATTAACCAAAAATAGAGGCTTCATCTTTCTATGACCTGAACATAAATATATATACATGTCAGTCAGCTTTTCATCACCATGACCAAAATCCCTGACAAGAACAATTTAAAGGAGAAAAAGTTTCTCTGGGGCTCTTAGTATCAGAGGTTCAGTCTGAAATCTGTGGAATCCTTTACTCTGGGCCTGAGAGGAAGCAGAACATCATGGTGGAAGAAAGCTGCTCAGCTCATGGTAGCTAAAAAGAGGAGAGAAAGTGGAAAGTCAGGGACAAAAACAATTCCCCAGAGCATGACTCTCTGTGACCTACTTCCTCCAGACACACCCCACCTGTTCACGGTTACAAGCTGGTAATTTCATCCAAATTATTAATCACTGTTGAGGTTAGAGCTCTCATAATCTACTCATTTCACCTCTGAACATTCCTGCAGCCCTGCCAGAACGTTTTGGGGGACATCTCATACCCACATCCTAACACATGTTTTGGTTATAATAATGAATACTTGAGGATAATGATGATAAACAATTCACATGCAGTGCCAAGTGTTTAAAATAATTATATTTAAATGAGCTGTCTTATTGAAATATAGGTACAGAAGATTTCTCAAATCCATACATTGACTGTTGAAGTTTTACAAAGAATCCCACACACATAACCCAGATCACAACCCAGAACATAACATAAAGTTAGCATATTCTTAACATGTTTTTAGTCAAATATCAAAAGATTTCTATGAACCTTGTTGGATATCAAGTGTTTGGTGAATTCTCTTAATTTTTACAGTCTGAAAAATATACCAAGCAATTATCCACATTACCAAAAAAAAAAAAAAAACTGTTTTCAGTAAATTGAATGTTAGGAGTTTTAAAAAATTGTTTTTATAGTTAATTTTATTAAATTTATTCCATTGAAAATAACCTTATTGTAGTAATTCTGTATGGTATTGCTAAGCTAGCTGTTAAAGAGCAAAAAGTGCATTGCTTTGGTTAAACTTCCACTGTTTTGGTTTTTACATTAAATTTGAGAGAGAGAGAGAGAGAGAGAGCAAGCGAGCACACTGCATGGGGGAACTCTTTCTTTCACTATAGAGATCAGTATGAAACATTCCATTGCTAAACATTGCGCCCACTGTATTCCCATGCAGTGACATGTTTCCATGTCACATGGTCAGAGGGAGGTAGAGTAATAAGGAGTTCTCGCTGGAAATTTCTTTCCTGTTATTGTTCTCCCTCCACAGTTGATGGCAAAGTTAATTCTCTCTAGTTTTGTCATGCTCTAAAGCACACATTGCCAGGCAATGGTAAGCTTTATGAGGGGGGGGGGGGGAGAAAGAAACCACAATGTCCATCAAAGTCTTCAAGTTACATTTTTTAAACTTTGGCCTGACCTGATGTGCCATTCAAAAAAGCTTCAAAAGATTATTTTTTAAAGAAAGGTTCAATATGTCCCGAGGCTATCGGTTTTGAGTTAAACTGGGTGAAGTAGAAATATTTTACTCATCAGCTTTGCAGTCACAGAGTTTGCCTCGGCTAGAACAAAACTGCTGAGGCATTTAGAGAAAATTAACCCCCCATCCTGGCGGCCAGATGTGACTGGTTTCTGATGAATGCACATGAGTGGGCTGAAAAATCAAGGGAGTGTGAAATTCCTGTCAGGTCCGTACAGAGCAGAATGGGCCATTGACTGCTTTCTATATTTCCCTCCATCATTCTTCTTGAACACTGCCATTAATTTCCTCTCCTCCTCTGACTTGTGTTTTTTTTTTTCCCTCCCTCTTGCCTTTAGCTCTGTCAGCTGCAGAGAAACATTCACAAACAGTGGCAGGAGTACTTCAGACTGGTGGTCCTCTTCAGCCAGACACAGCTGGACAAGTTCCAGGCAGAATCTCAGGAGGGTATTCAGAAAATATTAGCTGTGCAGGTAGGTGATTGCAGGGAAGTAGGAAAGATCATTCTGATCTAGATTGAAAAGCAAATGATGGGTAGTGTGATGAAGCATTAAAACCATATCCCATCAGAGTTTTATAAATTTTTAACCTCTTTAATAAACTGGGATTGCATGAAGGATGAATTCAGTAACTTAGCACATGCACCATGCATACTTTGGGGGAAAAGGGAGATTTGACTTATTTCTCACAAACCTCAGAACAGATTTTTATACATACATTTGGCATAAGTGTATTTTTTTTTCCTTTCAAATCTTCAGGCTTTGCAGATGCCATTTCGGCTGTTGAAAAGATGTTGACAACAGTTACTTGGCGACACTGTTGTGCAAAATCTGCTTCAGTGAAAACCTTCTTATGTTTATTCTGTTTAACGATTGTCTTTCCTTTTTTACTTTGCAAGAGGCTTGTCCTGCCATGCAGATTTGGAGATAGACTCTGTTTGAAAAATAAGCCATTTGGGACCAGCATGAAACTGTGGTTCTACAAGCATGTGACATTTTGCCATCTTTGTTTCTGTAAAAATATTTAGTGAATCAACTGCTTTTAAGAAGGAAATATTTTAGAAATCCCTGTGAAGACTATTACTGCAATATTTCTTAAAATATTTCAAATGAATGTTTTGCCACTTCAAATGTTGAAAGATCTGTCAAACATGACCTCACAAAGGAAAATATCACAACTTTGTCTTATAAAAAATAGAATACCTATTCTATGATAAACAAAAGTAATATCACATGCTCTTTAAAAACCATTTTCGATAACTTACAATATAAGCAGTGAATGCCAAACTCCAAACCAAATCTTTTTTTTTTTTAACATTTTCATTACACATGCACGTTATGGTGCTTTTACTACAAATAAGGAAAAGTGCTTTGCAAAACATTTCTGAAGCTACTAAGCTATTTCAAATTTCATTTTCACTGATGTCTATTTTCTTCTGATGATGGCACAAAGCATGTGTGTTCTATATATGGTTTCCATTGATGATGGATTATAACAAAAAGTTTTAAAAATAGAAAATTAAAAGAAAGCTTTTAAAAGGGAGTGATTAACACATGTAGGTTAACAAAAATTTATATACAAACTTGAGTATAAACTACAATTTCATTAATTTAGAAGTCAGGAGCATTTTGTTTTCCTTAAAAAGTCTGTTAACATATAATGCATTAATAATTATGTGGTGGCTATGGCTTGTGATTTCCTTTTAAATATTCACAGGTTATCTGCACATTCTGATTAGTCTAAGAAAAAGCTCCATACTTCTGCCCAAATATAAATGCTCTTAAAAATCTTACAAATAATCAGTTTTCACTGTGAATTATGATGTATTTTTTTAAAATACTGAAAATGACATTGGAATATCTGAGTTTTTAATCCATAACCTTCAACAATATTTATTCTGATTTTCATTAGAAATTCACCAACATATTCTTTACCCAATTTGGTTTTAAATTGCTTATTTTTATGGCTATTACATACAATGGAAATTAAGGGACAGACTAGGCTAGGTGGGAACATCTACCTGGCATCTAAAGACACAGCAGCCAGCTTGGATTTTGTTTAGGAAACTTGAGGAGCAAGGAGTTAGTGTCTTCTTTTCTTATCTTCAAGAAATACCATTAATTTAGTCTTTAATAAAAATGTAAAAAGCAAGTCTCAGGATCATGCTACAAAACTGTGCAGAGATGTGCAATCCTCTGGGTGGGAGTGGGGATGGAGTCTAAAACATTTCAGCGTGGTGCACACTGACCTAGGCGCCCCAGCTGCTACTAGCCTTCCCAGCCCCAATCTCCCTCCACATTAAGTCCTTCAGTCTCTTTCTGCCACTGCAAACTTCTCACTCATCATGACACTTGCTGTTTAAGCCTTTCTTTCTCTCCTATGAGCAAGCTCTTCTTTCTGTAGTACTCTTCTTTGTCTTATTTGTTAAAGAACGCCTGACCTAATTCAATCACCTGGCCTACAAAGTTCCCTGAGTCCTTCCCCCACCTGCCATTGCCACATGAATCAATTTCTGTCTCCTTGGACCTCCTGCTGCACATTGGACATATCACTATATTAGAAATGTATTTCCATCTGCTAACTTGCCCTGCTTGTGGACAAGTGCTCCTTTCTAGAAGTTACTAAGCTCTTTCAGGGCCTTACTCCACGAGTGATACCCATTCAGTTCTCCCTCAGTTGTTTTTAGGGTGGAAAGACGCTAGGTAACTAAAGGAATTTGATAGAACCACATGCCTACCTTTGTTTGGGTTTATATCCCATATTTTTTTAAAGGAAAACCTGTGATGTAATATGTTTGTGGAGTGAGTCTGTGGGTAGCAGTATGTACAGTTGATTCAATATGGCTAAACATCGCTTAGCAGACCAAATGCTGTTGTTCTCCATTTTCATGATTTAGCCTCAGGATTCCTTTAAGTGTCAATTTAGAGGAGGATAAATGATGCTTTATATTTTGAAATTGTATTCAAGTGATACCATAAGATATTAATGAAGTATTGGATAAGAAAATTATTTTATGAACCTTTTGAAAAATTAATTGTGTATAACTGATATTGAGCTAAATCAATTCAAAATAAATTTTACACAGTTAAAAAAAATTCTTCATCCTTGCACACTTGGAGCAATTCCTTTCAGGACCACTAAAAGGCAGTGATATAGATCTGCAGTTGGCAGAAAACCAGGTGGACCAGATAAGCTTTTGAATGACATGATCAACCAGAAACCCGTAAGATGAATGGTAACTGGAATAAAGAATTGGCACATTTTACTTCAAAGCTTTTTCTATGAAAAAGATTTAGGGATTTTAGTTGACCCCAATTTTAATATGAACCAAAGCAAACTACTACCACCTGGGAACCAAAAGCATGTACTAGCACTAGCAATCATATAAGACTCTTTCACTCTGACAGTGTTTGGCATATTTAGTGTGATTATTATTCAATATTTCTATCAGTTCTTGTTTTATTTTCAATATGTTTAACCTGTTGTGTTTAATGCTTTTATGGCATCTTATTTAGAAAAAAAGACCAAGAACCAATGAGTTGTTCAAATGAGAGATTGTGATATAACTCCAGGGCCTTAGTGTGATCTAGTCTCAGTAAGCAAACATCTTTTTGTCTGGACTTTTTCTTAAAGTGAGTATGTCTGCAGGATTTTATATAGTTTGGAAAGGATAGTTTTAGGACCATATTGACACTCTAGAGAGCAGCACTATAAGAAGATCAAGGAGAGGGAGAAATACAGAAAATTTGAATACTTAACCATAAAAGGAAAAGGCTTTGAAAAGTCAAATATCTGAAGGGCTATAAGTGAAGGTTTGTATATTCTTTATTGAGCTCTAGAAACCAACATTGGGACCAAAGAATGGAAGAGGTTAAAAGATGGATTTGAGCCAAACAAGAATAAATTTGCTTTTGAGTATTGCTCTCCAAATGTGCACTACTGATGCTCAACCAGAAGGCAGATGAACACAGACCAGGTGTGTTAGGAGCTACACTGGTTGAGGGGAAGCTAGTAGGCTGAGTCAGAGGCACATGCTTAGGGCTATACTTCTCCTAGGCTGTCACCTTGACCTCAATGCACACATATTTGTGTGCCGTGCCTCTCTACCCAGTGGTACGTAAGCCTTCTCAACTAATATTCATATCTTATTTGTTCATCTTTGTCTCCCTGGAACCAACTACATTTCTGGAAATGTGATGAGTACAAAAATTTTGTTGAGTTAATGAATTGATTATTAAGATAAATATGATAAGCTCAAAGGTTCTTTCCAGCTCTAGCTGCCTGCAATTTTGCATGTTAGTAAACAAAAACATTTGCCAGTTGTTTTGCTGGGAATTTTAATGGCACAGAAGTGATATTTTCATTCATTTAGCATGCGCGCGCACGTGTGCACGCGAATACACACACACACACACACACACACACACACACACCACAAAATGCACATATAAATAAATACATAAGACCCACCTAAGTTCCTGTATCTGGAAGGGAAATGAAAGGAAGCCAGAAAAAAAACACAGAACAAAAATCCCAAATCATTTAGCAATATTATATAAAAGAAAATCTGAATCTTTGTAAAATCTACAGAACTTATTTTAAAACATGCATTTTGAACTTTTGAAACATATACATTTAGAGATACTATGTTTGGGGAATAATATTGCTAAATCTTACTGTTAAATTGTAGATAATAATAAATATAGTTGCAATAATTTAAAATATCTGTTAGAGATATGGAAATAAGATTTGTCATTCCAAAACCACAAGAGGGAAAATAAAAGTACCATAAAATTGAACAATTCAAACTGCAGGACAGAAAAAGGAAGGGCATTGAAATATACAAAGAGCAAATGCATTAGTGATTATAATTACTGTAAATAGTTTCCTTACACAGTTGAAAGCTGTAGATTTACAGATTAGTCATAAAAATAAAAGTCATGTTATTTAGAAGAGATGTACCTCAGGCAAATAGAAATTTAATAAAAAGCATGAAACAAAAAGGTCTAATCTAAAAGAAGAGAAACTTTGAGGCAAAAAATAATTAGACACTCAGATTTTAGTATTTATATTGATAAAAAATAAAATCTGTTATGATCTATCAATAATGAACTTAATGCCCATGACAGCATAGCTTCAGAATATATGAAGTAAGATCTGGTTTAAACCCAAGAAAAATTTCCAATCACAATGGGAAATATTAGCATATATTCTTGAATTTTTTAAAGTAGAAGAAAAAAGAATATCACTTGATATAATCGCAAAGAGATCCAACTGTAGAAAATATATATAACTATATAAAGACAGATTAAAGGAAAAGGCTATGTTTTGTTCAAGATATACTGAGAAACAATTGCTAACAAGAGCAACAGTGTATTCATTCTAATAAAAATGACAAAACAGTTTAGAAAATATAATCCTTAACCTCATAAAATGATCTTGATAACTTGATAAATGAGGCACAGAGATACTGCTTAAGAAAAGGGCAAGACTATCATTATTTTCTGTTACTATTGTGTTTCTGTTATCTAAGAAAATAAACTGTAAAAAGCAATAGAACTAATGAGACAGTTATTTAACATGACAACCTGAAATATAAAGCTCCTAAGAATAAACAACAAAGAGATGGTACAGTCCTTTCAGGGAGACCTATTAAAAATTACTGAAAATACACAAGCAAAGATCTAGCTAAAATTAAATATACATCATTTCCATAAATGAGAAGATTATATTTGGAGGATACTAAATACAATCATACTCAAAACCCAATGAAGATTTTTTCACTGAAGCTCAAGAAAGGATTATAAATGCATCCACAGATAAAAATTCAAAAGAATACCTCTGACTTTTTTTTTTTAAGAAGAAAAAGAGTTGTTGGATTGGAGTTAGGGACTTAAGCTCCTGTAGAGCAAAGCATAGCCAAAAGCGAATAATCCATAAAATTTAAACAATGTAGAGATTCAGGAATGGATAAAAAGAACAAAGTAATTGAATGTTTTCTTTAGAGAGTCACATAGTGAATACTTACAGTTTTGCAATTCAGAAAGTCTGAGCTGAAATGACAACTCTTCCTTGTAGTAGGAGAAGAGCCATGGACTATACTACATGAATGGATGTCCTGGGTCCCAATAAAACTTTATTCATAAAACCAGCAGCAGGCCTGAAGCTGATCACCAGAATAGAGAATCCAAGAAAATCCCACAAATATTTGGAATCTAGAATATAGCAAGAGTGGGATTTAAAATTGTATATTCTGAGGGTGGATTATTTATTTGTCAGCTGAGAGCTAATCTATTTTTATGTAATAGATTAATAATGCTTACTTGATAATCTATATAATCTATTATGCATATTTATAATGATCTACTTTGTGTATTTTATAGATACAGAGGAAGAATTTACACATCCATGATTTTTAAAAAATATACAGTATTATGTAGCTTTGAGTTAGAATTAGGAAATCCTTATTGAAAGGATTTAACAAATTTAACTACATAAATTTGACTACATAAAAATAAAATCTTATTAAATTTGTTTTAAATTTGACTATATAAAAATAAGAACTTCTCAATTAAATAAAAAATCAAGAATCAATAAATGGAATGAATTCAAACTAAAAAGTTTCTTCTCAGCAAAGTAAACAATCAATAACATGAAGAGAGAGCCTATAGAATGGGAGAAAATCTTTCCCACCTGCATCTTAATTTGAGCATTCATCTCCAGGACATATAAAAAACTCAACACCAAAATCAAATAACCCAATCGATAAATGGAGTAAGGAACTTAACAAATACTTCACAGAAGAAATGCAATCAATCAACAAATATACAAAAAATGTTCAAAATTTCTAGCAATTAGAGAAATGCAAATCAAAACTACTCTACTATTTCATCTCACTCCAGTCAGAATGGCAATTATCAAGAATACAAGCAACAATAAATGTTGGCAAGGATGTGGGGAAAAGGTACACCTTACATTGGTGGTAGGACTTCAAATTGGCATAACCATTCTGGAAAGCAGTGTGGAGATTCCTCAGAAAACTTGAAATGGAACCACTATTTGACCCAGCTATCCCACTCCTTGGTTTATTTAAAAAGGACTTCAAATCAGCATACTACAGTGGTGCAGCCACATCAACATTAATGGCAGCTCAATTCACAATAAGTAAACTATGGAACCAACCTAAATGTCCTTTCTCAGATGAATGGATAAAGAAAATGTAGTATATGTACACAATTGAGTATTACTCAGGCTTAAAGAAGAATGAAATTATGGCATTTGCAGGTAAATGGATGGAGCTGGAGAATATCATGCTAAGTGAAATAAGCCAACCCAAAAAAACCAAAGCCCAAAAGTTTTCTCTGATATGCAGATGCTAATTCACAATAAGGAGTGGGGGGGGGGCGGCTAGGGAAGAATAGAGGTTCTTTGGATTAGACAGAGAAGAATGAAAGGAGGGAAGAGGGTATGGGGGTAGGAAGCATAGTAGTATGAATTGGTCATTATCATCCTATGTGCATATATGACTACATGACCAGTGTGATTCTACATCATGTACAACCAGAAGAATGAGAAGTTATACTCCATTTATGTATGATGTGTCAAAACCATTCTACTGTCATGTATAACTAATTAGAACAAATTTTTTTAAAAAATTTTAAATCCCTTAAGGAACCTAGGGAGGAAAATTGCAGTATTTATAATATAATACAAGTTAATATAAAAATAACCTAAGCAGTCTTCAAATCAATATGAAAGAATACAACCCAAAAGGAAAACAGACCTATTTCAGAAGACACTGTTCAAGAACATGAAAAAAATGCTCAATATCTGAAGTACTAAAGAAAAAAAAAACATTAACAGTAAGTTAAAAATGATTTATGTTCAACCATTGTGTTAACACATTTTTAAAGATATTAATTAGTGTCTATAAAGTAGTGTAAGCTGTCATATTATGTCTAGGACTATGTTGTTCTATTACCAAAATTTAAAATCTTGCCTTCTTCAATAGAATAATCACATTTTATACTTGAGAAATATTCCCAGTTTTGTATAAAAAGGTCTAGTCTAAGGTTTTCCATAGTAGTATGCTGTTCTCCCTGTGGAAACACACAGGTGGTGGTGAAAAATTGGGCATAAGATGAATGTCCAATATAAGAAGAGATAAATAAGCAGAAGTATGCCTAAAATATGCAAACTAAGCTGAAATTTTGAAGAATGGGGAGGAACTTTGTGCAGACAAGAAATTACTTCTAAGAAATATTAAGAGGAAGACAACTTACAGAAAAATATCCTAGGCAAATCATTTTAATTATAAAAACTAAATGTATAATGTATTTGGTATTTTAATATTCTATATTTTGGTAGAATTCACATTTTTTTCTATAGCCATACATGTTTAAACCCACAGAAATAGATGTAAAAGGGCGTACACCATTGATATCAGTGGCTGACTTTGACAAAGGAAGGTAGGATTTGTGGTCTGTGTGGCTCAAGAAGTTGGTGAGAAAAGAATTTCACTCATGTTTGTTCATGTATTGATATATTTTATTTTGTTTCACAATTTACCTATTAGGCAAATAATTATTGGAAACTTACCATGTACCCAGTCACTGTTCTGGGTACTGGGGGTACAGTAATAAATAAAACAGACAAAAGTTCTTATCCTTATGGAACTTAATCCCAGTGGGAGAAGCAAGGCAGTACCGAAACAAGTTAAAGATACAGTAGTGCTGTCTGCAAAGGATAAAAAATAAAATAGAGGATGAGCATATAAAATGACAGAATAGGCACAAATTTGCATTTAAAATAATTTTGCGTTATAAATTGTGTAATTAAATATTTCAAAGAGTGAACCTTTAAAACTCCCTCATTTCTGCATTGAACTGAGAATACAGAATTACCTTCCCTGAAGAGCACAATTTGAGTTTTGATGTGCATGGTCAGTGAGTTGGTTGGCTTATTGCTTGCTTAGTATCATCTAGGATGTGAAAATGGAAGATCACTGTGAGAATTATGTGTGCCTTTCACATAATAAACAATTGACTAGCATAGCTTACTTTCTTCTCTTTTTTGCCTGATATTATTTTAAGGTGATTTGAAAGTATTACAATTTCTTGCCCAAATTTGTGACTGTCACTAGTTATAAAAGCATTTATATGTTCTAATATTTTCACCATCAAGAATTTGCAACACAAGAGCTAGGGTATAG